>NC_134643.1:193842388-194154431 GCF_030463565.1 Pelecanus crispus | reverse complement strand
CCCCCCCCCCCCCCCAATTCTCTCCCCCATCCCACTGAGGGGGGGAAGTGAGCGAACAGCTATGTGGTGTTTAGCTGCCTACTGGGTTAAACCACAACATCATCAAACCAACGTGCTTGGGTTCTGTCACAGCTGATGGCTGCAGTGTGACTGTCAGGAGTTGACAAGTTAACTCATCTACAGACCTACCAGCACAGATGATCCAAAGCAGCTCATGTCCAACTTAAACTCAGGCTGATACAGTAGTTCTTAAGTAGCAGAAAGTCACTTCTTAAGATTAACCGAAAGATTATGTCACCAATTTTTTCCTCATTCTCAACAGCATTACAATTCTACTTCTAGGAAAATGAGCAATTCTTCATGATTTTGGCACAGCTTCAGAGACAAAGAGCTACGCTGTGTTACATACCAGCTACCAAGTACGATTTCTGTTTATCGCTTGGTGCAAGATTAAGACTGTGAAATGATTCCATTACGCATTGGTCATACTAAGGAAATGAGATACCAGATTATTTTTTCTGATGGTCAGCTCACTTCTGTGAGACTATGAGCTCTGAATACTTCCAAAACTCCAAAATCTCTACCAGCTACATAACTCCTCTGCTGAAGTATAATTTCTAGTCCGGGAAACACTACATCAAGGAGAATGAAAAAATCAGGTTTGAATTCCTTTGTTTTATCATCATGTATGCAGAAAGCTCTACATGGATGATGCATTAGCTGGGACAAGCGAAGCAACTCATTCCTTTGAGAAGTTCACTTAAATCAGTCCTGGTGCACGTATACGTGCTGGGTGGATGCTTGCTTGCACTTCTACAATCTAGAGAAAATAAGACTCTATAATATCAGTATAGTATACAGATATATATATAGATCAACTATAATTTAAATGAAGTTATACACAGACCCATAAATACAGAGAGTTCTATTATAAATGAAAAAACCATAATTTAAAATAACTTTACCTCATCTTGACATGTTTAAGGCCCATTAGAAAGAAAAAAAATCTAGGGATTTTTTTTGCCTATGCAATTTAATAATTTTATCAGTTAAGAAGACAGTTAAAAACAATCAGGTTCCATCTATGAGTTACCATTGTTCTGTACGTGATCTTCAAGCATCTCATTTTTGAGAATCCCACAGAGTTCAGAAAGTGTCTCTAAGTGAATGACATGGATGATCATTGGCCTCAGGACATCATACAATGAAAGACACAACTTCTCCAAGAGTTCACTATGAAGAAAAAAATAAAACAAAGCAAAAACACTTTCAGGATCCTGCAATACCAAAATAAAATTTTATCACAAACACAGATTATTTTATGGCAAAGATTTTTAAAAGGAGGGTGAGAAAGGACTGTTTAAAATATGAATCCCTGATTTCCTACAAAGTCTTCTAAGAGATGTAGGATACCAACTGCTTAAAATGGTGGTACAGGTTTGAATTCATTTTAAAATAATAAAAAAAAAAAACAAAAAACCCACAACCAACAACTCAACCTGTCACAAAGGGAAGACACTGCAAACTGGTTTACCTGGCTTCTGTGTAAAGAAATGCTCCGGCTGAGCCCAGAATCATACCCCCGACTTCCCCTTGAGAAAAGGCTCACCTGATTCCAAGTACTCTAGTTTATTAGAACCAGGAGCACACAAAGAGGGACACAGGAGAAGCTTGGTAACCTTTTCTGTAACAACTTCCAACACTGCAGGGCGCACTTTCCAATCTAACTGAAGTTACGATATCAAAACAATACGAAACACCAGAAATCCCTCTTTGATTTTTTTTTTTCTTTTCTGTTCAAAGTGATGCATATCTGGGTTAAGACAACAGTAGCACTCATTCTAGACACTTTTGCCATTCTCAATGCTCCCTTCAGTAATCACAGATTAGCTAATAATGCAGCCAGCAGCTGAAAATTCAAGTAATTTCCCAGTTAGACTTGGAAATACGAACACTAAGAATATTTAAGTATTTACAGTGTGGTACAGTTGAGTTTATTGTACTATATAATTTTTTTTCTAATTCAAGAAGAATGTCTGACAATAGGACAAGGACGCTTCAGTTCCTTTCAGAGTGTGGACAAAAAGTGCTCACAGAAGAAATATTTTGAATGTGTCTCTTGTGTTACATTCTATAGCTTTACAAGCAACTTGATAAAACTCTCCCTGTTAAAAGCAGAAACAAAGGAAAAAGTTTCAACAACCTTATTAAATACCACACTCAACCTCAGATCTCTACTCTTGGCTAGATTTTTGGTAAACTCTTTTATCTGTACATAGACAACTAGCTATTATGTCTTCAGAGTGCCTCAGCACTTCAGAAAAAAATGAGGCTATTTATTATGCAGCTAAGAAAAACCTAATAAAGTAGTTACTATTTGGAACATTTTCCTCAAAATATTTTATTTGGATGTAGGCAAAAAAGGGAAGCAAGTTCGTACAAAAGGAGGTAACTACTTTCCACCAAGATTCAAAAATAATCAGAAGTCTGTTCTCATTCTTGGTGTGAAGAGCAAGAGTGATGAAATTTCTGTCTGAACATTTTACACTGATTTCAATTAGGGATGTTTAATTCAGGACTTGGACCGAGATAGCTAAACTGGTTCTTAATGCAATTTAGTTAGGTCACCTCAAATCCTGAGCATGTCCCACAAAAGACCTCAATTTCTCAAAACAGAGAAAGACTGCTGCTACTCAGGCACTATGGCTTATTTCTAGTGAGGCTTTATGCATTAATGGTTTTCCTTTAGCTTTAGAGGACAGGGAGGGTATTTTGTCCATGTTACACTTACTCTATTCAAGCTCTACTTGATTTTAAGATAATACAACACTCAAAATCAGTGTCTCAATTATATTAATAGGAATATACTTTATTTATGAACTTCATAGCAAAGGAACATGACCTGCCCGAATTTCAGAATTAAATATTATTAAAACATACCAGCAAATTGGAGAAGGGGCATAATCTACTCAATTGCTCTAATATTACAGGTCTGTTATAAAAAACTTACAATACTTTTATAAGGCAATTACCACATGAAGACAACAACCTGTCCCTCTCCTAGATCTAGGCAGAGCAGATACAGATACTGTCCTTGCCAGGTGTCCACTACCCTGCCTTCCAGTTCAGCCCACATACAGGCACATGCAAATATTCCTTGACAGTAAGGGCAGCTCACAAACTTCAAATCCTTGATGAAAAGTGGCTCGAGTTCATCAACTTAATTTTACACTGACGTAAATGAAAAGCACTTCTGCAATTGACTGTGCAAACCGTTGGCATAGAGGCAGTACAAGAATAGCTGAGGGCTGTAGCACTCAAATTCTACAGCTATTTCCAAAGCAACTGTGTGTCTTTATCTCTTTCAGACCATCTACAGAGCATTTACATTACTCAGATTATTTATGGAGAATGTAAACTATCAGCTTCACTTGAAATAAAAAGTAAACAAAGTGATAAAGGTTTTTTTTCTTGCTGGTTCTTACCAAACCACTTCAATACAACCCTATTTGCCATATAACATTGTATGCTATATCACAGCACAGTAAATACAACACGCAGTAAAACAAAACCAGCATGTACCACCTACTCCAGTTTTGGTGTCGGTTTTGTGAAGAACTCATTATAAAGCTGGTGTTCATCCTGGCATACATGGACCATAAAGGCACAACCACTTCTAACCTGTATTCACAGAAATACAAATACTTGATTATTAAACTATTTTCCTTGCATCAGAACCACAGGAGGTATTACAGGTATTATTATATATTGTATTATTATTACTATGATTAAATTGAAGCTTTGTGAAATTCAAAATTATTGAGATCAACTATAAAACTAAGGACTGAAAAGATGTTACGAGCCAAATAAAAGCTCATTGTGCAACTTCTGTCCCTTTTTGTTTCTGATGAAATTAAGTAACCACATTTCATGCTTTTGCAAATACCCCTTTGCGAGGTTTGTAACAGCAGAGTTTTTACAGAATAATCTTCCGCAAAACATGCATTACTTGAAAATATTAGTAAAATTCTATGATTCAAAACTACAAACAAAAGTGACAATTCTGCATGTAAATGACTGAATTAAATAAGTACATTTTACCTGGGGGGGGGATTAAAACATAACAAAAACCCCGCAACACATGACTACTTTACCTACCAGAGCACAATGATCTCTGTTGTTCTGACTGGTTAATTCTGTAACAGTGCTAGCAATACTTGGACCAAGCAAAAGCTCCCTCTGGTCGAGGTAACATTGATGGATTTCATTGAGAACTTGTTGATACCTAGCCAAGAAATTAAAACAGTAACTGCATCCTGAAGCTCACCTTCTGGTAAACATAAAATTCATTCTACTACCCTCTTTTAGGTCTACATAATTTCAACTTTTAAAACTTTCTTTTAAACGAATAATGTGTTAAACAGTACTTAAACAAAAGTAAAGATTTTCAAAACTTAAAATGGTTGAAAATAAATTATGTAGACATACTCACTCTGGCATTTTTTCAGATCTTTGCTCTACTTGTTCAATAAGAGTCTACTCAATAAAAAGAAAAAAGTATTATCAGTAAATGATTTTTTCTAATAATTGGAAAATAATTTGCAGTATTTTTTCCATGGACACAATATGCAATCTTTGAATATTCACACTTGCACAATATGCAATCTTTGCATTCACACTACTAATAAATTCAACCCCCATTTTCATAGCTTCCTTTTTAACAGTTAGTTACCAGCCTACTTACTCTGACTTTGGGAGCAGCTGCTCTGAATTTTACATAAAACAGAGTGAAGGCATTGTCAGAATTTGGCACAGCTGAAGGATCCTGAAAGAAGAGATGAGTAATTGGTTAAAAAGGAAATTGGTAAAAAAGGAAAGTACTATATTCAGCTTCTAGTATTTAGTGGCTGAGATAATCAGGCTCTAAACCAGGGTATTGGTTCTTTACATTTATACTGCCAGGGGAACAGCTCTTTGCCGCTTGCCATCTAGAAAGCCAAGCTTGTTTCAGAACTCAGATAAAAAACCCGTAACAAAACTTTCAACCAACAGCCTCTACAGCAAAAGTAACATTTTCAGTAATTACAGCATTCTCCATTAGAGAGAAAAATTTTCTCTGGACCTGCCACAGTAGTACCGACTGTTGCTCCTTAATCTGTAGTACTCAAATGGAACAAAATTTCCCTTTTACCTGCCAGTCCCAGGGTGGAGAAGCTAAGTTTCGGCTTGCATTCAAGCCTCCACTGGAACATCAAGCTTTGAAGCAGTTCCCCCTGTGGCTCCCCAGCTTAGCTGGGCAGACAGCTTGAACTTAGACAAATTGTAATGCTAACGAAGCAGAGCGAAGACACAATTTAGCCACCAGGCTTTCTTCCCCTTATCCCCACTGATGACAGAGAGAGAAGCAGATGGCTTTCCCTTGAAACATGGTAGGGACAGGAAAACTATTCCACTTCCCCATCTCGTACTTTCATCCCTGTGGGCAACCTGATCATCCTTCTACAAACACAGATCAAAATCCCCAAACACTCACATGTGAGGAGTAACAAAGAACATCTACATCTCATCAGTCCCCTTCCGGACCTGACAAGACCTCTTGTTGTGTTGCAACAGGAAATCTCAACACTTGATCGCAACTAAAGACCACTGGTCCAGTACTGCACTTCTAGCAGAAACAGACATTAGATTCCCCTCTCCTTTCTCCTCTGCCAAAATAATGCAGCACGAGACTATTAACATTTTAAAGAGGCCAAAAAAAATCCCTACTCAACTTTATGCCTAAATCCTACTGGAGCAAGTGGGAGTAAAGCACCTAACTCTTCCCTGTGACTCTCAAACATTGCTGTCAACATTTTAGAACTAACCAAAAGATACTGCCAAAACTAGTAGGAACCTGTCACATTTGTTCTCTGCAGCTATGCAAAGCACTGCAGACTTACCAAAAAGAAATATTTAGATGACGAAGAGCACCCAAAAATACTTACTGGAAAATAATAATGACAGTCATGTCATGAAATCAAGAGTTGTTGTGCTTTTAACAGTTTTCATCTTACAACACCCAGCTCCTGTATACTTTCTTGAAGTATTCCCTGCAACCTCCTTGTCTCTGATGATCCATCTCCAAAACAGACCCCCACAATACCCGTATTTCTCTTGTGCACCCTCCCCATTTGGCAACACAGATAGCAGCATGCACTGCAGCTGATTCAGAGCTACAGTGCACTGGTTCAGGAAAGCGTGCTGTCTGGCCAGCTGGTTGCTGCCTCTCTAACACAACCGTTTATCCATCCCCAGGCTTCACTGAGGTTACAGTTCACCTACCTCAATTCAGCTACTTCACCTTCTTTGATTTCCAGGATTTTTTAATTATTACTATTTTTAAGTCTTTTGGATGACTAGGTCTCTGTCAGATTTGGCTGAAACTTGGCCAGTCTACACAAACACTGTAGTATAGGACTGACCTATTTTCACACAAAACTGCTGACACCTCCCACCCTCAAAAAAAATAAAAAGAGAAGAAAACTGTATAGTGTTACAACAGACATTTCGGTACAGCTCGAGTTACCACTTACTGATTCACCTTACCCTTTTCATTAACTGGCTTGTGAGGTTCTGTAGTGTATTCACAGTGTATGTCTTGATAAGGTGCATAGCTTTAGAAAGGCATTGTTTAAACTTAATCAAATATACAGGATAGTCTTTAAAATTGGGCTGAAAGAAATAAAAAATCCATTTTAAATAGGAACAATAAGAGAGTTGAAAATTTATCTAAACTTAAAATACTCTTTTCACTAGTTAAAAATGCTAGTTTGTACAAAGTAAAAGCAGTATTCTATAAAAATTAAGCAGAATAGTAAGTATATTCAGTAAAAATTTCTTAAGTTTATAAACCATCATCTTTGCTTTCTTACTGTATTTGGCAGAGAGAACACCGTATAGGGGAAAAAAAACCCACTACAAAAATAGTATCAATAGTATGAAACTATTAAGATTTAACTAAAACCAATACAGAATTACTTACATGCGATGAAATATATGCAATACAATCATCAAGCTTAGCCAGCATGGGAATGAATCCTTCACTGTTCACAGACAGCGTAGGGGAATTCAATTTCTTTGGAAAACAAGACAAAGCATCATTGTGAGGAACCCAAGTAACTTAGTGTTGGCAACAAAGTTCAAAAGATCGGTACGCTTTCATTTTCTAAGACCATTAACAGTGAAATAATACTTACTGTGTTGATGTTTTCCAGCTCATTAAAATAAGAAAGTTTCTGCTGGATGTTTTCAGCCAGGTCAACAAGTTCCGACTATTAAAAAACAATAAATAAAAGAAAATCAGTGACATAGCAAATAGCTTAAATTATATATTGTTATATATATTAAAAATATATATATAAAAAATTATTCAGCCTCCCTTTCAGCTCTCAGCACACACCAGTGTTAACTAGCTCTAGGTAACTTGCAACTAAATAAGTACAACAAAAGATGCAGAGTACAGCAGCGCTCTCTTGCTCTCTCTTACCAGAGAAAGACACGATACTCTCAACAGTGTTTAAAAACATATATTCTACAGGTTTGTCAGCGTTCCACAGATACTACTGCATACAAATAGCAATGCTGTCATCAGTATTACAGAGAACTGTAGAAATCCTGTATTTCAGGATTGGAGCCTTTAAAAGTTCTCCCTTATCCAGTCATGCTAAAAAGACATGTTCATTATATCGCTGTTGGAGCAGTTGACGAGGAGAAAGAAAGTATCTGGGAAATAAGTCCGTAACTTTAAAAAAATCTTTCTTCTTGCAATAACCAGCTCAAAATCCTTCTCTAAGTGATACAACTTGTTAATCTCAATAAAGTTTGCACTTGCAAGGCATCAGTTACAAAAGCACCCCTCAGCTAGATACCCTTCTTGATTGAAGTGTATATGAACTCATACTGAACATTTTACTGCACAGAGCCTGACACCCTAGTTACAGGTGAAACACACCAAAAACAAGGTCCAAAGCAAATGGAGGGACTGTCACCACAGCTCACAAGTTTTTGCCAGCCTGAGAAAAAGAAACTTTCGTTTATGGTATCTTAGAAGTTTCCAGTAATCCTCCCACCAAAGATTACCTGCTCTTTCAAAAGCTGTTCACAGGCCTCATGCAGTGTTCCTGTCTTCGTGGACACAAACAGATACTGCTTTTGCAGTGACTCCAGGTGCTGAAGCGCACTATTCACATCATTCAAGATAGCATCACATTGCTCCTGAAACCCAGACAAGTAATCCCTCATCTGTCTAGAAAAAGAGAATTGACAGGTAACAGAAGTAAAATTTCACCTTCTGTATTTGCAAATCCAGCTGCCTGCAGGGGCACTGCCGCTACCTTTCCCTCTCTAGGAATAAAAGACCACTTGCATCAAGCAAGAGCGCACAATAAGCAGATGTTTCATGACCCGCAGAAATAACAGAGCTATAGGGTCTGGAATAGCCACTGCAGTAATTCCATTTCCCCAACATACTGTATAGCAAGCCTACCCAGAAAGCAGCAGCACGCACCACAGCTAGGCTGGAGTGCACAAACACTGTCTAAATGGACAGCACAAACATAGTGACTAACGCAGGCTACTGCTAGCAGCCAAATTCTACCTGCCTTGCTTCCAACAGGGGTGTTAATTTGGGTCTCTTCTTCTATACAATTTTCAGTTTCCATTTAGAAATTACTTTTACTCTCCTAAAGTAGCTGAAATGATCCAGAGGATTCCAAATTTACTGTGAGGACTAAAAGAGGCTTACATGAAATAGATCCAGTATCTCATGTTACCAAGTTTGTCTAAGGCTCAATGCAAATATAAACTCTAAATGATCACTAAATACATGTCAAGCATTCAGCTTGACTATAACATCATTTAAAATTAATTACTCTTGCATGTAAGCTAAAACTTCTGAGCTCTACCACACAAAAAGCAGGAATTAAAATCACAATTCTCTGTAGTCATGTGCAACCCTTTAGTGTACAACAGGTAAAGAACTTACTTATTTTCCTCCTGCTCCTCTGCCCTCCTGCAAACAATTACATATTGGCTGTCCTACAACCCATTCTACATCCATAGCACACTTAAGTACCTGTATAGAATCATAGAATCATAGAATCATCTAGGTTGGAAAAGACCTTTAAGATCATCCAGTCCAACCATTAACCTACACTACCAAGCCCACTCTAGACTAATCAAGGGTAGACCAGACTAAACCATATCCCGAAGTGCCACATCTACCCGTTTTTTAAACGCCTCCAGGGATGGTGACTCCACCACCTCTCTGGGCAGCCTGTTCCAATGCCTGACCACCCTTTCCGTAAAGAAATTTTTCCTAATTTCCAGTCTAAACCTCCCCTGGCGCAGCTTAAGCCCATTTCCTCTTGTCCTATCGCTAGCTACTTGGGAGAAGAGACCAACACCCACCTCACTACAACCTCCTTTCAGGTAGTTGTAGAGAGCGACAAGGTCTCCCCTCAGCCTCCTCTTTTCCAGGCTAAACAACCCCAGTTCCCTCAGCCGCTCCTCAGAAGGCCTGTGCTCCAGACCCTTCACCAGCTTCGTTGCCCGCCTCTGGACATGCTCCAGCACCTCAATGTCTTTCTTGTAGTGAGGGGCCCAAAACTGGACACAGTATTCCAGGTGCGGCCTCACCAGCGCCGAGTACAGGGGCACAATCACCTCCCTGCTCCTGCTGGCCACAGCATTCCTGATACAAGCCAGGATGCTGTTGGCCTTCTTGGCCACCTGGGCACACTGCTGGCTCATGTTCAGCCGGCTATCTACTAACACCCCCAGGTCCTTTTCTGCCAGGCAGCTTTCCAGCCACTCCTCCCCAAGCCTGTAGCGTTGCATGGGGTTGTTGTGACCGAAGTGCAGGACCCGGCACTTGGCCTTGTTGAACCTCATACAGTTGGCCACGGCCCATCGATCCAGTCTGTCCAGGTCCCTCTGCAGGGCCATCCTACCCTCGAGCAGATCGACACTCCCACCCAATTTGGTGTCGTCTGCAAACTTACTGAGGGTGCACTCGATCCCCTCATCCAGATCATTGATAAAGATATTGAACAAGACTGGCCCTAAAACAGAGCCCTGGGGAACACCGCTCGTGACCGGCCGCCAACTGGACTTAACACCATTTATCACTACTCTCTGGGCTCGGCCACCCAACCAGTTCTTTACCCAGCGAAGAGTATGCCTGTCTAAGCCGTGAGCTGCCAGCTTCTCGAGGAGGATATTATGCGAGACGGTGTCAAAAGCTTTGCTAAAGTCGAGGTAGATGACATCCACAGCCCTTCCATCATCTACCAGGTGGGTCACCAGGTCATAGAAGGAGATCAGGTTGGTCAAGCAGGACCTGCCTTTTGTGAACCCATGCTGGCTGGGCCTGATCCCCTGGTTGACCTGTACTTGCCTGTGGAGTTCGCTCAAGATGAACCTCTCCATAATCTTCCCCGGCACCGAGGTCAGGCTGACAGGCCTGTAGTTCCCCGGGTCCTCCTTCCGGCCCTTCTTGTAGATGGGCGTCACGTTGGCAAGCCTCCAGTCATCAGGGACCTCCCCTGTTAACCAGGACTGTTGATAGATGATGGAAAGTGGCTTGGCAAGCTCCTCTGCCAGCTCCCTCAGTACTCTCGGGTGGATCCCATCCGGCCCCATAGACTTGTGAGCGTCCAGGTGGCATAGCAGGTCATTAACTGCTTCCTCCTGGACTATGAGGGCTCCATTCTGGTCCCTATCCCTATCCTCTTGCTCAAGGGCCTGAGTACCCTGGGGATGACCGGTCTGGCTGTTGAACACAGAGGCAAAGAAGGCGTTAAGTACTTCAGCCTTTTCCTTGTCCTCGGTGACAATGTTCCCCCCCACATCCAGCAAAGAATGGAGATCCTCCTTGGCTCTCCTTTTATTGCTGATGTACTTATAAAAGCATTTTTTATTGTCTTTTACCGCACTGGCCAGATTGAGTTCTAGCTGGGCTTTTGCCTTTCTAATTTCCTCCCTGCAGGACCTAACAAGATCCCTGTACTCCTCCTGAGCTGCCCGCCCCTTCTGCCAAAGGCGGTAGACTCTCCTTTTTTCCCTGAGTCCCCGCAAAAGCTCCCTATTCAGCCAGGCCGGTCGATTTCCCCTCCGGTTGGTCTTACGACACACGGGGACAGCCCGCTCCTGCGCCCTTAAGACTTCCTTCTTGAAGAGGGCCCAGCCTTCCTGGACCCCTTTGCCCTTCAGGACCGCCTCCCAAGGGACTTTCCCAACCAGGGTCCTGAAGAGGGCAAAGTCTGCCCTCCGGAAGTCCATGGTAATAGTTTTGGTGCCCCTCCGCTTAGCATCACCCAAAATTGAGAACTTTATCATGTCGTGGTCGCTAAGCCCGAGACGGCCTCCGACCTCGACATTTCCCACAAGCCCTTCTCTGTTGGTAAACAGCAGGTCAAGCGGGGCACCTCCCCTGGTAGGCTCGCTTACCAGCTGCATTAGAAAGTTATCCCCCACATGCTCTAGGAACTTCCAAGACTGCTGCCTCTCTGCTGTGTGGTATTTCCAGCAGATGTCTGGCAAGTTGAAGTCCCCCATGAGAACAAGGGCTAGCGACTGCGACACTTCTGCCAGCCGCTTATAGAATGCCTCATCTACCTCTACCTCCTGGTTGGGTGGTCTATAGCAGACTCCCAACAGGACATCCGCCTTTCCAGCTTTCCCCCTCATCCTTACCCATAAGCATTCCACCTTGTCATCACCACTGTCAAGCTCTATGCAGTCGAAACACTCCCTAACATACAGAGCCACCCCACCGCCTCTCCTACCCTGCCTATCCCTTCTGAAGAGCTTATAGCCCTCCAGTGCAGCACTCCAGTCATGAGAGTCGTCCCACCACCACGTTTCCGTGATGGCGACTATGTCATAGCCATCCTGCTGCACAAGGGCCTCCAGCTCCTCCTGTTTGTTGCCCATGCTACGTGCATTGCTGTACATGCACTTAAGCTGGGCTGTCGATTTTGCCCCCAATGTTGCCATGCCACCCCTGGGCTCCTTACTAGCGGGCCTGTTTATATCCCCTTCCCCCTTCAAACCTAGTTTAAAGCCCTCTCAATGAGTCCCGCCAACTCTTGGGCGAGAATCCTTTTCCCCCTTGGAGACAGCCGATCTCCATCAGCCGCCAGCAGGCCCGGTGCCGTGTAGACCTCCCTGTGATCGAAGAACCCAAAATTCCAGCGATGGCACCAGCCTCTGAGCCACCTGTTAATCAGGTGAGTTTTCCCATTCCTTTCAGTGTTCCTTGCTGCCACTGATGGGATAGAGGAAAACACAACCTGTGCTCCCGATCCTGCGAGCAGTCGCCCCAGTGCCCTGAAGTCCCTCTTATGCACTATTATGAACATGTCAACTGACAAAGTGCAAGGGTGCTACTCTTTCTAGGTTGTTAATGATCTGATCGTGGGCTTAGTATATGCCTAAACCTCTGCTTTTAAGAAATGTCACATCCTCAAATGTCAGAGCAAGAGAGGAAGAGACAGACAAAAGAAAAGCACAGAAAAACAGAAGAGGTGAATACAGCAGCATCTCTTTGTGGCCAAGGGCAAGTTTGTAAAGTCTCAAAACACAAGACAGTTTCCATAAAAGCCATCAGCCGATTTGGCTAAGCCATTCAGCTGTACTTCAGACTCTGGGAACAACTGCAAAAGTCAGTGGGAAGGAGTTCTTCTCAGACTGACGGAAAAGTCAGTTAGACAAAAATAGATGAGAATGCCAAGTATCAAAACCGGAGCTGAGCAAAGTGTCAAGGAATGCAGGGAATGCAGATACAGAATCACAGACATAGTCACTGATGAACCGAACGGCAAGAGCAGAAATGACTGCCAGCCACACCTGCTTACACAGTCTCGCCCTCAGAGGATGATACTTCAATAGCAGCGGCAGTTGAAAAGGTATATGAAAGCTCTTAGATTGCCTCTGTCTACAGCCCTGTCTATAAGCCCAAACTAATTTCAATGTGTCTTAATATACTGGGCAGATCAGAAGGAAATCTGTGCCCCTTTTGACTGCTCTGCTACAAGGGCAATAGCCTTCAGGACGGGAGCGAGGCATACTGCCTTAGAAAGCTTCAGCTGTTCCAACACATTCCCCCATTCCCCACCAGCTGAATCCAAATGCGTGTTAACATTAAACAGACAAGATTAAGTCCTTTAAGGTTTAAATTGCTTACAGTGAAAGGAACTGAGGAAGAACACGTACCTGTACTTGGCACCTTCATCTTGATCCATCTGTGTTTGTACCTGAGCAAACCAGGAGAAGAACTAGAAGAGATTTTATGGTGTGAACAACACAGATATTACATTCAATCAATTAAAAAAAACCAAACAGATCTATGAAATGAAGATGAGCTTCTGTTAAAAACAGAGATGTTTCAGAGCTTAATTATTAATCAAGAAAACAAACTATAACTACTCGTTGTAGGTCCCTTCCAACTGAAATACTCTATTCTATTCCTCCACTAAATTAAAATGGGAAGACCAAATTTCATCTGTTGTTACTTGCACAGAACGAGGCTGTCACATTAGAAAGGAGGGAAGGGGACATGACATTCTTCTGTATTATGAGCAACACCACCTTAATGAAGGGGTGCCTTACTCTCACATAAGACTCCACTCAAAATGGGAAAAGTATCTGTCACTTAAGAGCTATGACTTCAACGATTCCCCCCCCCACCCCAAGTTTCTTCACGCATCTTGAAAACAGCCCCAAAAATTTAACAAACCCACCAAAAGCTAGGCAAGAGACACATAAACCCATACAATTTTCTGAAGAAGATTTCTGCAGCTTGGAGGTTATTCAGCATCACTTACCTGCTGTGCTGTTTCAATTCTTTCATCCTCCATCCCCAGTATGGCAAATCCTTTCAAGAGGACATCCTCTGTGGATTCTGGCACTGCAGCCGTCAGCGTAACAGTTAGCGACTGGGATGTTAGGCTGCACAAATCTTCAATTGGAAGCTGCTCACAAAAACCCACAAAACTTTAGTTAGGGAACTTAATACGAATTACTATATTCAGCTCAATTACAGTAACACAATCCAAAGCATTAACTTGAGAAAATTACAGGCATCTACTTGTGAAGAAACAAATGCAATGGACGTTTTATCCATCAATATGATAATAAATCAATAACTACCACATCTACATATTTAGAAACACCTAACAATTTTTTTTTTTTTTTAGTGAAGGTCAGAAAATATTATACAGCATTTTATATAAGTACACATTTGTGTAAGAACGGAAACTGAATGTACATGTACCTGACATACTGATGAGCTATACTTTAATTTCCAATTCAGCTGGTTCTATACCCAGAGAAATGCACTAGAAAAGTATCTGAGAACATAAAAATTCAGGCAGAAGCAAAAATAAATGCCACTATTGTCTACACTACCTGACAACACCACTGCACAGGGATTGTCAGATTTTTTGCCAGATATTCAGAGAAAATTCAAGACTTAACGCTGCCAGAATTTATTCAGGAAATAGCATTTCATATTCTTTCAAATGCTTTTTAATGAAGAAGTCAAGCTAAAGAGAAAGGCTTTTTTAGAAGATAAGGAATAGCTCTGCTAAACAGGAATTATCAGCCACAACGATTTTTTTAAGCAAGAAAAATATGGAAAATAGTAAGTTGAGAGAAATTGTATTTAAGTATGATTGGAGACTATTAATTAGCTTATATGGAAGAAACTAATTCAAGAAAACAAATATAATTTTGTACTCTTAATTAATGTAATACCCTTAATTCACTTGATGAGTAAAGTATGTTTTCTATTGCTGAGAACATCAGTAACATAAAACCAGACAACACTACTTACATACAAATTGGTATCTCTCCAGAAAACTACTTGCTTAGTAAAATATTCATTGCCTGCTAATAGTAGTCCAGCAAAGACAGAACAATCAGAACTTCAACCATTTGAGAAAAGACAGATTGACCTATCTTATTCAACTTCCACATATCTCTCCGCCCCTGCCACCCAAAACAGGCAGGACCCTAGCTGGGGAGCCAGGGTTTCTCTCATGACTACTGCTGAGGAAAGGACGAGTCCAGCAGAGCCTGCTTTTTCAGAACAGCCGAGACGCCAATGTCCCAATCCACTTCCGCAGGAGCCAAGGCCAGCTGAGGTACTCAATGTCTTGGCATCCCCGTTGTCCTGACTGGCAAATAGAGTACCTACCTGCCTTGCCGCAAAGCTGTCTTAGATCCTTAAGAACACCCTCCGATAGCAGCACATCCTTCTACAATCACCTTGGATACCTGCCAATGTTTACTTTAGCACAGTTGCACACAGCTTACGCAAAAAACAAACCAGGAAGCATGCAATGAAGCAGGTGCATTTCAGGAAGGATTTGCTTTACTCCCTCCCATTTCTTATTCTGACCTTTCAGACACTTGCTGAGAGCCAGTTTTGTTGATTTTATGGCACTATATCTCACGCTACGATCCTGTTCAAATACAAAACCTCGCAGGAAAAGTGCAGTTAAGAAATGCAAACATTCCGTTCCCCTTCCCTTTCTAGACAAGGGTGCATTCATAAATGATCACCCTGTCAGAGTCGGGTATTTTATAACTGAGCGGGAGACCACGTCTTCCATGGTAATGACAAATTATGAAGCTTTTTACCACCATTCCTGGCTTTATATGGCTCGTTGAACCATCTGGAAGTTGTACAAATAACATTGGTGCCGGCAGCATTGATCAGGAGCAAATTAAAGAGGACCAAAACCACGTAACTCCACGAGGGAAGCTCTCCGTTTCGAGAGGACAACCTTTGAGGAACTGAGGGGTGCAGTAAGGACAGGCGAGAAAGCCCCCTGGGTTTTCAGAGGGCAGCTGAGGCGCCGAGGGCAGGCCGAGGGAAGAGGGAGCCCTCCCGGGGCAGGCGACACGGGCCGGGGGAGGCGGCTGTGGGGGCAGCGGCGGGAGGGCTCGGCGCCCCGCCGGCCTGAAGCCCCGCTAGAGCGCGGGAGGCTGCTGAGCCCCGGGAAAACCGAGGGAGAGCGGCGGCCCCGCGGGCCCCAGAGGGCCGGGCCGGGCCGGGCCGCCACCCCCGGCCGCCTGGCGACGTGGCACCGCGGCGCCTCCCGCCCCGCCTTCCCCCCCTGCGGCCCGGGCAGCGCTGCCGCCTCACCTCGGGCGGCACCGGCAGGTTCTCGGCCGCCGCCTTCAACTCCAGCACCGAGTCCGTCTGGCGGTCGCTGAGCGGCGCGGCGGGCTGCGGGCGGCGGTCCCACAGGCTCAGGCGGTCCCGCACCTCCCTGCCCGCCGGCTCCGCGGGCGGCGGCTCCGCCATTGCTGGCGGCGGCGGCGGCGAGGCGGGGCGGTGAGCGGCGGCCGGGGCCCGGGCCGGTCCGGGCGGAGGCCGGGAGCGGGGCGGAACGCTTGGGAGCGGGGCGGCGCTTCCGGGGGAGGCACAGCGCGCTCCGCTCCGCGGCGCGTGGCAGCAGCGTCATCGGTGGGGAGGAGAAGTGCGTCAGCGAGGGGGGCGGAAGGGGAAGAGCGAGCGAGCGAGGGGCGGCTGGGTCGGCATGGCGCCCCCTGCCGGCGGGGAGGAACGCCGGCGGCTGCTGCAGCCCCGGGCCTGGCCACCGTGCGGCGCCGGGCCGCGCTCCGCCTCCCCCGCGCCCCCCCCGGGCCTCCCGCTCCGGCCCCCGCACCTCTGCGGCTCTCCAGGGCACGCCGACCCACGGGCAGGCTGGAGAGGGGCCGGGGCTGGCAGCTGACTCGTCCCCTCGGAGCCCCCGGAGCCTCCCGAGGCAGGGAGCCCGCAGGACAGCGCAGCCGGCCACACTTCTCCGGGGCAGCGGTTCTCTGTCCCAAAGTCAACCCTGTCGAAATATTTGTGCTAATAACCCAGAGCTGCTTTTGCAGCAGTGTTTTTGATGTAGTTTAATCTAACAGGACCACTGCAGCCCTCCCGAAATGGGTCGGCCAAGTACACACCTTGTATCGCCACCCAAGCTCCTCATTACTGAGCCCACTTTCATTTTTCTGCAGCATCACCCATTAAGCAGAGCTGCTTTTTCCATCATGCCTCGGAACCTGCTGCAGATTTCATTCTTTACTTTAGAAATACCCTTCATTACCTTTGATTTGCTGTTAGTTTTTGTAAACTTTCATCGTGAAAGATTTCACATTAAACGAAATCCTAACTAAGGCATGTCTGAATTAAAAGAGCTTGAAAAAAACAGCTTGAGGTATTCACTGCAGCAGCCACCTTCAGCTGAGATCCTGAACTCCCATTTCAGTGTTTTCATGCCTTTGGTGCCGATAGCAGTTAGTTTCAGCCCATCTTGTCCATCTGTCCCTCTCCAGCTCCCCCACAGAGCAACTGGTGCAGCTGCTCCCACCCCATTACTGCCAGGTTCCTCATCCCCTCAGAGCTGCGTCCGTCAGACTTGTGCTGCCACTCATGAACTCCAGAAATCCGCTCTGGTTACAGGTGTCATACACGTATTTTGCTGCTACCCAAAACTAAGCTGATTGATCTCTTCCAGACAGAGCAGTTTTCGTAATAGAGTGGGAAATGGTCTTACAGTTTAAGATCCACCAAAGAATAGTGAAAAAATATAGTTAATGCATGTTATTCAGCCAGTAAGGTACAGGAATATAGCTTTTAACTACAGTAACTTTAGTCTGCCTTGGCTAAATAACGAATGACATCATGCAGTTCAATACCAGCAACAGCTTTCCTTTGTTAATCACCTTGAAGTATTTGAAAACCCACCCACCCCGCCCCCATTTGAAACTTAGAAACTGAAAGCAGTTGAGAGTCATCACAAAATGATTTTAAAACTTTTAATAAGCTTAAAAATGTAAAACATACACTTAGTTTACATAGTATACAAAAATATTTACAAATATTTCTATGAAAGCATAGAAATGGCTGTAAGGAAAAACACTGCACATAAGCATACCCATATACATAGAAAAACATTGTATCTTAGGAAAAAAAGTGCCTTGTGCATTTAAAAATCCATTTGTGAATTCAAAATTAGTAATTTTAAGTGATTATAGTAATTTTGAAATCGCAATGAAATGCCTTTAAGTGGAATGTATGATTAACCAAAAGTGTTTAAGTGATGAACACAATGCCACAAAAACCTAAAGCAATGCGTCCTGCTTTGCCACCCTCTGTGAACACAGAGGGACCACCGTATGACTCGCATCTCACACGTTTCCTTTCTTGGAATTCAACAGCAACATTGGTAAGAACCTTGACATACTGTTTAGTTAATGGCCCTGAGGTTTTGAGATACATTGAAGCCAAAAGGTACTGCTTTAAGGAAGTTGTGGTTGCTTTCTTTTTTTTTTTGTTACAGAAAGTGTTTACTTGCACGTAACAGCAGTTTGGGCCTGTTTGCTATGTGAAAGTGCTCAGTAGTTCTGGGTTTGGGTGTCTTTTTAAAGAAGGAAAGCAGTCTTTATAGTAGATTTACCTTTGGAGGGGGTTGGTTCTTTTCACACAGGCACCTGCACAGCACAGCCTGAACCACTCAGTGTAAAATTGCATCTTGCAGACGATACGTAACAGCCAGTAACCGTTACAAGTAGTTCTTCCCAACAATGGAAGAAGCATGGAAAGTTTCTCTGCAAGATAGGCAGATGAGCATGGACTTGTTTGGACTTCATTCCAACTTGCAATTTACATATGAATATGTTGAAGAATCACTTATGCTGAAAATCAAGAACAATACATTGGAAAAAAAACTTTCTTCAAGCTACGCGTAACTGACAACTGTAGCAACCACACTTTCAAATGAAGCTGGATTATTCCCAGCAAATTATGCAGACATCTAAGGACTCGGAACACAGGAAAGCTCTAAAACCAGAAGCACATTTTGTATTGCAGCAGGTATTTTGCTGAACTGAAAGCCTGCAAAGAGGTCTTGTGACACTTCCAGCTAATTAGAAAACATAAACTATTACAGTCAAATAGTATACACTTCTGAAAATGGGTAAAGCCCAGCTCCTTGGTACTACCTACCTATCTTCCTATACAGAAAGATTGTTCTTTGTCTCTTATAAAACACTGTGCATCTGGGTCTCAACAGCATGAAGCTGCATTACAGATCTTCACATTCAAGAACACTTAAACAGTTGACAAGAAGGTATTCCACCATGTTTGGTTCAGTCTAGAAAACAGTGCACATCATCCACCAAATCACGTGAGCAAGCCATTGTTACAGGAGGCAGTTTGCCTTGACATCACTTCCAGGTTGTTCTCATTCACAACAGTCTTGTAGTGACCTCTTCCTTTGGCCAGCATCTCAGACAATAAAGAGCAAATACTCAAGACAACTTACAAGTTGCTCTAAACTCAAACAGTACATTAACAGAATTCTGTGTACAGTTCAGCATGTCAGAAGTCTAGTTTCTTCAGCTGTTCGTATGTCAGAAAGAACTGGAACAGCTGATTAAGGAAAACTGTTTCCTGTTCAAGCGGTGCAAAATAGTCACTTCACTACTAAAGGACAGCTGCATCTGTGTGAAACTTTGTTCCACTCTTTGTTCCCTCCTATGCAATGCTGCTGTTTGGCCATTTTTGTTATGCAGTACTAGGCAGAACAATGAAGCTTGCTTAAAGGCTGGTGATGCCAAATACTTTCCCATCCCTGTTCCTCAGGATCTTAAACACAGGACCGAGGATGCAGGAGAATACTGCAAAAGCCCTCAGAGTCTTCACTCCCTTAGCTTCGTTGGGCTAAAATAGATTTGCTCATGGCAAAACAACATTACTACCAACCCACTTTCCCAGGGCCCTGATCAGCTGGCTCTTGAAACAAAAACAGAACTATGTGAGACTAAGATAAACAAAAAGATTTCATGGCTTACTGCCAACAGTTTCTCCAGTTCTGGAAATAGCCCCCATTCCCAACTCCTCTGGTCAATTTTATTTAAAACCAGGTGCCAAACTAAGGAAATGGACAGGTATGAAATTGGAGGAACAGAAAAACGTTTTGTAAGATTACATTCTAATATTCACTCTGCATGAATCACCAATTCAATCTGATCAGCAGCACTTGACTAAGAAAATGGTCAACTACACCATTTTCCATTCATAAAAAGGGAATATTTGAGCTGACATGACACTTTCCAAACTGAGCATTCTGTGAAACTGTCTGTCAATACTTGCTGTTGTATGGCTAGCTTAATAGTTTTGCACACCTTTGAAAAGGATACAATGATATTCCAAGGACCAAGTCTTAACCAGTTTGGCCAAAACCCTTTATATAGGGCAAAAAACCCTTCATTCTTCCATGTCTGGAAAAAAAAAAACACAGCAAGAACACACTTCTATAATTCTTTATTAGTGAGAAATTTAGACAGCATCTCAGCTAACCAGATTCTATACCAGACAAGGCGATGCCTTAGTGCTGTAAACCTTGATTTAAGCATGTTGTATGATAGGACATGGGAAACATTTCACTAGATAAAGCCAAGATTAGTAATGCCTGCAGCATTACTTGGCAGGTAAAGAGGCAGTCTATGTCATTCAGTACCCAACCCAGATTCATCCAAATTGCATTCCTGGGCTTCCCCCCCGCCCCCTCCCCTACCCCCCTCAAAAAAACCCCACCCTGCAGCTCATGTTAGGCACTCCCTTGAAATTTTTCAGTTTGCTTCATGGACTCACAAAATTGCACTGGGCAATGTGACTTGGACTGTTACACAAACTGGACCATTCAGTCAGTTTGGACACAAACAGCTTCCTATCCATTCTTCTCCATGTAAAAGGCCATCATGCTCCCACCTCATACCCAATTTAGGGATTTAAGAAACCAAGCCAAAATAATCAAAATCGGAGACTGACATTGCCTTTGGCTGCACTATGCTTTCCATTATGCAGTAAGCAACAGAGAAAACCATCTGCCCCAGAAGATGTTGTTCTTCAAGAACTGACCTATGAAATTATCATTTCCTATCAATATCCTAACATCACATAAAGTCAAGTAAGAGACAGTGCTGCTGAGAGACTTATGCCAAGACAGTAGGCAATTTTCATACCAAGTGCATTATTGGCAGTACAGTCCTTTTGAGCATTAGGACAAAAAGCATATCTAAGTTACTTAGATTAATTTCTAGGGAAACTTAGAACAATTTCAAGTTCTACACCAAAATCATTGCTTGATGGCACCAGTTTCCACTTATGTTGATATATGAACTACTTACTTGTAACAAGCAATCCAATGTACCCTTGTAGTTTGAGTGTCCGCCATGTTGTTGGCTTCTCTGATTCATCATGCGTGTTCTCACAACATCAATTGGGTTGGATGCAAGAGCTCCAGCTAACCCACAAGTAAAACTTGAGCTAATAAAAGAAAGGTTTAATGAAATTTGACCTACCACATTTCAAGACGCACAAGAATTCCCCCTCCCTAGAAAACATGCAGTAATAACGAGTGCTTAATGCTTTTAGTTAAAAAGTACATGGGCTAATAGATGTGAAAAATTACTTTTCATTTACTAGAAAAGCATCATTTTCAGTATTTGATATACAGCCCTTGCATACAGTTTCTGTATAACTGAACAGATTGTTTGCGCCTCTGAGAACTGCAAATATTTAATTGGAACTTTCCTCGAATCTCGAGTTGCAAAGCTGAATGATTCAGATCATCCACAAACCAAAATTACATACTCAAAAGAAAATGAAATCAAAATCCTAAATAAAATTAGCTTCCACGCTATGTGCTACCATTTGAGATGCTATTGCATTAAAAAGCATAAACACATCAGAAGCGTATTTACATCTAGACTGATGACAGAAAAATCAAAAGATTCATCCCCCATAATGAGAACTAACCAATGATGAGCTATGCAAGCAGTTAGTTATACAAACTTACAGGAAGTGAGTATATACTGTATCTCCCATAAATCCAGACATAATTATGTGTTTCTTGGTAAGGTCATACACTGGCAGTTCCACTCCAACAACAACAGCAGCTCTCTGTGCTGTCAATGATACTCCCTGGCAAAAGAAAGGATATAGTTGAGTTTAAAATTAACCTTTGTGCACTATCAGAAAAGGCTAGCTTTTATAATACAAAGGAACACCGCATTAATGTGTTAAGAACATTGTGAATTCAAATAAGGCTAATTACTACAAGTCTTAGATGGATGTGCTCGAAAAATGCAGATGCAAATTAATAGATAAATCACTTTTCCATGCTGAATGGCAATTTCAGTTCCTTTATGCTACTTCATCTCTGCTCATCAGATTAATTCTTACATCAGTCAGCTAAGACTTTAACAAGCAGGTGATACTGGTTCCCCTTGCTGCTGAAAAACTGGCAAAGGAAGATGACCAGAAAAATGGAGATGAAGAAAGTTCGCAGAGAAAAGCACACTCATAGAAAAACATTTCTATTTTCCATCTGTTTCATAACAATTGTCCATTCTTGGTCTTCAGTTGTTATGCAGTCACTGACTGTAATGGCATAAGACAACCTACAAGACTGAGTACAAGAATTCCTGAGCTAGAGGGGATGTTCATTAGTACCTCTGCTTCCAAATGCTCTTTAATGTATGTTTTAAAAAGAGCAGAGCATACATATTGAGAGGTGTCTTGCAAAGGGTTGTTGAAGTAGTTCTAGAGCCATTTAAGCCTCCATTTGTCTCCCCTTTTTTTATGAAGTGGCTAACCCTTGAACACAAGACTGGCAGTAACCCTTTGTCAAAACGCTCCAAGATACCAGCAGTGAAGTAGTCATGACAAACTATGCACATACTAGCTTCTCATTTCTCCATATTTTCACTGAGAATATTGTAGAAGGACATGAAATTCAGCTGAGCCAGAAAGTGTACTTAAAGCATAGGACATAGTT
Source organism: Pelecanus crispus (assembly GCF_030463565.1). Classification (NCBI taxonomy): domain Eukaryota; kingdom Metazoa; phylum Chordata; class Aves; order Pelecaniformes; family Pelecanidae; genus Pelecanus; species Pelecanus crispus. The sequence goes on along the minus strand of NC_134643.1, from coordinate 194,131,545 downwards.
CAAAAAACTTGCCTTCCATAATCCTTTAGTGCCTTCCTTTTGGTAGATCTGTATGAAGTTGCCCATCATTCCTCCTTGAATCACACTACCTTGGGCTTGCATTCTGATCTGAGATTCAATTGAAGATAAAATTAGAAAATAAATACTTTTCAAACATATAACTGATAAAATGTTAGTAAAACTGTATTAAACTACTAAGTTACAATCTTTTAAGTAATAAAGTCAATTTCTCTTTGAATACAAATTAATAGCTGACATTATCATAACCACGATGCAATCTTTTGAAGTGCCTTAACTATCTAAATACAGCTGCTAATTTTGAACGAGTACGTGGTGTAGTTCTTAACTGTATTAAGTCATGTCTATTTCTGTACTTGCACACTACTCCATTTATATCAGACTGACAGATGGGTTCTGCAGGATGTCCTTTACAGTGTTCTCACAGCAACATGTTAAAATGAAAGGTTAAAAAGATTAAGGTTTCAGCTAGTGACAACCATGGTCTTCAACCCTATGGATTTCTAAGAATGTCCTTGGGAAACTGCCATGGTAACTACCAAATACAAGTTTGGTGACAAGCAAGTTGGTACGTGGACATAATTTTGGGAAATAACTCATTGATGCCACGCTTGAAATAGAGGCTTATGTTTGAAATGCCTCTACATAGCCACACTAGCCCTGTGAAGGATTACATTTTGAATAGTTTTAGAAGAACAGAAAGAGTTTTCTTGAATTTTTCATTAGAGGCAGCCATGTAAGTAACATGCTACAGTTTTGCAAGCTAAATACCATCAACCCTTTTAAATAACTGGAAAAAGAGGTCATTGACCATCATTAAGCTAACAGATTCTTAAAGAGGTGATGGTTTCACCAATTCACTTTAAATGACTGATGCTAGAACACTATTTCCATAGAACAGTGGATTGCAAAGCCTCTCTACAGGATTAAGGATTCATACAGTACAAGTAACAGTCACTGAACTCTTGCCTCCCAATTAATCTTCGCCTATTCTGAGCTCAAGAAACATCCTAGTATAACAGTATTCAAGAAGTATAGATGAAATACAGTGTGGCTTCCACACAAACACTATAACATGAGAATTACAAGAAGAGTCATCTAAAATTACTTCCTCTCCACCCCCCAGAAAAGTTATACGGATCCAGCTACATCCCCAGCCATCCATTTCCCAGTGCATACTTCCAAATAATTAGTATGGACCAGAAGGAGGTTTCAAGAATTCAGGATGTTACTGATTTTCTTTTTTTTTTTTAAGTTACTTGATGAGAATAAATAGGGTTACAAAACAAATCCCATATTCATCAGGAGGTTCTGCATTTCCTCAATGAGAGGACAAAAACTAAGGACAAACTCTACATAACACATAATTACCTTTAAGACATCTGTAGGGTTGGCAATAGATGACGAAATTACTCCCGAAAGAATGCCACATACAACATTTATCATCAGGGTTTCATCTATTCCAGAAACAAAGAAAAAGATTTCGGCTGCAGATTTACAAAGCTTAAGATGCATCAAAGCAGGATGATGCCACCCCCACCACCCCCCCCTTTAACCAGAGAGAGTGCCAATTACAGAAGCCTTAAAAACTGCTCTGACAAGTTTTCTTTGCTGACTCACTTTGCTGTGATTGGTACAAGGAATGTCTTCTCAGTAGACTTGCTCAACCCCCTACAGTAAGATACCAAATGGAAACAACCTGCTTCAAGCAAACCAGTCCTCAATTAAATTGAAAAAAAACCCACTCACCTTCTGGATGCTCAACAAACATCCTTTTTAAGCTCTGGTAAGTGCCTATTTTTATAGTTCCATATGAAGCCTGGCGTAGCATTGCAGGTGCAATCCTGTAAAAACAGGCAGTGACAATATTTATGCTCAAAATTGCAAAAGACTGATTAGCAAATATTTTTTAGAGCCGGAGAGACCAAACACAAGATATCTACCAGAGAAAGTTTGTTCATTTAAATCAACAATTTAAACTCACTACAGACAAAACAAGGTTTTGTTGGGTTTTTTATTTGTTTGGGGTTTTTTGGTTATGGGTTTTGGGGTTTTTTTGTTTGGTTGGTTTTTGTTGGTTTTTTTTTTTAATAAAGCCTGCAAGAACACGAACGAAGTGTGGAAGGATTACTATTACAGTATGCCTCAACTTGTGATCTATAAAATAGCTGGCAAGCTTGTCTGAAATGTAATCTGCAGACTACATCCTTCCCCCACCATCTTGCACGTTTTAAAGAAAAGCATGTCCATTTATACACAAAGGTTAATTCAATTTTTCTTCTAACTGAAAGATTGAACAACCATAGCAGCATTGTATAGAATAACTTTATGCTTAGCTATTTTTTTTTTTTCAAGTAGGTTTGTTTGGGCTTTTTAAACATGAAAAGCTATTGCAGAGTACAAAGATTGAAGCATTCTAAGCTCAGGCTTTCAACTTCCAGATTAACTGAGGCTAACCAAATACCTTGTAAATCTGAAACCCAAGAATTCACACACTATGGGCTTACACTTATCAATGTACTGTTCATAAACCATTACTGCAAGTCAGTTAATTTTACCCAGAGTATAAGGCTTTCAATCCTTCTTCTCTGCATATTCTGACTAGTGCATGCACCATTCCACGGTAGCGGATCTCTCTATATTTGGCATCATTAACTTGACCTTGAACCTGCAGGCGTGTTTTGGTCAGATCAATGGGGAAAGTACCTTAAAGACAAATCAGAGAGAAAATTAGTCAAGTACTTGCCTAACCAAAGACAACAAAGAACACAACATAAGAAAAAGCAGCCTTTATTACATACTAAAATATATAAAAATACTCCCAGGGAAAAAAGTCTCTCTTCCCAAGACTTTCTTTTAAACAAGCGGTTCATTTTATGTCACCTTGTTTTTTCTAAAAGCTTGTCAGAGGCCCTACCTACTTCCTATGTTTCCATTTTGCATTCATTATGTTTTCAGACAACATGGTATTTCCTGGTTGTAAACAGCCACACTGAATAGGACTCTGCAATCACAATCAAGTACAGTTTGCATGTGTATTCTACCAACATCTTGAAGAACTTTTCATTGCAGGCAAAGAAATAAATTCTATAGGACAAGCTATACAGAGATCCTAGCCTAGAATCTAAAAAGCAATAGCAGCAGTACCCATTTCTGTTACTGCTTTCTTGTAGCCTACTGCTGTGTTAAGTTCATACTCTCCATGCTCCCTTTATGAAAGGGTTTAGCAACCATATTCCTCCAGAGCTTATCTTTAGGAAAAAGATCACCTCAACATTCAGTACTCACCTAAACACTAATATGAGTCAGGATTAACTACATCTCTTCTAACAAGGTTTACCAGACAAGCAAGCCTTTTAGGAATTGCTTGCCTTCCTCATGATGCTTTTGGCATTATTTGTCACATTCAGCCAAGTCAAATAAGAGAGGTTTCAAACTCAAGTTTGAACAAGATTCATAAGAAAAGGTAGAAAAGGAAAACAAAATAGTAGTTTTAAGTGTAGTTTTATACTACATCTACTTTATTAGACAGACTTCACATGCAAGCCCACCACATATCAGACTATGTTCTGCTACTATGAAAATCCACATTTCCTTTATTTTCATGTACATGTATTTCAGTAAGACTTTAAAAGGATGTTAGTATTTTAGGTTTGTCTTTAGAGTAGGCACTCAAACATCAGATGCACTGTCTCACTATAGCAATTATTCTATGTTGCACATTAACTGAATTTAAGTGTTTAAATCTAATCAGGCTCCCACATTCAAGAAAAGGGCATTTAAACTGCAACATAGCTACTCAAAAAAGCTAAGAGAAAAATTTTACAAGTTAAGAGTTTAACTTGTCTACTCTAGCAAAACAAAAGCTGTGTATACTTATGACCACTGTCTAGGAACAGATCAACAAACCCCAAATAATAGAACGCAAAGGCAAAGTTTGTATAAAAACAAGACTCACAGGGGATGTGAGTTTACAGACAGGCGTGTTCTGACATTGTAATGAAGTTCTGAGCAATTCTTCAGTCAGCATTAAAGAAAATAACTCCTATGCTGTAGACCACCATATACTACTGTGTCACTGATAGCATGGAACTAAGCTTTTTTTTAAAAGGAAAACGTGTAAACAGTTAAAGGAAAAGCTTACCACATTCTGCAGTGATTGATGCTAAACCTCCATAGATAAAGGGCTTCCAGTTTAGTGCTGACATTATTGATTCTTCTCTCTGTGAAATAAGACAATGATTTAATGCTTCTGTAAGGACATCTGTTATATAAGTATACATACTAACATTTAATAAAACTTTGTGCCTTGTCCATTTAAGATAGACCTTCCAAACATACAAAGGGTAAAAACATTTAATACCTTTGACAATCAGAAGAAAGTCAGTAATACTGCACAAAGGCATCTGGGCTCAAATCAGTCTCTACCATGTATCTGGGTGGCCACTATCCTCCTCATGAAAGGTTAAAGTAGTTTGTCTCCCAGGCGTGATCTTAAGGAGCCTTGCAGTGAATAACCTCCAACGATTCTTACCTGAAGCTGAGTTAGTTTGACTACACCCTGCAATCAAATGGAACTTTAAGACAGTCATTACTAAACTTCTGTCCCTTTTTTCCTGGTATCAACATTAACATGAGCTGAGCTGGTACACTTGGACAGAAAACAGGAGTGCATACAATGTTTTGCTTCCATTAAGGCCTATTTCTGCTACCAGTGTTCACAATATTCATTTTGGTGAACATTATATGAAAATAGTGTAATCAGGTGCATAAGGCCTTTTACAGTAAAAAAGGCTGCTCTAACTTAGAAGTCAATTAAGTGAATTTGACAAAGTGACCACAAATCATAATTAGCGATGGCATATGCTTTGCAGGATGCTAAAATAATACAGTTATCTTAGAAAAGAGGTAAGAACTGCAAAACTCGACTAGTTCAGCCAATACAAGATTGCCCTTCTTAAAACCAAGCAGGTCGTTCCACAACTTGTTTTTACCCTTCCTCATAATATAAATATTTTCCGTTCCCCATTTTCTATAATACCCTCCTAAACAATGGATTCTACAGTTATCTTTTGCCAATTCATTTTGCAGAATAATTATACTTGAAACTATTTCCCTTGGCACTTCCATTCCCTGTTACTTTTTTTATTCACCTGTACTGCCCAGCTGGAAAATACTGCAAATACACCAGTTACTTAGCACTGCCATTCGTGAAGATGAACGTTCCTTGGTCACTTCCTCTAGAAGCGTCATAAATCCAGTGTCCAAAGTTAACCAAAGTTGCAGACACTGAGCATGCCTGAATAGTTACTGCAGCCCTAGTTTTCCTTTTTATCATTTTTACTTCATGAAGAGTTACCTGGGTCTTCACTCTTCTGACACTCAATACAATAAAAAACCCATAGGAGCTCAAAACACACAATTTCAAATACTCAACAACCAAGTGCACAGAAATCCATCTTACTCTTTAGGCCACTGTAGAGAACACCACTGATGTAAAAAAAAAAAAAACCCAAACCCAAAGAAAAGGCAAGTAACAGCACCCACTATATTGCCAGAAAGAATGCAGTACAGAGATCAGGAGCCACAGGCACACGCTATGCCAGCTTTTCAATATGAAAGCAGCAGAGCCACGTGGGTATGACACTGTGCCAAGAGGGAGGCCACTTCCAGCGCCAAGTTCCTCATACTCCTGTCCTTCCATGATTAATCCCAGATCATTTCATTAATGGAGACAAAGCCAAGCTCAGTTTCCCCATTATCAGCCACACACGTGACCTTTGCTTTTGAGAAACTTCTCAAAATTGAAACTACAGTTAAATTTTTTCCCCTCAATGCATTAAAACTAATTTTCATCCATCACAAATACCGCAACGATGATAAAACTAAAATATATCTTTTTTTTTTTGTTTTGTATTTCACTCTGCCTAGGCAATGAAGGCTACTCAGTTTTTCTATGTAATTCTGGAGCACTGACACAACGTGGAGTATGCAAGCACTGCCAAATAAAGTTTTCAGTTTGTACATAGATTTACTAAAATTAGCTGAAGTTTTGATATATATATATATATATGATACCCTAACGTAGAAATTTCCTTTGACATGTCCCAAGGTGAAGGCCTTACATAGAACTGTCAAGGTTTGTACATCTGAAAGGCTTACTAGTCTCCTTGCCTGCTATTTAGGCCAAACTTAACTATCTGAGTCTTTCCACCTATTTCTACCTGGCATCCTTCCTTCTAGCTTTCCATACTTACAGGAAAAAATTAAAGCACAGTGGCAGACCTTATCTCAAAAAAATACACCCACCCAAAAATCAAAAAAACCACACCATGAACTTTGCCCTTTCATCTCAGCTGTCTTGTTTTCTGAATTCGTTTTGCTTCTTACTCAGAATTTCTTTCCTACACTGATAAAAATAGTAAGCATCTCCTTAGAAGAATTCCATTAGCAATTCAATCAGCAAACTACTTAAAAACAGAGTCCAGCCCTCATTACAGAGTAAATTGAGGTCTCTCATTTTACTAGAAAGAAATTGCCCTTATCAAATATACATTGTTGTTCCCTGAACATCAGTAAGATGACAGAGGTGATAGTACCCCTAAAGCACACTTGGTTAGATTAATACAGAGATTCATCCACACACTCTTTGCAAAAGTCAGAAGCAAGTTTGCTTGCTTTTAATTGGCAACGTGACTGAAATAAAACCAAAAGCCCAGGTTCCATGAGAGAATGCATCAACTAAACCAAATATTTGGATGTTTCCCCGTTACAGAACAGACTTTGTAAGTCACATGTCAAATTCTTTATCGGTTAATATTGCTAGTATGCTAGGCACACAGTATGCTCCAGCTTACAGTAGTTTTGGCTATTTAGAATGGATTTGACCCTCGAAGGCTGCAGAAGGCTTACGCTAAATTAGTTATTGGTCCTAAAAAGTTGTTACCTGCAATATAGGCATGCACGTATATCCAAGCAATATTTTCTAACTGCATGGATTACACTGCAGACAGCTCAGACTTTGCATTCAAGCAGCGAAGCATCCCCAGAAAGAAACTTAAAAAATTAGGGCTAAAGCCAGCAATCACCCCGGCAAAATTCTCGCGAAATACCAAAGCACGGAAGCCGGCAAAAGCCTCCCTTACACCGAAACTAAAGGGATTGCCCCCGGCCGTGCCCGTCTGCTTCAAGAGAGGAGACGGGAACGCCTGGTAAGGGGCGATGGGAAGCAATATGGGCTGCAAAGGCCAGCTCCCTTTCGGCGACAAAGCGAAGCACACCTCTTGCCTTGAGATGAAGAGCATCAGGACGGGAAAAGAACGAAGAGAAGGAAGCCGCATCTTCCCGCCTCGGAGCGGCCGGCGAGGCGGCGGAGGGGCCGGCGAGGCCCGTTCGGGCCTCGCCGGCCCCTCCGCCGCCTCGCCGGCCGGGTGAGCGAAACCCCCGGGATCTGAGGAGCCAACCCCCGCCACCTCCACCACTTACCCCCGAGGCCTAGCCTCGACCGCCGCCACCTTAAACCACCGCCCGGCCGCTGCCCCGCCGATTATAAAGCCCTGCCCCGCTCCCCCCCCCCCCCCCGCGCCGCCTCAGCCGGGGCGGCTCTCCGTGAGGGAACGCTCAGGGCGGGGGAAAGGCGGGCTCGCCTGAGGGGGACGAGCCGGCGAGGACTGCGTTTGGGGAAAGGGTGGGTTTAAAGGCCGCGCGGACGTGAGGGGAGGTTTAGTTTGAGGAGGGTGTCTGTGATAAAGCGCGGAAGAGGAAAAAAAAAAAAAAGAAAATCAATTAAACCCCCTAGTCTCCTTCCAGTCAGCAGTCTCCCTGCGCCTTGGGGGGCTGCTGACTGGAAAGGACGGGGCGGTGTTTTCCCCCCGCAGCCCCGCCCTGGGAGGCTGGAGGCGGGATGTCAGGAATTTCGGTGCCCCTCGCTTAACGACCAGGTCACTCACCCCTCCGGGTTTCTCCTCGTCACGACCTGTAGCGACATTGATTTCTGCTCATCCTTCCGTTCGCAGTGGTGCGGGCGCCGGCGCTGCCTGGCGACGCGGCCGCAGCGTCTGGGCTTAAGCTTCCTTAATTTAAAGCGGGTACAGGAGCTTTAGAGATCTGCTCTGTGGAGGAACAGAAAGGGGCAGGGTGGGTTTAAACATCTACTTTGCTCTTTAAAAATACCCGGCTGAATAGGTGTGACAAAATAGTTCCACAGCTGATTTTTTAAAAATTATTATTATTATCCAGCTTTATGCAATTCATTCAAGGTCAGGTTGGATGGGGCTCTGAGCAACCTGATCTGGTTAAAGCTGTCCCTGCTCACTGCAGGGGGCTTGGGCTAGATGATCTCTAAAGGTCCCTTCCAACCCAAAGCATCCTATGATTCTATCTAGAATCTAAATTCCTTGCATTACCAACGCTGAAATTACGGACTCGGTATGTAAGCTCTACGTTGCTTTGTAAATGTATATCCAGTGCCCTTCCAGAAGGATCGCTGTGCTGTACAGGACATAACGCTGCCTGGCCGGAGGAGGAACATGGGGGCTATCCAAAAGGGCAGGTCTCAGCCACCGTACAGGCAGCGGTGGCCGGCCCGTGAAGACTGGACAAGAACCAGAACCAGTCTGTTCCCTTGGTTCAGAGCCCAGGACTCCCTGTGAAATAGTTGAAATTAGCTCTTTCTCTGCCCCTAAAGGCAGCCTGTTCTGCCAACTCAGTGCTTTCCCTTGCTGACTGAAGAGCTGCCAGGCGTGCTTGTAGGACCTACCCCGTGTGCTTGTAGGACCTGCCTCATGCTGCGGCCCTGCTGCCGCTGTCACTCTGCTGCCTCGCAAGCGGACGGCATGCCTTACCCCTGAAAGGTCAAAATGTCCTGTGGTATCGCTCCCCTCACCAGTCTCGGGGCAAGGCTGGCAGCTGAGAAACTCTATTTAAGCTTACAGGCTGGTAGAGGAAGGGGATAATGCCCGTTCAGCTTTCATCAAGAAGCTGGCTATGGCGTTACACGAATCTGTCAATAAAACATAAGGAATTCAAAATTTAGGTCCCAGTGTGTTATAAATGCTTCATACGGTGAAAATAGTTTTCTACAACCATCCAAGTCCATTGCAGACCTCCCGGAAATTTTCCATTTTGGTTGTTACAGCACGGGTAGCCCACAGAGCCCATGCTCCGATCGCAGTGCTGCAAAGTTGTCTTTGCAGGTGGGCCTCTCAGAAGTTAGGTACAAACTCACACCTCAGAATTGGTACTCATGCTCACACCCCTCCTGAAACTCCTAGTAACTGTCTAGTACTGTCCAGGTTTTATATCTACAGCGGGGGGATCTTATTTGAGGTAAACATTGAACGGCTCCTTTCTTTCTTTTTGCAGAGAGATCATTTGGACCGGTTCTAACACAGAGTGATTTTGCAGGACAGCCGCTTCTGTTTTCCAACTTCCCAAATTTCTGTCTGCTTTTGAGAAGGACTTTAGTTCCAGTTTGACCTTAAGTTGTCCCTGGAGTTTGACCAGCTCCTTCCACAGGCAGCCGGTTTTTATTATCTCTGATGCAAACCGGTTCCTGCTCACATATTACAGCTTGCACCTGATCACATTTCCTAAGTACCTGTTAGCACTCAACCATGTACTTCTGAATGAAGAGGAACTCATGTTAACTTTTGTTACTTCTAGTGACTTTTGGATGGATCCTCTGAATAACCTCTTTTCTTGTATTTTCAACCTGATTCATACTACAAGATACGTAATGCTTTTATCAACAGCCAATAGACTATTTTTGGCAAGCTGCCTTGAGCCTGACATCAGGGTCATATCAGCAGTTGACTTTGGTGCTCAGCATCTTTTCACATGCTTCTGAACGGTCCATGTGCTACTGGTGTGCTACTGGTTACACAGTCTTGCAACAGATTTGTCCAAAAGCCAGTTCTTTCCTGCTGGGCTGTGTAGGGCTAAAGTTTAATTAATTAGTTCCCAGACCCCTAACCTTACTGCACCCGAGTTTCCTCACACATTTTTTGTGTTTCTTTTTTAAACAAAAGAGGGCCACCCTCAAACAATTCTGCCAGAGCGCCCTGCTTTTTGTGTATTGATTCTTGTTTCACTGTTTCCACTGCTATTTACAGTGGAAAATCGTTTCTCTTCTGGTCTCTGCAGTGGTGAAGACAGTTTTGCCTAGTGTCCTACTGCTTAAATGAATGGTTAGTGAAGTGACCCAGATGGTTATGGGCATTATTCAAACTGCCTTGTCATTTTGTCACTAGTTGTAACCACCGGAGAGTTTCCTTTGTCCCTTGGAAACTTTTATAATTATTAGTTGCACAATGCATTTGCTTTGTTCATGTCCCATTGGCTGCATGGTGAAAACAAGGCTGGCACATGGGAGTCAACCGCTTCCTCCCCTGGCACAGCCTTCTCATCTTCGGTGTTTGCACTTTCTGTCTGAGAAGGAGTTAATCTGACCCTCAGTCATACAGTAGATGACTTTGTTGTAAAAAAGAAATACTCAACGTGCCATTGGCACGTGTAAAAATATGACATGTTAAATAGTCCTTCCATTGTGTTTGCCAGGGGCAAAGCCTCAGCTGGATCACCGCATCCAGCTACTTGTGATGCATTTCAGGAAGGCTGCAGAGAGGAATTAGGAGGATAAGGCTAGGCATACAAAAGTCGATCTGCAGGGAAAGATTGAAAGAAGCAGTCTTGTTTATTTTAAAAAAGATTGAGGATAACGTAATATTCAAGACTGAAAGGTGACCATGCAGAGGAAAGGAATTGTCTGTTCTCCACCACTTGTATCAGACATTAGAACAGACTTTCTAGTGGTATGGACAGTGCTAGGTAAGACTGGCCAGGGAGCTTGCAGTGCCTTCGTCTTCACAAGCTTTTAAAAACTGTTAAGCAGCTGTTTCTCAGGAGTAGTTTCAGTCTGGATGATCCAGCCCAAGCATAGGGATGGACTCTCAAGGACCTTTCCAGCCCTTTTTTGTGTAATTCAGTAACATTTGCTGCTCCAGCTTCTAGCATATGTCATGCAGGCATACAATGAAAACATGTCTTACAGTTTCCAACTTAGTAACAGACTCTGCTGTGCAGAGTTCAAGGAGAAGGGAAAGTGAAAGCAGGAATAACAGTAAATGCTATTTTGTAGCCTTTTTGTTAATATTTTTTGATAATCTGATTTGGGCTCTGACATTGGCAAGAGACAAAGGTCTTTATCATATCCTAGATGGGTGGATATAAAAGGATATATTTGCTTTTAATGTGTAGAGGGTGAAGGAACTGAGGACAGTTCTGTGTTTTGAGTGGGCAAGGGAGTCATACAGCCTGAGTTCCCAGCAAGGCAATTCTAGTAAATGTAAACCTGTAATCCAGACAAAATTTTCTGAAAGTGTTGCAATCTTCTAGTGGGTCCTGGCAAATTGATTTCTCTTCATTTCTGAGACTCCCTACAGAGAAAATTCCTATGTGTGTCACAGTGTTGGATTTGATGTTATTTGAATGAGCAAATGAAAAGCTGTTAAAGATTCTCAAATAGGAAGGCACTACAGAAGGCTTTTCACTCCTATACAATACTTTCCAACCTCAACAGGCAATCTGAGAAGTAGGCTGTTGTCCTCTGACCGCTTGCCAAATAAAGATCAGACACAATTGCTTCATAGAGGCTTTTGTCCAACATGGCAGTGCAGCTAAACAAGTCGCAGCTGGAAGAAATGATGCCAATCCGAATGCTAGTAGATGCAACACAAAGAAAAGCAAACGTTTCTATGTCCTACTAAAAACCAGGCAGCACGTGGTGTAAGATACGGCCTAACCTTTTCCACAAGAGGAGATGATTCAGTGTTGAGCAAAGGACAGAGAGGTCGGTGAGGCACCAAAGAACATGGTACATACAGTATGTTTTCTACCACTTTAAGTACACCCCTTCCTTGGCTGTGCTTAATATCCAGGGATCGTAGGAAGCATCTGCATTTGCGTTTGCACTTGACTATTCTGTGAAAGCAGAGTTGCAGTTGAAGTAGTTCTACAGCAACAGAAATGTGATTCATACAAGACAATGGACAGCAAGATGTGGTGGCAGGTGACTCCAAGCCATGTCCTTCACAGTACAGGATTTAGGTTGATCACAACACAGAAATGCCTGTGTAGGAACATTTCAAACTTTCAGTGCTGTTACTTTTTAAAGGACCCTCACTATTCTCTTTACCAATTCCCAAGTTTTGATTATTTTCCTATAGTGTCTATAGAATACTTTGCATTAAATCATTACCGAAATAATCCAGCTTTTCTTCTGTTTACCACAGTCTGGCTCTGGGTAACCCAGCTTTTCCTATCAGTGTTTGAATACCATTTCCTGCTTTTTAAATTTAAAAATGTATTTTATGAAGCTTTGTAAAATGAATCATTTAAGTAACATCACAATTTTTTTTAAATTAAAAGGTTTTGAAAAGACAGGATGCTTTCTGAAGAAGTACTTTCTTGCTTCGCAGGCCTGCTGATTCACAGCATGACAACACCAGGGGCCCAGAACTAACACCGTGTTTGGCCAAGATGAGCTGATTGATTGCTGTTAACCTTGAGCAAGACAGGTTATTCTGCACAGCAGGGGAAAACAGCTGTAGGATTTTGTCCTTATGGTAGCCATCTGTCACAAAAAACATGTCTTGGACAAGTCACTCAGGATCTTTTAGTGTGCACTGGGATTCCCTGCTGATGTCAAACTCCTGCAAAGCAGCAGCCACAGGTAGGAATTCACATCTCCACTTGCTTCCAGTAACAAAGCCTGGCAGAGTGGGAAAGTGGTGGTCTTCCAGGGGGTGAACGGGCACAGGCTGCAATGATAGACACCCTGGGCTTCTGGGGAAACGTGACAGCAGATGTGTTCAAACACCTCCCTCCATTTTCCATAGTCGTCCTTCCCTCCACAGGGTCCAGTGGCTACCGGCGTTTGGACTGACTCGTGCCTCAGGCAGCACCGGTGAGCACAGCGGTGTGCCTTGCACTTGCAACAGGGGTATTCCGCAACATGGCAGCGCTGATGTAGCAGCTCGTTGCCAACAAGGAGGGTGCTCCCTTACCTTCCCACATCCCCCTCCCATTCCCAGACACAGTTCTGGCCCTTTGCTCGTGCCGATGATAGCTCTCGTCTGAGTCGCGAGCAGGTTCAGCTCACGAAGCTTACAGGATGCACTGATTGCAACCTAGGCTTTTGCCAGTTGATGGAACTGAATTGGCTTCACATTGGCACCAGCACCAGTGTAACAGAAGTGGCAGGAGTGCGTGACTTGTAGTGGGTTCAGACTTTTTGGAAGCATCGAACTATTAGAATGATTCAACATCTCACAGGACTTAGCCACAAGTACCTGGCACAGCAAAAACATTTGAGGGGTCGCAGTATGCATCCTGCCTTTAACAGGATATCCTAATATGTCCGGCCTCCTGTCTGGCTTGCAGTGTGAGCAGGAGGTGGCATTAACCAGCAGACTTCACACAGCGCGCTAACAACTTTTTCCGACCTTCTTCAAGGTCGGAGAGCAAAGACCGCGAACAAGGCAGAGCCAGCTTGCACCCTGCAAGGCTGCCAGCTGGACCATGTGTAAGACCTCATCTAAGGACTTCGGACGGACTCCTACAGTACAGCTAAAAATGTAGAGTCTAATTCATGTAGGAGATGGGTTAGCCTTGTTTCAGCTCTAAGGCCACGGGGAATCCAGTCCTGCAGAATCAAAGAACCAGCCTACAAATTTCATTGCTTTTCGTTTCAAATGCAAAGCCAGCAACAAGACAGGGAGAAGAGAGACAAAACAGCAATTAAAAGTGACATAGATGAACAAGAGAAGATAGTACAAATGAAGGCTGAGACAAGAGACATGAGGAGAACAGGCATGTATAAATTGTGCAGAAGCTTTTACTGGTGCTAGACTGTCTGAAATGACAAGAGGTTTTTTGTAAGTGAAAAGAATATGTGATCTCTTTAAAGCAAATGGTCTGCTAGTTCTGTACTAGTTGACGTGAGGATTAAGGCATTTAGGTAGCCTGTTCCAGAGGAAAATGCTACTGGTAAAAGCTACTTCTGATAGTGGCTGGAGCTTGAGCTGAATTTGCTGGAGGAGGTCTTGAGGGACCTTGGAAGGCCACAGCACCATGCAGTCACACGTCAGGAGACCCAGCACGGCCATCCTTCAGGCTGCTTGGAGAGCAGGACTTAGCAATAGATTACATACTTCCCCCTGGATGGAGTTAAACTCTGGGGGTTTGCAATATCTGTAAATTTAATGGGAATCTGGCCCAGCGCTTATAGTTCTGACACATCCTGGATTTTATATGGTTCCAAAAGACGTACACCCACTGCTTTTATTATTTTTATATCTTAAACTACAGGCCCTACCTGAAAGGCTTCTGTAATGGATGTAATTGTATGTGTATGAAAATGTGGTAACTATAGAGGCTACACAACTTTTTTCCAGATGCTTCTCACTAATATGCAGATGACAGCACTTTTTCTGATGTTGATTGTCACTGCAGACTCCATTGTAACATTGAATTTTGGAGATTATAAACAGGGTGCTCTGTATTTCTAAAACCTTGGAGTACAGAAGCAGTTCCAGAAGCAGGGGAACCCCAGAAGATGGCTTTTGATCAATAAGTGTACAGCACCTGAAAGGAATGGGAGAGGTGCAGAGAGTGAGCAATGAAGTGTACAATATAGATGATCTTACTCCCTCCATACTATCTGGCACATCACAGAGGCATTTAAATGGTGTGGTTAAAGACTAGGTGGGGAGAAATCACAGCAGTGTGCAGACTCCTGCAGCTCCATCTGGTTTATCTGAACAGAGCTCTTTCAATTAGCTCAGCAAGTCTCTAATCAGCAAAAGAGATCTTAGTTTAACCACTGCCTGCGTCACCACTGCAGAAGGATACGGCTCCCAAACTGAATTGCCCTCTCATCTGACCATGTTAACACATAGCTATGTGTCAGTCTTTTTGATCTAAATGTTAACACCCCTAGATTCTTGGGTGTCACGTATCAGATTAGTTGTGTCTGAAAAGCCCTCTAAGCTTAGCCAGGCACTGGCTTCTGGATACCTGCCCAGACATGGTTCTAAGAGTTTACTTAAGCCCGTGTAGACTCTGCAGCAGCTCTGTGCTGTCCATGAACCCATACCAACAGCAATAGGAGACAGAGCTGCAGCAGCAGTGAGGCCTTCAAAACTTCCTTTACATGTTGCAGGAAGGCAGCATTAGGAACAGAATATTTGGCACGCTGTCACAAGTGCAGCACTTCTTGTAGCAGGCGAAATCGGAATTGGGACTCTTAGGATCAAAGCTGCTCTGCCTGAGCCACAGATCTTTTATTTTGCTGTTTTGCATTAGAAACAATGAGAGCATTTTTGCATTTGCATAAACAACATTCTTGGTCAAAATCAGTTTACCCAGAAAGCTCAGCTGAACAGCTTTTTTCCTTCTTAATTCTTCTAAATCTGCTGCAAAATACATCAGTTCTCTGGAAAACAATTGTTCAGACAGGCCACAACATTTTTCCTTCTATCCAGTGCTCACTCTCCCAACAGTTTCAGCAACCCTGGAGTGCATTTGCCAGGTTTGGAGGCATTTGCCATTTGCTGACTAGTGGCAATGGCACCGGGCCCTAGAGCTTCTCACTGACATTCACTTCTTTCTCCTTTACTTTCTCCATTTTATTTACTGCAAATGCACTGAAACAGCTGGCGATGTAAATGTTAATAAATGACAGGCTCATGAAATGGATGTAGGTTTGCCTCCAAGTTTTAGCTGATCTCTCTTAGCCTTGTGAGGAATGTACTGTGAAAATGCTTGGAAAGCTGGAGCTTTGATTTCAGAGGGCAGTGGTAGGAGGCTGATTATTATTTTGTAAAGTTCTCAGGGCATAAGTTTTGGAGGTAAAAATGGGAAAAAAACTCTTGACTGAAAATCAAGGGCAAAATATGTTCCCCCAGATTTTTGTCAGGATGCTAACAACTGCTCATCCTAAACCGAGGGTCTAACCTCACATCTTCAAATATTAGGCTAGACACGGTAATGTTAAAATACTTCACATGCACTAGCGCTTAAGGTGCTGCTGCAAAAGGTGCAGCTGAATTTATAGAGCAGATGATCCTCTCTAGTGCACATTAAACCTAAAGACATGCCGTGACACCGACATTATGTATTCCACCATAAATACAGAGCTGTATGTTCAAACATTGCTCTGAGCTCATATCAGTTTTGCTCTGTTGATTCTAGTTGACTGTGGCCATCGGGGTGAGGAGTCAAAGGTGGCAAGGCATAATAGTAATCACTTCGAATTTTTTATGACAGAGACTGGCTGGTTTTATTCATACTAACGCATACTGGCTCCAGTATGTCTCAATTTTAAAATCTTCTCAAGCGTAGACTGAAATGTTTGCCATCACTGAACGCCACATAACCAGATGTAGATACTGTCCACCTCACTCTCAACCTTACTTCATACTTGAAGAGGTGCTTGCAAACATGAACTTTAAAAGGTGCAGTCAAAAGGGCAGTCAGGAGCTCTGTGGGACAGGTAAAAATATATAATAAATCTCCTCTCTCAGAACTGCATCTCAGCTCTCACAGCCTGTGTTTTGAGCCCAGATTTGAACGTCTGGACTTTTCCCCGAGTAGCGCGTGACAGAGTGAGTTTGTGCCAAGTTCCAAAACTGGTTCCCAGAGACCTCTCCTGACCACAGGCAGGAGCCAGTGCAACCAGCATGACCTTACTGTGGGGTCACTCTGCACGGGTGTATTAAAAGTGAAATCTTTTGCTTTCTGCTTTACACTTCTGTAATTGCATTAATGGATTCATGTCTGAGTTACTGCAAGAAAAAATTACAGCACTTACAAAATAAATGTGTGATCACAAGAAAACTAGGAAGAGTAGTGCAGATTAAAGCCCTTTAGATATTTGTAGAGAATGTGTAAGATCCTGTGGCAAATGCATCATGACTTTTGGTAATATAGTGCTGTATTTTATATCAGCTGTAAATTAATCACAAACATTTGTTAACATAAACCTTGTCTATGGAATACAAACTTACTATGTGTTAATACATTTGTGACATTCAACACTAATTAATAATAACAGTGGCAATAATGATGATGCATCAGCTAAAATATTATGCCAGCTGTGTTCATACACAGTAATAATTCAGACCATCCTTTTTCTTAGTTTAAAAATGCTCAAATGCACTTCCTTGCAGAGCAAGCGTTGAAAACCAAGTGGGAAATCCTAAAAGAATTGTACTTAAAATTTTGCAAATCTTCATTGTTTGGCTTCATTTCCTCTTACTATACACTATTAACATAAGAATTTGTGTTTGAACTAAGTCAAAATAAAGCCATGGTGTCACTTGCCAGAACGTGGAAAATAAAACATTTTATTGTAAATTACAGCTCATCTTGCAAACTACATGATTAAAAAATGTAACAACTACAGTCATCTTAATATTACTGCTGTATCACACAGCAGAGAAAACCTGAACGTATATATTCAGCAGTCTTTACCTCCTAGATTTCTACTGAACATTTGCATTAAAAGACTAAAGTTATCTGATCACCAGTACGTTCTCCATGAGCTATATATGCAAGTCCATGTGTGCCGTATATGCAGTCTGTAGCTTTCATATTTTTCATATAAAAAATTATTTATTAGCTAACAGTAGTTAAACATTGTATGCATATTAATATAATTTTTAATTCTTTGAGATAGCTATATGGATGATAACAGTATTGTTGAAATATAGGGGGGATAGCACAAGTCTGGTTTTCTCCCCTTTGTGTCTCCTGGTAAATCCATAGCTATTCCTAGTTACAGTTTTTAAGCTAGTAGGTCCTTCATATTAACGGTGTAAAAGGGCAAATAAAGGGCTTCAAAATTCTGAATACAGCTGAAATTGCACTGACAGGAAAAAGAGGCTGGAGCAGTGCCTGCTCCTGTTCACATCTCTGCAACTGGGCTTGAGCAAGGGGGTGCGATTCTTACATGCTTTGTAATACCCAGCCTTCTTTCTCGAGGCTTTGAAAGGGTCTCGTCCCACATAGTGCACTTCTGAGCTGCTAGTAGTGAGTCTTTGGGGTACTTCTGTGTGGTCAGAGTACAGGTACCCACAGGTACATGTTATGAATAAAGGGACTGAAACCAGAAGACGGAAGCCCAGACTGAGCGCCAAGAGCAAGACCTGAGCATCACCTGAAGCTCCTACCTCCTCTGAGAATCAGAAGAAAATTACTTTGATTCCTAAATACAAACGTACAGGCTTAGTCCTGAAAGCGGCACTGCTCCAGCAGGGCTGGGGCATGGGACTTCCCAGCTGTTAGTCCAAAACCCAGCCCTTTTTCATACTTCTCTTTCAGGGTTAACCATTTGTAACTTGGGGATGCAAGGCCAAATGCCACACTGTGAAAACAAACCCTGTAGCTCTCTGGAGACCAAACTCCTGCATCAGCACCACTGAAATATTTTATCATGGCAAGATCTCGGGTTCTTACTGTCCTTCTTGAATAACCATGACCTCCATAGTTTTGTTTCTCTACCTATGGAAATATGGAATAATTTGTCACAACCGTGTTAAATCAAAAGAGAAGCTACGAATGAATAAACACATTTGCTCAATATATCTACCAACCGTCACGGTTGTTTTCAGGAATGTAGGATATCATCAGAAATCAAGGAAATTATGAAGAAGAATTTTCATGGCCCTTAATTTTCAGTAGGACACAACAGTCAGAAGATCCAGCCTTTGTGTTTGCACTTTTCATGGGAAATCCTCCAAAAAAAAAGAATTGCAAGTAAAAGTCACTGCCCCGAGCCTCTGTCTGCCTAGGTGAAACTCCCAAGTAGTACAGACACATTGCACCTACAAGCGGTCAGGTTGTTCCTCTGGCAAAGCTGACCCTCAGGGAAGCAGCTTGCTTATAATTCAGGACTGCATGCAGAACCTGAAACGGTGCCTTTTGCGTTCAGCAGCGGCAGAACTGTTCAATGAACTAATGGAGAATTTGCCTTTTTTCTGTCTGTATTTCTTATATGAAGCATGTGAGTGCGGGCTTTGGATAAAAGCCAAGTCTTTAAATAGCACTGGCTGCCAGCAGAGATCCAAAGGAATGGATAATAAACTCAGATTAATAGAAAGAAAGAAAAACCATCCCCATTTCTGTGGCATTGCTCTTAAGTGCCTGGCTGGGGCTTGCCCCCTTTGCCTTGCCGCAGAGGAGTTTGCGAGCAGAGGCCAATTTCTATCCTGCTGTTTAGGGGCTGACCATGGCTCTGGGCAGCACCAGCACACCGTGACCTCTCACCGTGTGTCTGCAGCACCCACTGCAACCAAAACCAACTCCTCAGCTTCTCTCTTGGATGTTCAGCACAAACCCATTCGTGAATGGTGAGGAAACACTCCAAAAAGACAAGCAGAATAATTTACATACACTTGATGTTTAGCATAGTGCATCTATTGCATGGTTTCCATATTCATGTTGTTCTCAGCGGAGAATAATTTGCTTTGTGCTGTAAGAGCATACGCCCCCGAGCCGCCTTCCTTTCTCCTCGTTCACTTGCGCCTGTATATATTAATTATTTCAATGGGATTTCTTCCTGGTTTCCTATCCCCGTAGAGTAATAATGATTTCTTCTATCAACCCTCGCAGTAGGTGGATAAACATTACCAGCCTCATTTCATGCATGGAGAATCTGAGACAGGAGGGTTATGCACTGACTGCCGTCGCAGAGAAGAGTGGCTGTAAACATCAGTTTTGGCACACAGGAATTTCTTTGTTGCCTCCTAGGTGCATACTGTGCTCCCACCCACGCCGTTGAGCT
The DNA here is from genome assembly GCF_030463565.1 of Pelecanus crispus. Classification (NCBI taxonomy): domain Eukaryota; kingdom Metazoa; phylum Chordata; class Aves; order Pelecaniformes; family Pelecanidae; genus Pelecanus; species Pelecanus crispus. Next base: position 194,111,684 of record NC_134643.1, on the reverse strand, counting down.
TTTCAAAATTGAAGGACGGCATAACCTTTTAGGAAAAAAATAACAAAACCAAACCTAACAGGCGCTGTGCGCATCGCGGCCGCAGTGGTTTTCATTTACAACAGAAAAATATGTATGCTCAACTTGGGATGTGCATATATGTCTTTTCTATCTCCCGATGCACTTCACTTGCTTGCATACATGTAAATGTTTGTGGGTTGAGGTGTGCACGTATGTCAGGATGTCCCAGATGGGAAATTTGCTGCCATTTAATGCCCTTGCTGCCATTTAATGCCCGGTGAGCCACAGGTAGAGGAGTACACGACTAGACCACATTGCAGAACAACTCAAAAATAAGACAGATGGAGGGGCCCTGCGGCTGCCCAAAAGACTGCGGAGGGTGGAGGTGATTTCTTGGCATGGCTGAAACAAAGCAGCCTGACCTCTCAGCACCTCGGTAATCCTTCGCTTAGCCAGGGATATCCAACACCACCGTGGCTGGGCGTCTGGGCACAGTCATTAAACAGTAAGGAAGCTGACGGCAGCTAAACCACCTGACGCACGTGAAGGTTTTACTTGCTCTTTCAAATGTCAAAACCAGGTCAGAACTATGAGACAGCAGAATTAGACCAGGAAAAATCCTCAGGGGCAATTAGCATAGCTGGGAGCTGGTGAGGCAGAGCGGGCAGCGGTCCTCCCTCACCTCAGCATGGCCCCACAGCTCACCAAGGGTTATTTCAGGCCAGGGAAGCAGCCGGAGATGATTCCCTAGCCTCCTCGTGACCTTCTTGCTCCCTCTTCCTTCCTAGAAACGTCCCGCTCTGAGGCTGCACACCATTGATATTAAGGGGATTCAAGGGTGCAGGAGATCTCTTCCAAAACCTTTTTCCCGCAAAACCTACAAATCTATGCAGAGGAAGGTAACATTTCAGTGTTAAATTCTCCGGCCTCCAGCAGTCCTTGGCTGAAGGGCTTCTTCCTGAGCCAGAAGTTCTTAATAGCCCTTTCTGTATTTTTTCCGTGACTCTTTCTAATTGCTTTTGCAATAATCTAAACTTTTGGCATCCACAGCATCCTGGAGCAGTTAAGTTCCACAGTATAACAGTCCAGCCTAAACAATTCTATGATTCTATGAACTACATACAGGGTGTTAAAAGGAGCCTTCTTTTGTCTCTTCTGAACCTGCCACCTCATCATTTTATTGATGTTCCCATAGTTCCTGTATGCTGAGAGGCAGTGAATAATTGACCTTTTTTAACTTTCTCAGTGCTGCTATGAATTTCAAAGACCGCCATCATACCCACCACCCCAGATATCTCTTTTTAAAGCTGGTGTGTCCTTTTCCAGTTTATTATTTTGCTCCTTGCCTCTCTTCTTGGTACTGTTACTACTTTTATCATACTCTTTTGACACAGGGAGGCCAGAACTGCACATGGCATTTGACATTTGGGCATACAGCAGTTAATGTATGCACATACAGCATACAAAATGTGTATGTACATATATATATATTTACTCTGTGTCTGTGTGTGTGTGTGTATACAGACATATATATGGCAGGGATGTTTCTGGTTTTATTCTCTCTTTCTTAAAATTTCATTAACAGTTTAGTCTTTGATCAGCACTGAGAACTGCTCTTACGTTTTCACAGGTGTATCTATTATCACTTCAGGCAACTCTGCCCTGCGTTGTATTCATTAGGTAAACTGCTTTTTATATGTAAAGCTTCTTGGTAGAAATACATGAGATGGGCTGGTTCCTCCATTTCTTCCCTCTGCCTACAGTATCACAGCCCTCAGATAGACTTCATGTGCCCACTGGTCCAGTGAAGGAACCAAACAGTGAGGAACATCCTGGTTCATCCTGTGTGAAAACACTGACAACTAATACAACAATTTTTCAGGTAAATATGGAAACCGTGCATCCAGGTGTCAACGTCGAATGAGGCAGGCTGAGTTCCAGAAGGATCTGAGCATCAGACAGACCCCTAAATCGACTTTGAGATTATGATCAATCCTATATTTACAACACTCACAGGGGAATGGGAGGCCCCAGCCCCTTTTTCAGTAAATGTTTGTTCTGCAGAGGAGGATGGAAATCTCCATCACAGGAGATCTGAAAAACAAGGTAGACAAACATCTCCCCAGAGTGGTGCATGTCTAACTAATCCCCCTGATGCAAGAAGACTTGCTGATTGACCTCTCAAGGTCCTTTCCTACACAAATCTTGAAGTGCCTAAGATTATCAGCCATCCACAGATAGATAAACAGATCAGCCCTTATCTTCTCAGAGCACATTTGTGGGGGACAATTTGCAAAGAGCTTCTTCTACCATCCTTCTGTTAAAATTCCCCATTTCATAGCATCTCCTACAGTACTGCCGTACCTTTCTAAAACAATATAAACCACAGCAATTCAAAATCACTCAGAAGCTGGGTGATACCTCCTAATCCTTCGACATATCCTTTGCCACTCAGGTCCCTTTTTGATTTTCACAGAAGGGGGGAATATAGTAGACACAAAATCCTTATCAGAAAATAATAAATAATGTGTCTTGGGATCTTTGAAAATAATAGCAGGTTTGTATTTGCAGCTGACAAGTGTTATGAACTCAAGTTACTGGATTGCCATTTAGGAAGCTGTCTTCCAAATGCAGTCTTTTAGTCCTGTTGCCTGCTTTCCCCTACAGTATTTTAAAGTGATGCTTTGCACAACTGGGAGACCAAAAGGTTGATCTACCCATTTCCTTATAATGCCACCTTTATTCCTGCCATTGTCCTGGACCATCTGCAGCAAGGTTTGCTTTATAAACGTAACCGGGTGTGTTCCTTATTTATTACCTGCTGGCAAATCCAGTGCCAGAATTTTAGGAATAACACTGTTAACATGCCGCGTGCTCTGATGATTATTTCTCTATCAACAAGACCGAGAGCTCATACTGCATAACAATGAAGTAAAAAGCACGCAACCATGGATTAAAATGCAGAACTCAATTTCAGGCTTCAAAACATTTGTGAAGCAAATGCCATTTTGAAAAATGGCAACTGAGTGAGTTTAGCACGGCAGGATTTAACCCCTCTAATGGTTAAAACCTCAGTAGACCCAAGCACATCATGTGGGGATGCTAATTCTCTGGAGAGAATGGTATTTGTGTGCAGCATCCAACTGGCCAGGAGCCCAGAGAGGTTGTATCAGTTTGCAGGCCCAAGATCAAATTTTTCTTGCGCTGGTCCTGGGGCATTCCAGGTGACGTGGGAATGACACCAACACCAGTGGAAAAAGCTCTGGCCTCCTACCAAGGTGAGTAGAGCCCTGCCTGCTATCCACCGCCTCCTGTCCCACCATCTAGTGGGGTGTGTCCATATGTCACAGGCACCCGAATAAGTAGAAAATCTTACATCTGGAGGGCAAACACGCAGATCTAGTGGGGGGAAAGTCATCTTTGAGTCTTCTGTATGGGGATCACTACGTTAACTGAGGACACAGTTCAGCTCAACGTCTTTGGGGATAAAAGTTAGGCAGAGAGGTTAGTTGGCCTTAGAAAAAAGCTGTTCAACTTCAGAGGGGTGTCTGTAGGTAGAAGTTGTAACCTTGGCTCAAGTTGCAGTAGAACCAGCTGCAGTTGAGACGGAGCCAGGAGCAGCCTCGCTGGGACCCTCTTCCCCCAAGTCTCAGCAGCTGCGTTTGCGCTCAGGCCCTTCCCTCGCTCCCCGCCTGCGTTAGGCTGCAGCCATGCTGGCCATGGCCCGTATCTTGCTGGTCCCAGCCCTGGCTTGACTTCGGACCCTGGTCCTGCTCCGCTGGCCTGGCTGGGGCGCCGCGGGACCCAGCCCTTGCTGGGGAGGACGCTGCCCCTGCCTGCCTCGCCGCCACCCGCGCTCCCGGCTCCCCTTCCCTTCTGTAGCAGGCCCTGCTGCACCGTGAGAAGTCAGATCCAGCTCATTTAGCAAAGGGATCTAGTGGTGAGCCATCTCTGCTGTGGAGGTTAAATAGCATGAATTCCGCCCTCATTCTTTTTGCAAAGCAATTGAACCAGCCAGGTGTGCACTGATTTTTTTTTTTTTTTTGGTGGATGAATTTATAAATCTTCCACTCTGCTGTAAAAGCAGATCTCTCTGCAGAGAGATCCAGGCTTACTGCCTGCAGATTAAGCAGGGTCCCAGCAAGCACAAGTACTTAAATCCCTGCTCACTTTTCCCTTAGGTTTGGCATGGAAGGAGCCCTTTCTGCAGCACAGCTTTAATCTGAGTCAAAGGACTGTACCACATTGTATTTAAATAGGACTGAAGTAAGGACTTGTACCAGGATTAAAGCCCTGGGCACTGCAGAACCTGAATACTTCTCCCTCTGCGCACATGTGATTTCCAGGCAGACCCATCTTGCCCTGCAGGACAGCAAACACATTCCTCTCTGACAACGTCCCTTTTCCAAACCCTCTTGTCCATTCTGAATAGGGATACGAGGATATTATTTTTATCCCAATTGTGTAACCAGTCTAAACAGGTGTAAAAGACAGTACATAGTTCATCTAAGAATCACTGGGTGACACAGAATAGGGCTAGAAAGGACCTAGAGACAGTCTGTCCCTCTGTTGTGGGGCACGATCAGCTGTTAGCCGTGTCATTCATGGTGGATCTAACACGCTTTCTGATCTCACCTGAGCAGGTTTCTAGCCTATTCTCAAGAACCTGCAGGGACAGAGAACTAGGTAGATTCCTATTCCTTGCTTCTCTATTGACAGTACTGGAACACATTTCCAATGCCTAATCTTAAAGTCCCTTGCAGCAAAATAAACCAACTCATATTCCTTCTACTCATTCCTGCTGCTCTTCTGAACCCTTGCTGATTAGTCCATACCTTTTTCAAAGTGCGTTGCTAAAGGTGGAGGCAGTGTTCCAGGAGGTATTAGCAGCACTGAACAGAGCTCAGCCCCTCACATCTTTAAGACAGCAGAAGTTTCTTACACATAACATCACCATTTATATATTCCAATATGGCATGTGTGGGCTTTTCTTAAAACAGGTAAGACAGATGATATTAGGAAAAATTTCTTCAGTGAAAGGGTTGTCGAGCACTGGGACAGACTGCCCAGGGAAGTGGATGAGTCCCCATCCCTGGAGGTGTTTAAAAGACGTGTAGATGTGGCACTGAGGGACATGGTTTAGTGGTGGACTTGGCAGTGTTAGGTTAAGGGTTGGACTCGATGATCTTAAAGGTCTTTTCCAACCTAAATGGTTCTATGATTCTATGATTCTGGTTCAGCTTTGAATCAGCCAGTACCCCAGGTCTTTTCTGCAGAACTGCTGCCGCCGAGTTCTCTGTCCTGTGCTTGTAGCTGATCATTTCTGCTCTGCACTCAAGAGCAGCCATATGGAGTGCAGCATCGGCTCAGCGTCCCCTGGCATTTGCCAGCCACAGAAGCTGAGGGAAGAGCAGAGGACCAGGGCCAGCGTCGGGCAGCACTTCCCCCATCCACCCTCTCAGCTTCTAGCAGCGCATGGCTCAGAGCTTGCCTGACCCTCGTGTTGCATCTTTGTGTTTCAAAGCCTTCGATAGATTTTCCTTTAGTAAATTTGTTTGACTGCTCATTGACCTACTGGCCTTGTCCAAGTGCATTCTAACGATTCAGGCCATTTGTCCAATATGGCAAGATCATTTTTGAATTCTAATCTCAATCTCCAATACACTTGTGGTCCTTCCCAACCTAATGTGGTCTGCAACTTTAATGAATGCACCCTCTATTCCAGCATTCAGCACATTAGTGAAACACCGAATGGCAGCAGACCCAAGACAGGAGCAGGCCTTTCTACCATAGCTCTTTTAGTCACATGGATGTTTATAAGGTTACTAAGTCTAAAATGTAGCTGCAGCTTTGGGCAGCACCTTGTTTCAAAGTTCTTATCTTGGCAATTCCAGTCCTGTTTTTCCTGAAAACGCACTGGTTGCAGTGCAGCCTGACGCCCTCACACATCCCCACTGGCAGGGTTTTGGGTGGGCTGAACTGGTGCCAGTAATGTCACAGATGTAAAGGCTTTTTGTTGCTGTGCAGTGACCTCTCTGTCTGCCTGAAGAAGTGCAGCCAGCCATCAAGCAGAACAGAGCTGTGGGTGTACAGCCCAGGAAGATGCAGAGGATTTTCAGGGAGCCAGCTGCAACAGGAAGAATTGTAAATACCATAAACGTCAGGGTAACACCACCTACATTTCTTCTGAGTGCAGGAGGGGTTGTTGCTGAACTGAAGACCTTTCTTGTATTCTAAAAAGTGATGCCTTTTTCCAGGATATCTTCATCTATCTAATCCAGTCTAATATATTCTGTTACTTGTGAATAGAGCAGACCCGATAAGCTACACTGATGATCAAACCTCAACTCTTTCAAGTACCAATCTCGGGAGCTGGGATTCGGGCTTAGTACACTGCCAATGTAGATCTAAATTACAACTTTTGGCTCCAGATCCAAAAGGCTCCAAGGACTGCCAGGGACTGAAAGGCTGGCCACATTGCGTAACCTAAACACACCTGAAAGAGCCAAAGTGATGGCCTGGTTTTCTGAGGTCAATTTCCAACTAATAAGAAGGTTTAACACCTAGAGATCAAATCTTTATTGCCCTGAAAGTGCCTGGGGAAAGAACTTGAACAAAACCAGTTAGAGCTACAGTTTCCATCTGGGTGGGTGGAATGAGGGGCTACAAAGTCGCAGCTCCTGTTTCGGTCCTAAATTCCAGCCAGATTTGTGAAGACACAAGCTGATCACGGGCTTCTCGTACATCCTCTCTCCCAAGGCAAGAGCCTTCATGCCAGGAGACGTGCTGGGGAAGGGGGCACTGGGCACAGACTGCCCTGCCAGGCCTCTCCGCAGCGCCAGGTCTCTCTCAGTCATTTAGTCTTCAATTTTCTAATTTCTCTCTGCCAGGATATATATATATATATATATTTTTAGGACCCTCTCCACTGCATCCAGCAAATGATGTAAAATATCACCACTACTAGGTGACTTTCAGAGCCTTTTACAAAGGTTAGAAGAACACCTTGGTGCCGTGCCTTATGTCATAGCCCAGCCTCACCTCTCTTCCTGCGGCCTCACTTCTCATTTATTTCCAGTGACTGCACTTGGCAGGAGGCTTAGCTGCAGGCAGGATCTCCTCCCTTTTCCTACAGCTCAGTGGGAGTTGCCACGATGGGCTGAAAACGTACTGTTTACTTAGAGAAAGAGTGGCGAAGCATCAGCTGTCATCTGCCATTTTAATCCAAGACACAATTAATTGAGCACAGTCGTACCCAGATGCCAATATTTGATGGAAGTTAGTAACACTGCAATAATTCACCACTAGCTGAGCTGTGTCTTCCATGAGAAAGGCTTCTTGTGAGACTCTGCAGATGCCTGCCTAGAAAATCCTCCTCAAATGTTATTAAAAGCCTCATCTATAAAAACACAGGACTTCCATCAGTCCTTGGGGATTTACGTCTCCAGAGATGAGGTGCACTGTCAGGAAAACCTGTCACATGATTTTAGATGTCAGTGGGCACCTAAAAAGACCCTGCTGCGGAGGGACCACCTTTTTAACCTACCATGCCAGAATGTATTAACCCTGGCTGGATGCGAGAGGTGCTTGAAAGGGCTGCCCGCACAGAAAGCAGGTGAGGAACACTAAGGTTTTCTTTAAATGATGCTGGTTTGGGGGGGGGAGGGCAGAGGGAAAAGCATTTTCTAATCTAGTTCATCACAAAGTATCAGCACATGACATAATTATCTGTTTATATGGCATCATAGGAAACTTTCAGCACTGGTACCTCAGTGAAGTTCTTCTTGCAAAGCCTACACCAATTAAAATATCGCTAACTCAGTCCTGGGGTTTACTCAGGGTTGCCTGAGTTTAAATCAGTTTTAAAAGCAACTCAAGTTAAAAAGATGCAAAACCTTGTCATGGCAACACTCCTAGTCTCATGTAAAGCTTTTTCAGCTTGATACTGATTTAGCGTAACTCCACATCAAACTGGTGTTCACACAGAAGCCTTGACCTATTTAACCAAGGCGGTTTTAAGTATCTCCCATTTCACCGCTGCAACTCTGAATATAGACCTACAGGCAACCTGAAGGTCCATCTGCCCTAGCAGTTGTGCCAAAGGGTTTCTAGCCTGACTCCAGTAAATTGAGTCAACAGCTGAATTTGGAAGAGGTTTCAATACTACTACAGAAATATTCATTTTTCTAGAACAATCTCTTCAAAATAAAACCGAATTGAAGCACACCTACTAACTGGATGTTTTTAGCTGCATATTACGCTACGGAGAAGGAGCCAAATGTTCCCCTGTCACTCAACCCACTGCTAAAGATGTAAGTTGCTCTTTTTCTACTGTGGTTCATAAAAAGAGGGGCTATCTTTTATCAGGCCAGCTGCCACTCAGAAGAAACAGATAAGCTTTTGGGCAGAAGCCCCCTCTTCAGGTCTGAAATAGCAGCAGTAGTCTTGACGGTGAAAACCAGCAGAGAACGACTTACAAATTTAATTAGATTACGTAAGCAGCTAGACCATCTGAAAAAAAAAAAAAAAAAGGCACTGATACCGGAGCAAAGAAAGGGATAGCAGGGGAGGAGGAGGTAAAAGCCAAGCTCCTCTGGCACACACAAAGAAAGCAAGGAGTAATTTACTGCCTGAGGAGGGTGAGGATCAGGGAATTGTATCCTGTGCCCTGGTGTCTCTGTCGAGCCCGGGATCGTTAGCAGTGTTAAGCATTTTAGGTCCCATGATGTCTTTTGAAGGTATTTTGTCAATGTCCCCTAAGAATCAGGGTTCAGGGGAGGTCTACGTTTCTTTCAACTGTGACAGGCTGCTGCAGAAAAGTATCTGCAAGGGGGGAAAAAAGAGGCCTAGGTATTACTGTTCTTCTGCCTTTCATCTTGACCCTGACCGCTGGGCTTAATCTCACTTATCTGTGGAAAAATAAGAAAAATACACCTGCCCAACCAGTCCTTTCACAAGCGCAGAAGTGGCATCTCTGAACATACCCAACTCGATTTATCTGAGGGAATAATAACAGGAAGAGTCTAACAGCTCCTTAATTATTTGTCCGTTAAAAAATAAATCATTTATTTGGAGAAGGCACAGCACTCGGCACAGTGAATACATGTCACGGCCCTTGCAAGGTGCCGGGAGCTCCTCAGCAGCGAGTGAGCACAGCCCACGTTGCACCGGTCGCTAGAGATGATGGAGATCATTGCGAGACAGCCGGTAGGTGAGAAGGCAGCAGCTGGCGGCAGTCACGACAGCCGATACACACGGTATCGGGCCGCTAATGGAGGGAGCACAGCAAACCACACGGTGGGAGACAGGCCGCAGCACTTCCTCGACATGCCCGGGAAAGGCTCGGAGCCTTTCTCCTTGAAAACCGAGCTTGTGCCAGAGCCGAAGAGCGAGATTCACGCCCAGGTCGGTGCATAAATCAGCGAGAGGAGCAAGGCTACAGCCGCTGGGCAAACCCGCCAGTCAAAGCACGGCCAAGCCCGCCACGGCGACGGAGCGTCCTCACCCCCTGCCCTCGGGGGCAGCTTCCCCTGCCGCCTCGGCACAGGCCCGCAGCCGCCCTCCCGCCGGCACGGCTCTACCGGCGTCTGGGGGGAGGCGGCGGCGTGCGCTGCAGAAGCCTCCCGCCGCCGCCGCCGCCGCCCCCTCCGCCGCCGCCGGCCGCTCCAACGGCCCCGCAACGGGCGCCCCCCGCCACCAACGGCCACCAACGGCCACCAACCGCCGCCCGCCCAGCGGCCGCCAGGGGGCGCCGCGCGGGGCGGGGGCGGGGGGGGGGGAGGGAGGCGGGCGCGCGTGCGCGATGACGCGCCGGGACGTGCCCGCTATATGAGCCCCGGCAGGCGCTGACTCGGCCCTTTCCGCCTCGCTCCCGCCCGCCTTCGGGTCGCTGCGCAGAGACCCGCGCCGCCGCCGCCATGATCATCTACCGGGACTGCATCAGCCGTAAGGGCGGCGGCGCGGCACGGGGGCCGGGGCCGGGAGGGAGGGAGGGAGGGCGGGCGGGCGGTTGCTCGGTCGCGGGAAGCGGCTGGCCGCGGCCTGGGCCCGGCCGCTGGGCCTGGCGGTGCCGCGCATGTGCGGTGCGGCGGGCGGGGGGGGGACGGGGACACCGGGGCACGGCCCGCCCGGGCGAGGCCGCCGTGCCCGGGCCGGAGCGCCCGGCCCGGGGGTGGGGGTGACGGGAAGCCGGAGGAGAGCGCGGCCCGGAAGGGCGGTGAGGGGAAGGTGGCCGCGGCCCGGCCCGGGGAGGCGGAGGACGGAGGCTGAGGCGGCGGCGCCCGCCTGTGTATGTGTGTTTGTTCCCCCACAGAGGACGAGATGTTCTCGGACATCTACAAGATCCGGGAGGTGGCGAACGGCCTGTGCCTGGAAGTGGAGGGGAAGGTGAGTGGTCTGCCCGCCCCGAGGGAGGCGGGGGGGAGGCAGGCCTCGCTGCCGTGACTCGGGGCCCGGCCGCGGCGTGGAGACGGGCCGGTGGCAGAAGCAGGGTTTGGGGAGAGGGGACTGGCTCCCCAGAGAGGGGACGACCCACCACGGCCTGTGGCCGGGGCAGAGCCGGCTGCTGCCACAAGTTGTGCCTGAGAGGGGCCAGGGCAGCCAAGCTGGAGTGCTGGCGGTGTAAGGAAGCTTTGGTCAGGCACTGGGAGAGGAGCCTGGCTTAAGAAATCCGTGCTCGGGCTGCAGTCACATTCCTTGTGCTTAACTGTGGCTCTGAAATCATGCCCTGCTGTCAGGTCATAGATGTGTAAGAGCGGTAGCATTAAGATTTTTGCAGAGCCGTTAAGTTTTTTGATGTCTCTAAATCTAGATGGTCACCAGGACAGAGGGTCAAATTGATGACTCTCTAATTGGTGGCAATGCCTCTGCTGAAGGTCCTGAGGGAGATGGAACAGAAGCTACGGTCATAACTGGTGTTGATATAGTAATAAACCACCACCTTCAGGAAACCAGCTTTACAAAAGAATCCTACAAGAAGTACATCAAGGACTACATGAAAGCGTAAGTATTGGTAGGCTTTTTCTTTAAAGGAGATTGCAAAATTGTTAGGGCGTTGAGATTTTAAAAACAGTGTTGAACTTTATTCCTAGTAGGTGTTAGTTCTGATACAGGTGCCAAACTGGCTGTGAACTTCAATAGTGTCTTAATACTTGGCAAAACTGGGACTCTAAAGTTGATACTGGAATATCTAAGTTTATCTTGGCTGAGGTAGAAGACGTGATCATGTGCTTTGGGTATTATTTGTAACCTTGCTGTTTTCTTTCCGATTCCTCTATGCCAAACCTTCATGGGGAGGGGGGTGGGCTGGTGAAGAAAGCTTCAGGAAGTTTTTCTAACTTGTCAATTTAAATGTCCAAGGAGAATGTGTGTGAATGGAACTTTTTGGTAATTCAAGGTATAATTTATGTTGCTCAGTGTTTAGTGGGTTAGCATTAAAGGTGAAAACACTTTCTCCGTGATACGGGTGGATAGTACTCTTGATGCTGTGGAAATGGCTTGCTAATTTTTGTCTACTGCTAGCATAGAAGTAAAATGAGCTTGATATGAGTGACAGGCATTGTTTTGCTAATTCACTAGCAAAAATAAGTTAAAGTTTGGGGGCTTTGAGAGGGAGAGGGGGGGAAAAGCAGCAAAATCAAACAGTTTGACTGCTGGTAACTCTGCTATGATGTGATGCTGCACAGTGAAGTTGTTAGGCTAGAACGTGTTTTCAGAGCTTTTTTCTTTTCCCCTTCCAGAATCAAAGCCAGACTTGAGGAACACAAGCCAGAGAGAGTAAAGCCTTTCATGACAGGGGCTGCAGAACAAATCAAACACATCCTTGCTAACTTCAAAAACTACCAGGTAATGAAACTTATGTCTCCTTACAGCAGTATTGCAGTGATACAAGCTGCGATTGGTTTGTCTGCTGAGCTAGCTTGTGGAGAGTTTTGAGGGTTCCTGTTGTGAGGACATCTAACTTACCCTTCTCTGAGAGTATTAGGGGCTCTGAGAGTCAGGGAAAGACTCTTAAGCGTTTGGGCAACCTCATTTCAGCTTGTGACATTTGCAGTTAACTACATTTGTAGTTACCACCATTTAGGAACTGTGGAGTTAAAGGCTTCAGAGATGGATCACTTTGGCCCCTGCTGTGTCCTACTCTGCTGTTCATAGCAGTGTGGTGAAGTTAGTGGTACTAAAATGGACAAGATGTAGAAAGCACAATCCCTGCAGCTGGTTGGGGAGACCTTTAAACTGAACTAGTAGATGTTACAGCTTTATTGTATAAAGGGCACTTTCCCTTGGTAGTAGCTCATTAAATGTCTTGGTAACACATTTCTCTGAAGTTCTTTGTAGGAGAGAACATGAATCCAGATGGTATGGTGGCTCTCCTGGATTTCCGTGAGGATGGTGTGACCCCATATATGATTTTCTTTAAGGATGGCTTAGAAATTGAGAAATGTGTAAGTATTGACCTGAATTGGATGAATGTGCCTGACTACATGATTAGCCCTTTCAGTGTGTCACTTGTTCTGTCATATCCCTGTTAAAGTTGAGCAGTAACTGCCAGTTTAAAAACTTAAAAGTTTGTGTAAGTACAGCCTAATTGTTGCTTCATATTGTACAAAGTGGCTGAAACTTCCCTTGTATGCTGTTGAATCATACTCAAAGGGGACGTAGTTTCACTGCAGTGATTCATTGTGACTTCATGGCTAAGAAATGCAGAAGGAATTCCCTTGGGGTGAGATGTGTGTAATTGGTAATGGTTTTAAACTATTAGATTAAAGACAATGCCCTCTGGAATGGAGGACTTCTACTTTGGATCCCTCTTGTGGGGGTTAATTCTGAAGTACCTTACCTGATCATGTTTCATCATCTTTCACTTAATCTGATGCCCTTACTTTGTTAGGCAAGAACCATCTATTTAAATATTGCCCTAAATTTGGGAACATGGTAATACTTGACCAAGTACTTAACCTTATTCTATCTTGAATCTCTAACTGCCTGAGCCCAGGCAGCTCCTGTGGTCTGCTTTCTCCTTAGTTACTCCGGGATGGAATGTGTTTGCAATGAAACGGTATTTGGGCCCCAACACTTGCATTTTTTGACTTATTCTGAGAGCTGTGGAATCCACCATAGACTAGCAGTGTGGGATCACCAATTGCTTTGCCCAGTCATTGTGGGACTTAGGAAGCCTGTTTATAGCCAGCTAAATTTATCTGTAAAGCCTCTTACAGGCTTTCTGGTATGCAAGTCATGTAAAGATGAATCAACTTCTCATGTGGAGCAGTAGCCCAACTAGTGGAACACTTTTATTGGCCCAGACACACCACCTCCTACAGCATGAGTGAAGGGTGGTGTCTGTCCTGGACCCTAGAAGAGGCAGGCACCTGGAAGGTAGCTCCTCTGAGCAGAAGCCTGTGCACATCTCCCCTACTTGGGCAGACCTTTTGCATGTGTAATTTGGATACCCCATCTTGAAGTAGATGGGGTTAAAACCTGATCTAGTTAAAGCTGTCCCTGCTCACTGCAGGGGGGTTGATGATCTCTAAAGGTCCCTTCCAACCCAAAGCGTTCTGTGATTCTAAAAGAATAGTAGCAAGGTGTTCCAGTGGGCAAAAAACTTACAGCTTCTTGGTACAGCTCTTGTAAGAGATGGCACATATGTTGTAGGCTTTAGTGTCTGTTTAGGACATGCTCTTACTTGAGAGGAAATCTGAAACTTGGTGTGTCAAGCAAGAAGGGTGTGAATGGGTATCTTGTCTGGCTTGCTCAGCAGCTGATGCCAGTTGCTCTGTATGATCGTAGAAAAGCTCAGCATCCTCTGATAGACCATGAGCACTCATCCTGTTGCTCTCTGGTTTGCACTAAGATGCAAAAGTAACTTCCTTGCGCTTTCTGCCTGCCTGACTGTGGCAGCTCAGATTGAATTAGGGAATACATAAATAAGTTACAGAAACTTAGCCTGACTGTCATGACCTTGAACTAACACTTGCTACTCTTGTTTCAGTAACAAATCAAACAATATGGTTTTGGATCACCTGTCTTCATAGCTGCTGTTTCTTCTTCATCGGCACACCACCAGGAATTGGCAATGTCTTAACAACTGGACTGATGTCATCTTGAGCTTTATTCACTTATTTTGACCCTGATTTGGAGTGGAGGCATTGTTTTAAAAAAAGAAAAAAACCAAACATCTGTCACGTAGTTTGTCTAAAATAAAACTCATTTAAACCAATTCTAGGTGATGCCTTTTGGTCTAGTGTGTTTCTTAGGGTGGCTTGCAGGAGAGGTTGCAGCAAGATGTTTGTCCGAGGACTTGGTACTGTCAGTAGTATAGCCTGGTCCTAGTGCACTACAACTTGACTGTCTCCAGGCAGACCTCGCGTAGCTTCTACCTGTGGCATTGGAGTGCAAGAGCAGGCTGAGGGGAATAAGGCGAAGCTCAAGAAATGTCATCGTAGTGGAGCGGACTTTCTTCATCTTTCATGATTGCACAGAGACTTCTATTGCTGGAAATACCAAAATTTAATTAAAAAAAACCCCAAGAGAATGGAGCATGTGCTATTCAAGCTGAGTGCTGGCTGAGCTGCTTTGTCAGACAAGGATACTTGAGTCTGTCCTCAGCTGTAGTATGACTTCAGGATTAAGGTAGGAGGATGGATGGAGTGCTACTCTAAGGCCAGCACTCTCTCTGAGTCCAGGTAGTGGGAACATTGTGGGGAGGGGTTGAAATTACTTGGGTTTTCCAACGCAGCCTGGCTGTGGTACTAGCTCTGTATTTGACAGCTGTTCAGGAGCTGAGTAGAACTCAAGTCAAGTTACAGGATTTGGGGTTTTTCTGCACTTGCCTTCTCCTCGAGAGAAGTGTCGGAATGGCCTAGCCCTATCCTAGGCGTAGCAGAAAGCTTGAGACTTACCTGAGTATTTGCAACTTCCATTCCTGCTGCCTTCCTTGTTGGGAAATGCATCCGTTTGACAGACCTGGAGCAAACGGCCATTGCTTCTCTGGTTCTTGCTGAGATGCAACAGTAGCGGGTTCCTTGCGCTTTCTACCTGCCTGATCCTGTGGCAGTCTGGATTGAACAAAGGAATACAGACACCGTCACAGAGCCCCAGCTGGGGCGAGGGGCTTTGCGTTGCTGCTGACGTGTCCCTGTGTGCCTGAGCAGGGGTGTTGCCTTGGGCCGCCAGTGACGGGTGTAGGAGGTTAAGGTGCCTGGAAGGGGAGGGCAGGACCCGCTTGCTGGCTGTTGATCTGCGAGGCCTCAGGCCTCCGCTTCAGCGGAGTTTTGGCATCCTGGCTGCCTTGGGTCAGGCTTTGGCCGCTGGTGCCGGAGGGCTGAGGTGGGGGTACGCTTCTGCAGGGGTGAGATAGGTGTGGCAGCGGGATGGGGGGAGCGAGATTACTGCCTGTGGAGGTGGGAGCGGAGCGTGGCCTAGTTTTCTCGGAAGTGCCTGTCTAGTTTAAACACACTCTATTTTAGTTCTGTGGGAACTTCATTTACATACTGATTTTTTTTTTTTAGCTTTCCCAGGAAAGGGTCTTGGGCCAGCTGCGCTTCTGGCTGACGTACAACTTTGGTGTAATCTGAGCAGTGTAAATTAATGCTTGTCTGCCTTCACCCAGAGGGGCCGAAAAGCAGGGAGGCAGGTTCAAAGCCTAAATAAAATCACTGTGAGCCAGCTCTTTCTTTCCTTGCAGAGGATTTGTTTAGTGGGGCCAGGTGAGGATGCATCTTACCCTTCCTGTTGCATCTTTGTTAAAAACTGGGGGCCTTACAGGAAGGGGAGAGTAGGCACTTGCTTAGTTTGAGACTTTTGCTTCTCAGTGGAGTAAGTTTAGCGTGGGCAGGGCAGCGCTTGCATGGCCGTGCAGCCCCTGGTGTGGCTATGCAGCCCCCCAGTACCCCTGGCTCCCACTTCCAGTGAGGCAAAGCATTTAAAATGGAGCGGAGCTGGGGTGTGGGAGTGAAAACAGCTCTTCCCCCTGCCCGGCTGCTTAGCTGTAGCTATGCTGAGGCTGGGAACCCTGCGCGCAAGCCTGGAGCAAATAGCAGTGTGGTAGCTGCGTACGAATGCCGAGGTGCCGCTTTGAAAAGCGCGATGAGCGCAGCCTTGCTGTTGGGTTGAATGGCTCATGGCAAATTGCGTGTCATCCTGTCTACTTCAGGCTAATTGGGATATTTAATTGGTGCGTGCAAACGTGTCTAACTAGTGGGTTACACGCTTCTATCAGTTTTGTATGCTTTTCTGCGTGGCAGAGCCTCTGATGGGAGGTCTCCCTTCTGCCTGTTGCAGGAAAGCCTCGGTTCAAAGGCTTTTGAGATGCAGGATTTTGTTCTGTTTGTCTCCGCAGCGAGCTGCGAGAGAAGTGGTTTTGCTGTTGGCTGCACTGTGCTTCCTAAAAATGTGTTGCTGCCTTCATGGTTTAGTCTAGTCTACCCTTGATTGGCTTAGAGTAGACCTGGTAGTGTAGGTTAATGGTTGGACTGGATGATCTTAAAGGTCTTTTCCAACCTAAACGATTCTATGATTTTCTGAGGGAAAAGGGCAAGTCTTGCCGCTCTGCGGTTTCGGGCACCAGGGTTGGAGAGGTTAAACCACAGGTGATGGCAGGGAAGGACCGTGGCGGTGACAAGCAGTGGTCTCAGCCACACTGCTGCGGGAGCTGCCCGTGGTGGAGGCAGGGCGAGGGAACGTCGGGATCCAGCTCCTTGCGTTGGGAATTGCTATGCGCTGCTAAGTGGGAGGCCCGTGGCTGGTAAATGCACTTGTCAACAGCCCGTGACGCAACTGTGAGTTGGAAATGAAGTCAGTGTATTTCCTTGTAACCTAATTCCTCCTCTTCTGGCCCCTTTTCATTTCAAGCAGCTGTTTTCTGGGGCTGAAAAGCTAAAGTGATTTGAGAAGGCAAAAGGCTTCATACTGCTGTAACACTACAGCTTTGGAGTTACTAAATTGATAAAAATACCCCATCATAACAAATTACCCTTGTGCTGCTTAAACACAGCCTGAACTGAAGGACAGCTTTAAAACCTACCCCTGTCTTGTTTTAAAACAACACGTGCTTATCAGGCTTGTATCTCACATTCCTGGGAAGATATTTTCTGTGGCTGGAAGGGCTGTGCAGCTGGGAAGGCTCCAAATAGTTTTTCCCCTGGGCCTCAGGGAGGGGGTTAAGCAGCTGGGTAGAAACCTTTCCTCTGCCAGGTGGGGTCTCAGCCCCGCATGGGGCCAGGAGGCTGCTCCTGCACCCACCATGAGCTGGCTGCTTATAAAGAGGGGAAAAGAACACTCCTCCCTTTTTAGTTTCATACTTTTGTGGTTAAGGGAGTGATGTCTTGGGGCTGGAGGAAGCAGCTACAGTGCTGGGCATGTGTCCCATGGTCCCCTTGGCATCTTGCCCTCCCACGCCACCGCTCCCCCTCAATGCCTGCTCTTCGTCTCACAGTTTTGCTGCCCCAGCAGGGTCTTGCCTCATCTCCAAATCCACTCTCTTGTGCCCTCTCGAAGCATCCCCAGCCCGTGTGCAGGGGTTCAGCCAAGTGCTGGCAAAAAATCCCACCTCCCGTGGGCCAGCGACTGTGCTGTTAACATCCGAATGCTGCTGCAGCAGTTTGTTGCTCCTTGGCTGCCTGCTTTGAGGAGAAAGGGTGCAGGCTTGGGGATGTTCATGCAGTGAAGGGAACACCTGGTGTGCTGGGAGAGGTGGTGGTGGGGAACTGGATACCCCCATTGCACCCTCTTGGGTACCCAGCCCGGCTCCATCCCTTGGCTTTGTCCACTCTGGGTGCCAGAGCTGGGGTGGGCAACAGTCCTGGAGCCTTGTGTGGCCCTCGGCTTTGGCACAAGGAGGGAGAACCTGCAAAGGGAAAACTTTAAATGAATGGGTGTAGGGAACAGAGTTGGGTTTGTGGTGTGGGGTTTAGTTTTTTTTTTTTGGCGGGGGGGTGGTGGTGTTTGTGGTTTAGCTCAAGGGCAGGAGGGACTAAGCGTAAGCTTAGGGTATGGTTGTTGTCAGAGAAGTAAAAGATTATTTTTTTAAAAAGATTTAGGAAAAAAAAAAAGCTGCAACTTGCTTCCCTCCCTTAGTAGTTCTCTGACTGTTGAGCTGGCTCAGGCCAGCCTGCTGCAGTCCCAGCAGTGTTTTCAGTGACGGCCGTCTAGGGAGGATGCTTTTATTCAACAGCAGTAGTGTCTGCATCAAGAAACCTCTGCTTTCTCACATGCTGCTGTGGCTTGGAGCAGGTAAGGTGCCTCCCTCTGCTCCCATGGACCTTCAGCTGCGCTTCAGCTCTGCAGCCGCTTCCCCGGGATGGGGCTGTTGTTGTAAACTGGGATGTCTTGCCCTTCACCAGCCAGCAAGTAAATATCCACGTTGCCGCTAGCCCACAGCGGGAGAGCAGCAGTTAAACACCATGTTCATTTAGCTGGGAGAGAAATGTCTCAGTAGGAGGAAAACAAACCTAGCCAAGCCTGAAAGTCTCTGCCATAAACAGCCCAATATCCATTGCCAGGGCCGCAGCCGTGCTGGTTCGTGGTCCCTGTGCCTTGGCTGGCTTTTGGTTGAAGCTGCAGCTGGAAGCTGTGTACAAAGATCACAGCCAAATGGCTGTGGCCAGGGCTGGGGGCCTGGGGGAGCTTTTTTTGGTGCCAGCAAACGCTGGTAACCTTGGAAGCGTGTTACGCAGGAGCATGGCAGGATGGGTTGAATGGTGAGGATGTGTGTAGCTGCTGGGTGTTTTGAGCCATTAGAGCTGCATTCATCACCTTCCACTTCTGGCAGAAAGGAGCCAAAACACCCTTAAACTAGGAGGCCTTTTTAGACTATTTTGGTGTGTGATACCAACCTCGCCAACGAGGCAGTGGCTGAGCACGGTGAGAAGAATAGTAAGCAGTTGTTTCTCCACAGCCCTCTTGTTATCCTGGGAGCCAACAGCTTGGATTCACCTCCCTGTCTGCAACCAGCAGCAGCAGGAGGAAGCACTGCTGGCATTTTGGAGAGCAGCCCCTTTCCTCCCATTCTCAGCAAGGTGCGGGCATGCTGGCAGCCTTGCCAAAGCAGTGCAGCTCTGATTTTTTTTTTTTTTAAATAGGGAACATCCAAAAAATGCAATGTCCAGAGAGGATTTAAGAATTAGCTTCCCAAATTCTTTGTAATAGAGTAGTTGAGAAAAGGCCATATAAAGCTGGCTGCTCCCTCCCTGCTGACTGTGGATGCTCAGCTGGCAAAACCCCACTGTTGCTACTGGAATAGTCTGGTTCAAGGGCTGAGGTTCATCTCCTCTACCTACAGCTGTGTCTGCATCTGAGCTGGGCACCCTTGGGCCCCTCTAGTCGAGGCAGGGAGGAAGGAATGATTTCTGTGCCCCCTGCAGCTGTGTGGCTGCTGTGGGCTGCAGCCATAAAACTGCTTGCAGCTGCTGGTGCTTGGTCAAGCTGCCCATAAAAAGGTGTTTAAGGGGGCAGGTGTAGCTGTTAACCCATTGGCTTTGGCTGTGTGTGCTGTCCAGTTTACCTGTCATGGTGGGGCTAAGAGTGCTTTGACCCCCATAAAACCTGGGTTTTAAGCTGAAGGGGCAAGAGAGCAGCTACCCACAAGTAGGAGGGTTTTGTGTTCATGGCCACCTTGTTCAGTCGGCCAGGCAGCTTTGGGAAGGACATGCAGGAGGAAGATCCTGTGGCTGGGGATGCTTGGGCTGGTGGGCCCTGCATGGAGACAGCCACTGCTGCTTGCAGCCTCTCCCGTTGCTGGAGTATAAATAGCCTCTTCCCAGGGCTGGGCTTGGCTGGGTGGTGGAGGGAGGCTTTTCAGGAATCCATGCTGGGTTTTATGTGAGCCTCTCTGGAGGAAAGGGGAAAAAAAAAAAAAAAAAGTCTTAAATTAGATGTGTGAAGCCCAGAGTGGGTTGGTTTCATTTCCCTTCCCCAGTGCTATTGACCCTCCCACCACAGGCTGGTGGGGGTAGCTGGATGGGTGCAGACATAGGCCCAGGTGGCTGAGGAATTAGTCTTCATTGTTTCATTTGTCACTTTTAATCAAGGCTTTGCCCTTGCCTGGTCCTGAGTTATCTGTCTTGCAGTTGGTGAAAGCCTTCCCTGGGAGGTGGAGGCTTCTGGGAGGTGCTCAGGTCCCTGTGGAAATCCCACTCTCAAGAACAAGCTCCAGAAGGTAAAAACTAGTTAAAGGAGTAGAGGTGAAAAGAAAGGGTCATTCCCTTCCTTTCAAGATTGAAAGCCAAATACTGCAGGTTCCCCCATTTATTTGCCTGTAATTGCAAACACACCAGCTGGAAAAGCCCAAACCCCTGTGTGACACTGTCAGGAGCAGAAGGCCCCTCTCAGCTGGCTGCATTCCTCTAAGGGACACATTTTGGCTGAGGTACTCCTGACCAGGCCCAAGCAGCAACTTGTGCCAAGATTTGCTGAGCTGGGAAGAACAGGCTGGCTCTAAGTTCAGCTGCTGGTGCTCGACTCCTGCTCATCACACAAGCCCTAGGTGTGGTTAGTGAAGTGATGCTCAATGGCACCCACATTCATTGACCCCTCTGGTTTATGGGTGCTCCGTGCTCCCATCCAAAGATATTTACTGATTCCTTATTCCAAAATGTGATGAAATCCAAAACTTTTGTGCTTGATGAGAGCTGAAGGTGGAAGAGTGTGACTTGCTTGAGCCTGACAAAGAGATGTGAACCTTAAGACAGCTGTAGCACCAGCTGCTGAGCTCTTCTGGAAAGGGCTTTTTTTTTTATCTTTTCTGTTGGAGTTTGTCATCCTTGTGCAAATAATTAAACACTCCCAGAGAAAGGCTGATGCCACAGCCTGATAGCCACACACAGTCTTGGTTAGGAGAGCCAAGAGGGAGTTCTCCAGTCCTGCCACTGGTATGAGAAATGGGGCAGGTTGTACCCAGCCACAACTCTCTGACAAAGTTCAAGAAGCAGAGCCGTCTTCCAGGTGAGCCTGGAGCAGCAGCTCAACTCTGATACTGCATTATTGAGAAAAATTATTTGTTACGAGTCAATAAATACAGTGACTAATGAAAAATGCCATCCTGGCAACAGGGACATGTGAACATGGGTGGGCACAGCTGACACAGGCAGGAGGTATGTTCAGCTGGAGCTGACCCCGAGCAGCTGGTGATGATGATATGTAGCTGACTCAAAGCATGGCCAACTTTTAGAGAGTATCCACTGGGATCAAAGCAGCTAGTGACCACTGATCCTGCTATGAGCTCTGTGTCTTAGCCTGGAGAAGAGGAGGCTGAGGGGAGACCTTATCGCTCTCTACAACTACCTGAAAGGAGGTTGTAGTGAGGTGGGTGTTGGTCTCTTCTCCCAAGTAGCTAGCAATAGGACGAGAGGAAATGGCCTCAAGCCAGGGGACGTTTAGATGGGATATTAGGAAAAAATTCTTCACGGAAAGGGTAGTCAAGCATTGGAACAGGCTGCCCAGAGAGGTGGTGGAGTCACCATCCCTGGAAGTGTTCAAAAAATGGGTAGATGTGGCACTTTGGGACATGGCTTAGTGGGCATGGTGGTGTTCGGTTGATGATTGCACTGATGATCTTAGAGATCCTTTCCAATCTTAATGATTCCTAGTTTTTACTTCCATTAAAAATAATTTAGCCACCAAGCCAGGAAACATGAAATTTCTACTCTGCCCCTAACTGGTTTAGTGGTGGACTTGGTAGTGTAGGTTAATGGTTGGACTGGATGATCTTAAAGGTCTTTTCCAACCTAAATGATTCTATGATTCAAAGATGTGGTGTCGGCAGCAGAGGTCTTGTAGCCATGTCACTCTATGCCAGTCCACAGCTAATATTCATGCTTGGTACTTTCTGCTCCCATTCCTCGTGCAGTCCTGCCTGTCCCACCAGCAGCCTCTGGGCTGGCTGCAGGCAGGGGCTGCGGAGGCGGTGGGCAGCACTGGGGGCAGGCAGATGTTTAGAGCTGTGAGCTGGCGGGGAGGGAAGTGGGGCAGCGCTGGGACCAGCCTGTCCCATGCTGGGTTCAAATCTATCCTAGAATGATAGAATGCTTTGGGTTGGAAGGGGCCTTTAGAGGCCATCCAGCCCAACCCCCCTGCAGTGAGCAGGGACAGCTTTAACCAGATCAGGTTGCTCAGAGCCCCGTCCAACCTGACCTTGAATGTTGCCAGGGATGGGGCCTCTACCACCTCTCTGGGCAACCTGTGCCAGTGCTTCACCACCCTCACTGTAAAAAATTTCTTCCTTATATGCAGTCTAAATCTATTCTTTATTAGTTTAAATCCATTATTCCTCGTCCTGTCACAACAGGCCTTGCTAAGAAGATTGTCCCCATCTTTCCTATAGGCCCCCTTTAAGTACTGAAAGGCCACAATAAGGTCTCCCCCACAGCCTTCTCTTCTCCAGGCTGAACAACCCCAACTCCCTCAGCCTGGCCTTGTAGGAGAGGTGCTCCAGCCCTAGGATCATTTTTGTGCCCCCCCCCGTCCCCATGTAGCAGCGGCAGCCTCCAGGCTGGCACCTTCTCACCCATTCCCAGCCCACTGGCAGGGCGATGTCTCTACTGGGGCAGCTGAATCGCTACCGCCTTGCATCAGCTCAGGCCCATGCCTGTACTAACTGGGCTTGCAGAATATAAAATTTCTGATGACTCAAAGCACCAGTCATTTGGGAGAAGTAATGCTAGAGAGTAGAGGCGCTTTTGATCTCATTTAATGGCATTTAGCACATTGATACTTCTGCTCGTGCCTCTGGGACCCGTGCATGGACCGATGTTTCGACCATTGATAGTCGAGAACATCTGCACGAGCAGAGTTCAGCAGCGAGCAGAGACAGCAGCACATGGGAAGACCAGCAGGGAATCGGTGTTCATCACTGCTGCGAGTTCAGATTTTAAATTAATCCAACTGTGGGGGCTGGGGAATCAGACTTGCACGCCTACGAGCTGCCTCCTCCTCTCTTTCGGCAGATGGCAATCCTGCATAAGGTCCCCTTGCAGAACAAGCGGAGCTGGAGAGTTTTTGCTGGTTATTTACATGCCAAATCCCAATGAGGTTGCCCCAAATGCTAAATCATTATCGCAGCCTCGCGTGAAGTTAGATCAGTCCTGCAGTACCTTGAGTTATTGCAGAAGGGAGAATGTGGGGCCCATAGCAGCGTGTCTACCCTGCTGCTTCTGTCTCTAGGGTGGTTTGGCTGCAAGACCCCGTGGCTTGGCTGCAGGCTGGATTATGATCTGCAAATGGCACCTAACAACTCCAGCTCCATCTTCACTGTGTGCTCCCACTGGGCAGGAGGCAGCAGAGTCCTCAAATGCACAGCACAGGTCCTGGTGTCAGCACAGGAGAGCATCTTTCATGCTCCTGGTCAGCACACCTGCGAGCTTGTTGTGCCCTCCTCTCATGCCATGTAGATTTTGTGGCTGCTCTTGGGGCTGAAAGTCCAGTTGCATGCTAACAAGCTGGAAAGCCTTCAAAAATCATGCAGGAAGCAGGAAAGAAAAATGTTTCACGAGCTGCCTGGCTTCTAGACTGTGCACTGGATCTCTTTTCTTAGTTTATCCTGGCGTAACATTTCCCAGTTGGTTTTTGAAATAGAGTTTCCTCATTGTCCCATTCCCCTTTTACCTTGAAAATTGGTGCTGCTCCAGAGAAGGCTGCAAGTGAAACAGGGCACCTTGGCTTTCCTCAACCTTTCTGCTGCTCGTTGGTTGAAAACTCTACTGCTTGTTTACTGCTAGCACTTGCCATGTTTTAACGATGCCCATAAGAAGATTTTTTTTTTTGTAAAAAACATAAAACCCATAAAAAAAAGGCATGCTCTGTACACTTTCCATTACTCCTAAGTAGAGCCTATTTACCCTGTCCAAAGGCACTCTACAGAAAAAATAAAATACCTACTATGCTTAGATCTTCTGTCATTTCATGCTTACTGATTATGTCCCTCAACTGAAGACAAATTGTGAAGCAGTAAACTCACATAAACCCGAAAATATAAGCAGATCCAAAATACTTTCCTGCTAAGCAAATCCTGCTGGGGATCACACTAAAGGTATCCTTTTCCCTCTGAAACAGCATGGCCGTTTTTACCCGTGGCACTGAATTACAACACTACTAAATCAGGATTGCATGGCATTCCCCTGCATGGTTCTAGAAGATCACATGAGGAGCAACAGAAGGGAGAAGCTGACCTAGACTTTCTAGGTACCTTAGCTGCTCAAACAGGACACAAATCCAGCGGAGGAGCCCAGCTCATGAAAAGCAAGAGTTCTCATCCTACATGGTTGTGAACGGAAGTCTCTGGAGGACTCGAACAGCACGAGGACAGCAATGTGCGCAGGCTCTGGCTGTTGCTGGGGAGCACGTCATGTGCCGTAGCAAGACAGGCAGGCTGACTTCCTGGGTTCCTCTCAGCATCCTCGGATAGCTCCTGCAGCCATTAGCAGGCTGGGTCCTGCTCGTAGAGCCTGAGGAGACAGGAGTCAACAGCAGTATTTATGACAGCACACACACATCCCTGGAATGTGATCTGCTCTTCAAAAACTCTCAGTAGTCCACCTCCTGTAGTCCACCTCCTAGGAACGGGACACTTCATGCCACAGGAAGCTGAGCACCAGCAGGAAGCGTATCTGTAGAGAGATACCGACACAAACAATTCTAGGAAAAAATCAACTGAGCAAAATTAAAATGTGTGACTTATGCATAAGGGGTCAGAGTTGTTTTACAAATCTCTGAAGGCGTTTGACCCCCCTCCAAACCTTTCAATGCTTCCAAGAGGACCCATAATGGAAGTAGACCTATTATTTTATTAGTGTGTGCAGAAGTGATGCACATATCTGAAGGACCTGAGGGAATGTGAAAATTGTGCTATAAAACCTCACATTCTGCTTCATTTACAGGTATACTAATGACGTTTTTTCCATTCTGTTTTCTTTGCTCTTTTTTTAACATAAAAGCTTTGAGAATGTCATTAAATAGTCCAATCCCATCTCCCTCCCTGTTCTCTCCCCAAAAAGATGCTGAATAGACAACTGTTGCAACGTGCATTTCAAAAATGGGGGTACAGAGATGTGGATACATGAAGCAATCTTCCCCAAAACACACAGAAACCCAGTGGCAAAGCCAGCAATAAAAACATGGTTTGAAAAAACCTTCATACCTACTCTATCTAAATCACAACGTGTTCAGTCAATAATGTAGAACATTGCACAGTACAAATTAAAATAATGTTTTTATTGATATGCTTAAACATAAAACATAGGTAACACCATAAAAACCAAACAAAAGATAAATCTATTCCTTGATGTACCTCACAGACAGACATTTCATTTTTTTTCTCAGTAATCACCTGCAGGGGACTGTTGTCTTCCCACTGACCTGCGTATCAAACAGCCTTCGCTTTATGGGTTTTTAACTGTGTTGATTTGTTCCCATGGAGTCTAAGAACTGTGATGAGCACCACAGTTGTGGCTGTTTTTCCTAAAGCCTGATCCCAAAAGGAGCATCATGTCCATTCCACCCAAACACTGCACAAAGGGTTGTGCACTTTTGCAGCCTTCCAGATGAAGCCCTGACAGATCCCAGCAGAAGTGAGGGTATTAACCTGGTTCTACTGGAATGCAAAACCACAGAGTTATGGGTTCCTCTAAGATACATTTTCCTTCAAAGTCAAGGCTTGGAAAAGCCACAAAGCTACCAAGAAAAAGTAAGATCAGAACTCAAAAGATTTCTAATAAAGATAAATCTAACGCAAGTTTATTCTATAAATATTTTTTTCCTGTCAAAAGACAAAACACTTATAGAAACATACAAGAAATATTCCTTGGAAAAAAAATGAAGCTATGGAAAATTACAAAGTATCAGCTGCTTTAATTTAACTTGCAGAATTGTGCTGCGCTCAGTCCTGTCTGTAAACCCACCACAGTTCCCTCAGTGCAATCACTCTAATTCTCTCTTGCTTCGTAAACGCTTTTGTTAATCACTCTTGTCTTCTCCTTGATAGTGTCTGTATTCTGGCTTCAGCTCCCATGTGTTTTTGTGGGTCCCCTTCACGTTGTAGATGCCTATTTCTCTTAAAATTTCCTTCAAGTATATCTGAAAGGAAACAAAAAATTCAAATTATACAGGCAGGCAATTACTATAGTTCCTACACAATGTCTCACGATCCGCTCAATCATATCAGCTGGGTTCATAAGAATGACCCAGCGGGCAGCAAGGTTTGCGGATCAGCACTAACTTGTGTATTAACGACTCTGTGATGGACATCAACCTCCAGGCACCAACGGGGATTAAAGCAGCCCGGGTGTAACACCCGGTGCAAGCCCCAGGGACACAGCAGGGAGCACCCAAGCCCCAGGGGTGACTGCTCTCGGGCAGTCCCTGCGCAGCCCTGCCGGGGTGCGGAGATGCAGGTACTAGCTAGATGGACGCTCCCGAGGGCTGCCGAAATGAAGCTCCCAGCACCTCTGAGAAGGCGCTGCTGAGGTTACTGCAGACCTACAGCAGCAGCACCCACCCACGGATGAGCTAGCGGAGACGCTCCACAGCTCCTGTCTCGAGATGGGGCACTTGCAAAATCAAAAGGCTGAGATATGCCCGACGTACCCCGAGTACCATATGCGCAGCTGGTCTAAAAATCTGTGCGCTGTTCCTTTCTCACATGACTGCAGAGGAGCGGGGCCGCTGGCAGGCTTTCTGCCTTGGGAGCTCGCTGCCGCCACAGACGGCGAGCAAGCGTGCGGGTGGCCGCTGTGCACGAGGGGCTCCCCGGGGCGGTGGGACGCAGCCACCGTGCGGGTCTGTACATCACCGTTATCTCACACATCTTCCTCCTGCTGGAACTTCTCCTCCTGAGCTAAAAACTCTTGGCTTTTCGTCTTGCTTGGGCTGGGATTATCTTGAAACTCCCTGCCTTATTCAGACCGCACCAAAGCCCCGAGCTGTTGGTTTTTCATGCCATTTTGCAAAGCTTTAAGCATTTTATTATGGCCCTGTTTTTAGAGGAGAGCTGAGTAGGTGCCAGAGAATTTTCTAATACATTCAATTATTAAGGTTAGGAAGAGAAATTTTAAAAAAACAAGCAAAGCTATGATACCAGTAGTATATAACCTTTGACACAAGACAGCTCACTAATATCACACTC
The DNA here is from genome assembly GCF_030463565.1 of Pelecanus crispus. NCBI lineage: Eukaryota > Metazoa > Chordata > Aves > Pelecaniformes > Pelecanidae > Pelecanus > Pelecanus crispus. The sequence goes on along the minus strand of NC_134643.1, from coordinate 194,084,572 downwards.
CTTTACTCTTTGTAATAAACACCAGTAATTTGTTTCATTTTTTTAAAGAGACGTTTGCCTGCTTGTTTGTTTAAATATGAATTGGGACTGACTTGAGTGGATTGCCATGGCAACTGCAAATCACAGTTTAAGAGTCTCCACATTAAATTCATAATTGCTTTAGTTTGAGCAATTTAATCCTCTTTGAGTGCACGTATTGAACGGGAGTTACTGGAACCCTTGTATTTTCTATATCTACACTTCCACTAAGCGCAAATATCAACATACTGCAACTCATTAAAAAAAGAAAATACTTGTTGATGACATAGGAAAAAAAGAAGGGCTGATTGCCCAGTCCCTTACACTCTTCCCATTTTTTGCTAAATGGAAAAGTTGGGAAATAAATAAAAAGTATGTTCTCAGTCAGTAAAAGAAGTCTCTTAGAGAAACCGATCATTACTCTCTCTCCAGGTACACACCAAAAATTTACAAAGCAAAAAAAATCCAGCTCCCACACTAATGACGATACTTCATTTGGCCTCACGTAGCAAAACTATTCTTAAAAACCTATCTGAAAGCAATGAGAGGTGTTTGTCTAACAAGTAAGAAAGATGACCGTATATAAAAAGATGACTGCATATAAAAACTAGTTTTTTAGGGTCTTTTCTTCGAGCAGAACAGCTGCGTGGAGGAGCCGTGAGCAGGGAGTTCATTTTGCACTGCGGGGATGGCTCTTCTGTCTTTGAGGGTGCACCATGCAAACCCCAGCAGGTGGCAGCAGGAGATCAATATACATCTCTGAGCCCATCTTTCCACATCTCATCTATTGCAGAGATGCTGTCCTTATTTGAGAGTGAGGTACCTAAGACAAATGTACTCACTACACCAGCAATTCGTGTGCAAATGTTTTTGTACGACGGCAATGCTGTTGTACAATGTGTTTTTTAAAAGGTGATGAAAGCAGGTGAAAAAGCGATTTCTACACAGGTATGTGTACATGTGTGCATATCCACTGCTTGCTTTGCAATCCTTGTGCATGCACACGAGGTAGCTTTCAGTAGCGTCACTGATAGACACTTCAAAAGATGGCAGAGTGGGTGGAAGAAACACTCAGATTCAAGGTTAAATTCTGCTCTAGACCACACAGACAAAATAATGAGAACTGGGAAAAAAATATAAATGCACTTAGTCCCATGAAGTACATCCATATGCAGTTCCTGGGCTGAGAGACCTAGTCAGCATCTGGGAAGCCAGGTCACAAGGCGTGACGATGCCGCAGGGCTCAGGCAGAACAAAACCGCTATGGCTGCATGGTCCACGGCTCCCGGCGCCTTGCTGCTGGTTGCTGGCAGAATCTCTGGGTGACATTTTGCACAAGGCAGTTCTCACCTCTCGCTACTTGCTCACGCCTCCAAACCACCCACCCAGTTAAAGGAAGGTTACTTTTAATTTCAACCAGTTTTCAGATCCAATTCCCCAGGCAGTTCTGCTTCTCTCTGGGCAAAACTTCCAAGAGTTTTGATTCAACAGCGTAACAAAACGGAACAAAACCAACCTGAACTGAATAGCGAGGTAACGTCTGTGCCACAAGTAAGGGTGCTTCAAGCTGTGGCCGTGAACTGCAGCTACTGAGGATTTGCAACACATTCCTATTTGCCATCTCCGCTACAGCGGGAAACAAGCAGCAGAGGTCTTAGGGAGGGCAGCTGAGAGCGTTAACCCCCCAAAAAATCACTCTGCGTGCACAGACAATGCTGAACTGTTGGAGCTTTTAGACAATCACAAATCAGGGATAATCCTGCCGTACTGTACCATACTTGAGAGCAAGTGGCTTAATGAGTTCAGGGGACATTATGATTTTTCCTGCAGGATCACTTCTCCTTCCAGAAACCAGGGTCTGTGCTGTGCCAGGTTGGCGTATACATCCTGAAGCATACTACTCAGTCTGATACTATATCATCAAGAGAAATCCCCCACTTCCTCCAGTGATGCCAAATACTGAATTTTAGAGCCTGGTGAGCGCTGATCAGGGGCCCATAATTTCTTCTCAGAATGGGATTCAATATGTTTATATACATATAATTCTAACACAGAAGCTAATCAGTAGGTAATCTGTTTGTACATTTAAGGCATCCTCTGCTCTGCTACACCTTCCCTCATGATTTTTTCCATAAAAAAGTGAAATGTTACAGAATTATGGGATAAAAATTTCTGGGAAAGGAGTTAACTTCCAAGCTCTGAAAACCCTTCTGAAACTTTGAGGGGAAAAAAAACCCCACAGTATTTAGGGTAACCATTACTTAAAGCTGAATTAAAGGCAAAAACTGCAAACAATCTACCCCGATTTGAAAAAAGACAATTCATTTGAGACCACAGGTTCCATACTGGTTCCATGCTTCACAAATATTTGATTGCTCACATAAAAAGCATATTATGTTCTCAGCCATGAAGTCCAAATATAGAATTACTGCAGTATTTCCAGGGAGCACTCGGTATTTACATCTGAGAAGGTGGCAACAGATTTGCCTACTACTGCAAATTGTTATTTTTCATTAAAAAGGAAAACAAATAAACCCAGGATTCCTTAATATAACAGTAGTTTGCGTTAGAATAGACTTGCTTTGTGATTTCAAGATTGTAAAATAAAGATGGCAGCAATCTTCCGTGTAACATGCAACATATTCTGTAGCAAGGGTTCAATTTACTATTTACATTTAACATTACGTAAGAAAAATACCCTTATTTATTTGTTACTTCACTAACAAAGATGTTAATTCTCTTAGACAAATGTGTTTTAAATATTATTAGCCAGTGATGTAAGCACCTAGAACTTCATTTTAACAGAAGCTGAGATGACAGCAGCAGCAGTTTTTCTTTCCTCCTGTCTGAAAATAACCTCAACATTTAGAAACTCAGAGGAGAAATTACATGCCCAGACAATCTTAGACGCCCTGACAGAAAATAAAGCAGTGAACACTCAGCAGAGATTAATTAGCAGCCAACCTCTGTACAGCACAGGGAAAGCATGCCTATTCACCTGTTGGCATTTTAGCTTTTTTTGTCAGGTGTAACTGCTCTGCAAACAATGAAGTCACAGTGGGCATTAGAAACAGACACTTTATTTTCAGAAAAAAAACCCAAAAGTTGCACACCAGAGGTTGAAGTCTGCAGCACCGGGGATGCTCATACACAGAGTGAATACCGGCTGAGCAGCAGGAACCCAGGGATAGTATTTTTAAATGGAAATGGATGCTGTTAGCAACTCCCTACAGAAGTTTTTAATGTGAACCCAGATGGGAAATTAGGATACCCCTTTAGATGAGGGGTAGGTGACATACTGAAAGATAGTTTTGAATTTATCACCATACTGGCTACCCAGTGAATGAAGAAAGGCATTAGGAAGAGGACTTCAGTCATTCATTTCTCAGGATATCCGGGTCTGAGGAAGCTCTATGGGCACCAACACCTATGGCAAAACCCCAGCTGGGAATGAACACGAAAGCCCTAACTCTCACACAGAGCTCAAAACTGAGACCGCACAGCCCACTCAGGGGAAGAAGGTTTAATCATAGAATCATAGAATCATCTAGGTTGGAAAAGACCTTTAAGATCATCCAGTCCAACCATTAACCTACACTACCAAGCCCACTCTAGACTAATCAAGGGTAGACCAGACTAAACCATATCCCGAAGTGCCACATCTACCCGTTTTTTAAACGCCTCCAGGGATGGTGACTCCACCACCTCTCTGGGCAGCCTGTTCCAATGCCTGACCACCCTTTCCGTAAAGAAATTTTTCCTAATTTCCAGTCTAAACCTCCCCTGGCGCAGCTTAAGCCCATTTCCTCTTGTCCTATCGCTAGCTACTTGGGAGAAGAGACCAACACCCACCTCACTACAACCTCCTTTCAGGTAGTTGTAGAGAGCGATAAGGTCTCCCCTCAGCCTCCTCTTTTCCAGGCTAAACAACCCCAGTTCCCTCAGCCGCTCCTCATAAGACTTGTTCTCCCGACCCTTCACCAGCTTCGTTGCCCGCCTCTGAACACGCTCCAGCACCTCAATGTCTTTCTTGTAGTGAGGGGCCCAAAACTGGACACAGTATTCCAGGTGCGGCCTCACCAGCGCCGAGTACAGGGGGACAATCACCTCCCTGCTCCTGCTGGCCACAGCATTCCTGATACAAGCCAGGATGCTGTTGGCCTTCTTGGCCACCTGGGCACACTGCTGGCTCATGTTCAGCCGGCTATCTACTAACACCCCCAGGTCCTTTTCGGCCAGGCAGCTTTCCAGCCACTCCTCCCCAAGCCTGTAGCACTGCATGGGGTTGTTGTGACCGAAGTGCAGGACCCGGCACTTGGCCTTGTTGAACCTCATACAGTTGGCCACGGCCCATCGATCCAGTCTGTCCAGGTCCCTCTGCAGGGCCATCCTACCCTCCAGCAGATCGACACTCCCACCCAATTTGGTGTCGTCTGCAAACTTACTGAGGGTGCACTCGATCCCCTCATCCAGATCATTGATAAAGATATTGAACAAGACTGGCCCTAAAACAGAGCCTAATGGTCTGATTAATCTCAGAAGCCCTATGGGACTTTTAGCCATCAGTAGAGAGACTCAAATAAGAAACACAGATGCAAAGATATAGCCCAAATAACATGTGATGTTGGGTCAAATCAGTTTACAATTTCCTTTTAACATATCTGTATTACTACAATAGTTGAAAAAAAAAAAAAAAAGGCTAGATTTGCTGAGATGAAAGTACACGGCACAGATCTACTAAGCTATGGGCAGAATATGTTCAGGAGCATATGATGACAGCAGAGCTATATAGATAGGCATAGAAATTAATCATAAATGTCACAGAAGTATTCATGTGAGGAATTTTGCTCTATACATCTAGTCTAATAACTACCCTACACATCTAATCCTTAGGGCAGCAACTAAGACAAAAATTGGATTAATCTTGCCCAACTTTTGGTGCTTAATGAAGAAACTTGTGCCAGAAGCACAGCTTTTCCAGGCTCCTTTGAGCTGATGCAGAGAGACAGGTACATTCAAGAGGTAAATCACATCACAGGAGGAAGAAAACCTTTGTTCTCCCATGGCTTCAGTGGGAGTTGTGGGTGACTATTTCTAAATGAAGTTGTGCTAGACAGGATAAATCTGCACGTACTTACATTCAAAGTGATAGAGAGAGTGACTGTCACACTTGGCTCTTCCAAAAAAACAAAAAAAAAATCTTAAAATCTTCTTGCCACTCCCTCCAAATCTTCCTCCTATTCCTTCCTCCTTCTCAGCTCCCATGATACACACACTTTCTCTACCACACAGATAAGGAGTCAACTCATGAGATAAATGAATGGAATAAAAGACATGAATACATTATCCAGCTAGTTACTTCCAAGGTACTAGAACAGCATGAACCTGCATGTATTTGAATTGGGTAACATCTTTGTGCAGCTTCTTAACCAAACAGATTGTGCACCTTATACAAATCCTCTGATACAGATCCACTTAACCCTAAACATGAAGTGAGCAAAGCTAGTAACAATCTCCATATTTTCCCCTCTTTTACAGAGGAATAATTTTTTCCATAATCCAGCTGTCACTTCCTTCTTCTGCCTTAGCTCTAACAACTTTTGAAATTGTTGCTCCATTTAGACTCAAACATAATTAAGTCTCTTTAAGTTTTCTGAAAACTGCAGCTGGCTTGGGGATAGATATCGAAGTCAGCAGTGAAAAACATCAAAAGCACCAAAGATAATTCATGTGTCATTGTCTCCCCTTGCTCCTGCCTGGTCTGCTCCGAGAAAGCTTGAACAGGGGAAGAAGGGAAAGAACTCTAAAATTAGGGTTCACAGATGAAGGGGCTGGCAGACACTGCAGGATAACAAAACCATCACATGCACATGTCATCGTGCTTTTCTTGTTTGTGTATCGAAACAGTGTTTAAAAAAAAAAAACAAAATAAACCCCAAATATCAAACACCTAAACTCTTAGCCTAAAAATCATTCTATTTGTAAAGGAAATCAAGTGATTTTGGGACATGGTGCCTGAGCTCCTAACATGGATAAGGCATACATTTAATACTAATTCCATGAAACACAATTTTCTAGACCCACAGAAATAGAGTAACCCCTGTTGCTACATCAAGATAAAGGTCAGAAGCTGAAGGAAGGGCTGACCACTCACACAAGCTCTCTATTGCCAACAGCAACAGAACTAGGCTGTTACTTCAGTGAGGACAGGAGTAGCATGGGAGAGGTCAAAGCGTTACAGAATTTGGTTTCTAGTATTGAAGCAAACCTAAACAAGAAAGAGACCATTAAGGTTACTTAAACCACCTCTGTGAAGAAAAAGCATACTCACTGCAATGCTTGGTATCCTACACAGTCCTACAATGGTGAACTTAAAACTTGATGATTTCTGTTTGTTGTATAACATATTTAGAGAGCTGTTTCAAAGGCATATAGTATATATTGAACTATTTTCTGGATATGGAAAATATACACAATAGTAACTACTGAAAATGGTTACACTACATGACTACTAGTACGTACCACCGGCTGTTTGGTTATGTCCACCAAGTCTTTAATGTTGTAATACTGATGTTTCTCAAAGGCTGAAAAAAGCATGTCCAACACTTGTTGTTTATCAGCTCGAGCCCGTTTTCCATCTTCTTTCTTCTTCTTCTCATATTCAATCTATCAGATATAAAACATGTTTTAAAGACATATGTAACGCTGTATAATTCTCAGTGCTGAATATTAAGACATAAAAAAACTCTTCTATTTAATAAAACACTGTTCAATGACTCAGTGCTTTTCATCTGGAAAATCTTTTGAGCACTCAAATGTTCTTTTATGAACATAAACTAAGCATTTTGTCCTCAGCACAATAAGCTTTTCAGATACGTATCTCTGCTTTAACCAGTAAAAAACCCCAGAAACACAGCCTGCATGATGGGCCCAAACCTGGAGAGAGAATTAATATTAGCACAGGAATCCAAACTGAGATGGTATTTTCACTGCACCTCGGTTGAGATCAGCTTCTGAAGTATAATGACAAATATCAAACAACCTACAAATTGCCATAGTCAGGAAAATCCACAGACCAACATGGCTACACCCACAACCACCTGCCCAAAGGATGCTCAGGTGGTGCTTGGACATTGCCTCATCTGCTCCAGAAACAGCGCTCAGGGCAACCACTCCGTCAATATAAAACCATTCTTCACCAAGTGAAGACACACTTCGAGGATGCAGATGGTATCTCTTCAGGAGAAACCCAAGTAGCACACACAAAGTTATGGTAGTCCAGAAAAGAACCTTCCAAGTAAGTAGAGGCTCCTTGCTGCCACACATCACCCTATTACAGAATGCCTATTAAAAAGTACTTAACTATTATAATCTGCACAAGATGACCATATATTTTTGCAGAAACTTTCATCACCTCCAAAACCACTTCCTGCATTTCCTCAGATTCATCATCAGAAGCAAGATTTGCACGGACCAGCACATCCCAAACAAACCCCAATCACCACAGAGCACCAACTGTGACATCTGCCAGCACATCACCCCATCCACCCCCAATACCACCCTCGATAACAGAAAGCCATCAAGCTCCTTGGAACCAACAAAGGTGACCCAGAAGGTAATATAATTCATGTAATCATCAAGTACTTTCAGGCAAATTGATTGGGTGAATCCAAAGCGGCACAACGTACAGCAGAGAGATGCACATGATCAATAAGGGACACACTCCTGGCTGCCAGTGGGATAATTTTGTATGGGAGTCATTCTGCCTCTGATGTCTCAAACGTGATCCTCAAAAGGAACACCTTCAGAGAAGAAGCCTAGAAATGAAAATTCACAGTTCTACTGGATACTAAAAATCTTATTTTTAAGAAGAGAGATTAGCTTTATGGCACAATTTACTCTTTCCTATATTTCCTTGCTAGCTAACTCCCTCCTACTCTCTGAGTGAAAATAGCCTGTCTCTTGGTATCTGTCCCAAAGTGGCTAAAGACTATTACCACCTTTGCCGTTGCTCACAGGTCTCTGGCCAGCCAACTCTCTTTCAAATTCTGAAGCAGATGTACATCATTAAACTGAATGCAGAGCAACTGTTCCCAACCTGAGGCTTGAAGTCTGTTGCTTCTGATGGGCTTGGGCAACCAAATATTTGTCTGCTTTTCCAAATGTATGTTAGTGTTATAAAAGATGCAACCTCTCCACACAAACCCAGACAACTGATTTTTATCCACTAATACGCTCTGGTGTAACTATTTAACTCTACCCTCTGCATTTAAAAAAAAAAAATCTTCAAACAGTAATAGCTTTGCAACAATAGCAAACTGTAGCATCAAGTAAAACAGCTTCACAGTACATCATCTTGGTTGCCATGATCTACAGCAGAACCACTATGCCACAGAAACCAGAGTAGGAATATAAATCTAGGACAATGGCCTTGCTATTAACAATAGTGTGTCAAAACATTTGCTTCTTCTGAAAGTACAACAGACAATTCATTAGGAACCTCTGTTGACCTTGAAAAGATTTTAATTGTAAGCTCTGGAAACCCTGCTGTGGTTTCAATTTCTGTTTCTCTACCGGTATAGTCTCACTGTGCAGTACAATGCAAGTAGACTGCATCTAGACGTAAATGCTTGAAGAAGAACTGCAATGGCGTTGAAATATATATATATATGAACAAGTCTACTCAACTGACACTCTTCAAAACTACAAACCCAAAATACCAAGCAGCATGGCCAGGGTGTGCTCTGCCTTGCAACTCAACCAACAAAGCAGTTGGCCAGTTCTCTACCGGGTATATTCACATAGTCATACAGGTATTGGAGAAGTAGGGAAAATCTCATTCACCTAAAAGTCTACTATGACCTACAGCACTATCCATGTCCTGGTAGGTGAGCAAGGGTTTCAGTATGAAGCACTGAAATAAATGATACAAAGAGTGGAAAGTAGGAGGAGACTGGCCCTTTGCTGCATGAAGTAAAGGTAGCATGAAATAGGAGATGGGTGAGAGTGCTTGTCTCTTCTGCTACCTGCAAGATAAGCAAGGCACTAAATCAACTGTTTGATTGCCAAAAAGTTCTTTGCATCTTATCTTCATCTGATCTGACACTATTCAGTTTGTGGTATTAAAAACGCTTTTAATTTACACCTGGCTTAAGTCAGAACTTACTAAGATATATGATGAGAATTTATATTTTTCCTGACAGAGAAACCATCTCTCCAGAGTAATCACCTACTACCACTGTCATGTTCTAATTCAGTGCAATGGTATAGGGACTTGCTGCAATGCATGGGTGCATCCTGAGGACAGTGAAATATGCAGGGTTTAAGACATGCATTTTAAATTTATTTTAGTATGATAGCTGTCCCTTTGGTCTTAAAAAATACATGAATATGTCACATCTCAGGCTACAGTCTAAAGCTGATACTTTATGCTAGCATTGAAAAGCACCTGTTATGATCAGAATCCCATTATACTGTATATTTTGGAAGTCATTTCCATCTACACGAACAATTTTGGTTTCTATTTTCTAATATTACTCGTATTTGAAAACTGCTTGTTTGCTTTTTAAGCTGGTGAGAGTCAAAGAGCAAACCCACTGTCCCATAAGTAATGAGACTGACAGTGCTTCAAATAAACAAATGAGGAAGATCATCACAAAGTATGGCAGTATTTTACATGGAATGAAACCCAGGCAGAGAAATTACCTGGCATGCACAAAGTTGCAGACAGCGCCGTGTTACATTGTGTTTTCAGAAGAAAATGAGTCAACAGCAGCAACCCAAACATTATTAAAAATAATCTAATCTAGCTGAGTACAACAAATTTTTTTTGCTCCTGTCTGAAAACGGTTCCAGATTTTTTTCTTTGTTTTTTCATAGTCGAACACAGGAATTACCATCCCATAGGATATATTGTACATTTCCTTCCACATAAGAAGGAAAGCAGGAACTACAACTTTATGGGATCCTCTTCAAAAACCAAGACACTGAGACTATGTTCTCCTGGAAGCAGAGTTTTCTAATTAGCCACTGCAGTCAACCGCAGTGGCCTTTCCTGAGCCTGAGTTTTCAGCCCTTTTTGACTCAGGGATCCACAGAATCTTCCAGTTTCTCTGTGCAGTTGCTGATCAGGTCATGGCTGATACTGGTAAACAACGCTCTACTGGATCTTCAATAGAGTCCTACTGCATTTGAGACGCTGGCTTATGGGAGACTATGACTGGGGACTTAATAATGTTTTGAATATATGCACATGTTAACATTTTACAGGAGGAAGAGATGGATTATCCAGCCTTAATTTGTTGCCAGAAAAACCTCCAATACTTTAGAGGTCAAGTCCAGAAGATGGTAGGAGAGATGAAGGCGTCTCTATTTGCAAAGCTTGACTGAGTTCTGGGTTCCTGCACACATTTGAGGTCACTTTTCAGTGTAAAGACCTATGTATTTGTTTTTAAGGTTAGCAACTTTTCTCTGACTCAAAACACCAGCTGAAAGATGTGGTGTGAAAGGTAAAGACAGCCCTGTTACAGGTGGCATCACTCTGCCACAGCAGCAACTATTATGCTTGTTCTTACCAACCCTTCTGCAATTTTCTACCTCCCCAAACAACAGAAACAAAATGAACAAGAAGAAGAAAAACAGAAACAGAAACAAACTGCAACCTCCTCAGGTGGAAGGTCAAGCTGAAGTGATGGAAGAAACCCATTTCCTCCTTTTCTGGTTTTTGTTTTGTTTTTAAGGAGCAAGAACAACGGCAAAGCACCGAGGTCATTCCTTCTGTATGTGGCAGAGCTACAGGCACAATGGGTAAGTAACGTGGGCGTAACGGGAAAAGCTACTGGGACTCTCAAGACAATCTCTGAGAACAGCAAAAAATCCATGGTACTGTTTGTACCTCTTCAAATGACATATAGCAAAAATGTGCTTAGCTAGCAACTACCTACTGCCTACAATTCTCTCCGTGTGGAGAAAAAAACTACTCACTTTAAAATTGACGCTTCCTACACAAAGGAACAAAGTAACAATAAGGAAATTCTCAACATTATCTTCACTGATGTTAGGCCTCTGACAGGACTATTTCATGACTGGGTATAAAATCCTCATTATACAAATAACAGTCTCCTGGAAAATAACATGAAGTTGCCTTTTTAACCAAAGCACAATCTATTTTTTGCTAGTAAATTGTAATGCACAGCATTCTTCTTTCTCTGTTATTTTAGTGCCTTGGTACACTCTCCCCAGTAGGAGCTTCTATTTCACATTCTCTAGATGAGCTAAAGTAAATCAAGGAGTGTTTGTATTCCCTATAAAAATGCAATGTGAACATTCTAATATTCTTAATTCATTAATGTATAAACACAACTCGCACAGAAAACTGAGTATCAAACCCTCCCTTTGTTGAAAAGTTATTTGCAGCTGGCGTCCCAGTTGCACACATTTTAATTAGCAATACTCCAGCATTTCCCTCCAATTTCAGCAACAGCTCCCACTGCTGCCTAAAAACACAGAGCGCATTGTGAAGTGCTATTAAAAAATAAAGCGGCATGGTATCTGTTGCTGTTTTCTTCTTTTTGTCTTGTGAATACACTGCTCATAGCAAGTTACAATGCAGCCTTTAATTTTTTTCCTTCCCGTTTTCCTTGCAAACAGGATGTTTTATGCAGTAAGCTTAAAGCACTTTTTGAGAGTCATATTATAGAATGCATGTACATTGTAAACTAATTAGATTTATTTAAAATTGTGTGGTTTTTAAATTTAAAAAGCATTAAAATACGATTTGCTTTCAAGGAAGGACCATTTTAGAACAAGCTGTTGAGTGCAGATGTTGCGAGTTTATCCCTGCAAGACTTCATACAGAAATCAATTCCTCTTTGTTTACCTTCCCAGTACATTGCTAAGCTTACTGAAAAGCTGCCAGAATTGCCTTCTTGAAGGTATCATTAATACTGAAGGTGATGTATTACACTGCTTCGGTAGACAGCTAATACAAAGGTGATAGAGAAGTGAGACTAAATCTAAAGTTTCATCTGAAGATGTCTGAAAGAAGTCTTGAAGGTTTTCCCATCCCCTGGAGCACAGGTACCAACCTCTATAGTACAGGGGAGTGGGAAGAGGGGAGACCACAAAGAAGCCTCTGAAGGGGTAACCAGGACCACTAGAGAACTTTTCTGCTGTGTTACAAAAAATAATGAAGTCACAGAAAGATTCCAGCTGCAAGAACATTAACATTGCAACCTTTTCAAGACGTATATCATCTACAGATACATAGAAAATGAAGGCCCCTTTCCCAAAGAAGAAAAGCTAAGTTGTAATCCTGGCATATATCGTAATGGAATTGCAATTTCTTCTAATAAAAACATGGGGTTAATGTAATTTCCTGAAAAAAAAAAATCACTTTCCCTGTCCTTGTATTCAAACAAGCTATTGCTATTTTCCATCCACATGTAATTTCTTTTTCCATCCTCCTTCCTGTTATATGTTCATTTAGGGGTACCTGGAGCAGCCACACTTAAGTCCCATTTAATATTCTATCTTATCTTCCTTCAGGAAATTTTACTCCTTTCTTTCTTAGTAGATGCTCATTCTTTCCTCAGAAAGTCCCCTGAAAATGGCCGAATGCGTCAGCATATATGGTAGTTTGTACATTTTTTTCTTCTTTCTTGTAAAAAGTCCCCAACAGGGCTGTCATATGATCGCAAGCAATAAAGCAAATAAGAAAGCAACTGCTGCTTGAAAAACACCAGAAAAATTTAACCAAAAGGTTTAAAAAGTTCACGGACGTGTTCTCCCAGTTGTACATCCTTTCAGCCATCTAACCTCAACCTTAATAAAAGACTTAATGAAAAGAAAGATGGTGTAGAAAGTGGTCGTGCCTGGGCCTTTGGAGTCAAGGCATGGCCAAGAGTGACTCAAGTGTAAGTATGTCCTACTAGATTTTTCCCATCAGAACACCTTCAAGGCAGACATGAGAAGTAAACACACTGCCAATGGTTTTCCATTAGCATGGACTGCTATGTAACTGCTAAAAACATTACAATTAGGACACAAGAGCATCATAACTTTTAAGAAGCCTGGTTACATCCTTGTTATACCCCCTGAATCTCACACAAGACTTAGATGTCTGTAATGATAAAACAACAGCAGTTTGCAACTGGAATAAAGATTCAAAGACCGTCTCCAGGTTGAAGTCATACCGTTGTAATTATGCTAGTGTCAGGGAAATGGAACAGAATCCCACTACAAAGAGACATTGTACATCACTGTAGCTTATTCCAGAATTAAAGAAGGAGAATAACAGTAGCGTCATAAAACAATATACTCATACAAAATTGCATTTGCATATCAGGATATACCAGTGTGACTATTTTGGTTAAATGTCATTCCCTTAGCTGAAATAGTTACATTGGTATGATCATCTATGTATAGATCAGACTTTGAACAGTAACTACTACAAAATAGTCCCATGAGAGAGAAATGATTATTTTTGGTTCTGTGGAAATAGACTGCCTTTCAGAATAATGCTTAAATATCATCCAGTATATTGTCATTTGTTTTATGTAAATAAAATCTTAATAAAAAGTGTAAAAGTTTAAATGACTAACATAGTGACTCATTTTCAGTATGACTTAACATTTCTCACATTCAACAGTAACAGCGATTATATATGCATACATACAAATTACTCAAAGAGGATCTTTAAGAAAAAGGACATTATAGTTTGTATGTACATCAACTGATCTGGAACAGCAGTGTGGGTGTAATATTGACAAAGTTAATGATGCAAGTAACACGTACTATGAAGGTATGAAACTGTGAAAAATTATCAGCTGCTATTCTTTTCTACTTGTTGTCAGTTCCTGCAAAGGACTGAAAACTAATGATTCTTTTCAAGTCTTTTACCCACCTCCATGTGATATTTAATTTGGCTCAAAGGAGTGCTTCCACATCTCATAGCACAAAGACAGAACTGCCTTTTATTCCCAAATTTCAAAATTACATTTAAAAAAAAGACTAGAGGAAGAATGTAATAAAGACACTAGAAAAGGCTTTGGTAAAGGCGGTCTGCTCTCCATCAGGTAACACGAGAGAGTTAGAATTGGCAGACCTTAGCCCCAAGGGTGATGTTGGTCTTGAGACAGAAAGACGATCCCCAGAACACAAAATCAGGGAGAAACCAGATAACACGGAATACTTCCAAAGACAGTGGCCAACTGCGAGCAAAAGGGCTGCAGGACAGCAGCAGCACAATTCTGGAGTCCCGACCCAGATTCCTGTCTAGGAGAGTAAGGGAAAATACTGAAAGCTACTCACATTATATTGATGATTAGCCACCGGTTTATAGTTTGTGGTTACGGCTTTGTCCAGCTGCTGTGATAGCCTTACAGGTTTAGAAGATTCTTCTATCTGTAATCTGCAGAAAAAAAGAATTAATAAAAAGTTCAGACAAGCACACACTCAAAATGAATTCTAAAAATCTGCCAGTATGAACCAGCTCTTATCAAAGGTCAGCTGCAAACAAATCATAAGGCAAAATGCAAAAGATGCACTCTTCTGAATTATTCCTACTGTATTTTTGCTCAAGGACACTGTGGATTATTATGACACTATATGCTACAGAAGATACTAAAATACTAAAAACCAAGCACCTGTGAAGGGAAGATACTAAAAACCATGTCTGAACATAGATTTTATTCCAAAAGCCTGACGCTCAGGTGGAAGAAAAGCCCGTGCTCTTAAAAAACAGATGAAAGCCAACCCAAATGAACCCAGAATCTCCAGCTTACTCAGCTGAGGGATGAAAAAGCTTTCAATCCACTTCTGCTGACTCCCAGAGCACAGCAAAGATCAGACTCCATGACCTTCTCTTAAGTATTTTAATGTAAAAATATTAATTTCCGTGACCTTTCTTTTGGCATTATAGTAGAGTAACAGAGCACAAATAACTGTTTTATGAGCACTGTTAAAAACATGAAGACAGAGAAATCCACCAGGTTCAAAACAATGTGCAGTCACAGAATCATAGAACGCTTGCGTTGGAAGATCATCTAGTTCCAACCTTCCACTAGACCAGGTTGCTCAAAGGCCCATCCAACCCGGCCTTGAATGCTTCCAGGGATGGGGCATCCACAATTTCTCTGGGCGACCTGTGCCAGTGCCTCACCACTCTCACAGTGAAGAATTTCTTCCTTGTCTCTGATCTAAATCTACCCTCTTCCAGTTCAAAGCCATTATCCCTTGTCCTGTCGTTACAGGTCCTACTGAAAAGTCTCTCTCCATCTTTCTTATAATCCCCCTTTATATATTCAAAGGCTGCAATAAGGTCTCCCTGGAGTCTTTTCTTCTCCAGGCTGAACAACCCCAACTCTCTCAGCCTGGCCTCATAGGAGAGGTGTTCCAGCCCTCTGATCATCTTCGTGGCCCTCCTCTGGACTTGCTCCAAAAGGTCCATGCCCTTTTTGCATTTGGGGCCCCAGAGCTGGACACAGTGCTCCAGGTGGGGTCTCATGAGAGCAGAGTAGAGGGGCAGAATCACCTCCCTTGACCTGCTGGCCATGCTTCTTTTGATGCAGCCCAGGATACGGTTGGCTTTCTGGGCTGCAAGCGCACATTGCCGGCTCATGTTGAGCTTCTCATCAACCAACACCCCGAAGTCCTTCTCCGCAGGGCTGCTCTCAATCCGGTCTCCACCCAGCCTGTATTTGTGCTTGGGATTGCAATCAAGTCTCAATCATACAGCGAACAAAAGGTGACCTTCAGTCCTCTTTGGGAAAGACTCTGAGAAGGTCAGAGGTTGAACACATTTTGTCAAACTCATCCCTATGTAATTTAAAGCTTATGTATGATGGTGTAGAAGGAGGGCTCCATTCACTTCAGGTTTAGCACTCAAGAATTACTACTTGAAATGATGATGCACAATACCGAGCTTTAGAAAGGTGCAGGGCAATGTCCCTCCAGAGAAAATAGCTTAATGGCGCACAAAATTAATATTAAACTAAGTTATCATCAGTGATGTTATTTTGTTTCCAAAGGTGTATCTTATAGGCAGAAAAGTATATTTTCACTAAACACAATATATCAAGACTTGTAGCCCAGTAAGTGTACAGAGTTGTTTGCTTCTTTCAAAAAAAAAATTAATATGGTGACATTAATGCAAATAATAACTACGTTTACTAATGTAAAACACAGAAGCGGTAAAACAGTACTTTAAAAAACACTGTAAGTGTTTGAGATCACTGATTTCTTTTCATAAAACTATAATGTACACCCAAAAAGGTAAATTTAAATTCAGCATACTTCTGATTTAACACCTGAACAACCTAAACAAACTACATCTGAGGTAAGCATTAAATTAAGAAATAAATTCTCTAGCTGTAGCAACTGGAAATAAAGCCAATCATCCTTCATAGCTAGTATTGCTGGACAGTAATTGCCAGCATTTTTATCTCATACATAGAATTTGCTTCCTCTTGAATCTTTGTAGACTTGTCATTTGTTCTATAGTTTTAATTACCCTTAAGCGACCATTGCCTTGTACTCTACATTTCTATATCAGGAGAAGGTACATCAATGCCGCCTTCTGTCCAAATGTAGCATGTTTTTGCTTAGGTTGAAGGAAAATCAATCGGAAGGTAAACAAGCAGTGAACACTTTTTACTCCTGTTCTGCCAAATAAACATAGAAGTTTTTATCACAAGAGTTTATCTTTTGGCCTTCATTCTAATTAAACGATTTTAAAGATTTTATTGATCTGGTTACCAAAGGTCTTCTAAATTCAATCACAAAGAGGCACAGGCTAAAACTAAATCAATATCTTTTCTCCAAATTTGTCTTTTTCTCCACTTCTTCATTGCTTGATTTTTTCTTCTTGGTCTCAATGACTTTTTAAATTATTTTTAAAAATAAAAGCCTGGTTATATAGTTTGGCTTTTTTTTTTTTTTAATCTCTTCTTGCAGTCCTTTGCCATTTTCCCAACTGTTTTGACCTGTTTGTTTTCCAGTCCTCCCTCTCCCCCACTGTAGCTATTTTTCACCTCCTTTCTCCCCTCTCACACTTTTCCTTTCCATAAAGGACGCAGAGACACATTTTATCTTTAAACCTGTTGGTCTGCTTTAAACCTATTTACTGATATTTCTCCTGTTCATGAGACAGGGCCTCTTGGAGATGAAGTGGGAATTCTTGTCTTTCTTTTCCCCTTCAGGCCACTGCACCACCCTCTTCTTCACGTGGACCAGATTTAGATACTTTTTTTGTGATGCTGTTTCAGAGTCCTTCTCATTACAGCTGCAGCACAGGTAAGCGATAAACAAGGCTCATCACAATACTGAGATACATCAGATGGTCTCCCATTCTCGGGCAGTGCTAGGCTTAGAATGGTGGCATTTCTCCATGACTAAATCCTCCTTGCACTGGGCTTTATATTCATTACTCTTAACAATGTAAATTTACAACAGCCTCCATTTCTTCAGGAAAACAGCCACAGAACGTTAGCCCTTCAATGATGAAATGCCAGAACACTGAAAATATGGACTGAACACCTCAGACTGTCCTCAGAAGGAAAAGCTTTAGAATGGTGATGTCAACCCTCCTTCAGCTTCTTAATAAATTAGATATTTAAACGTGCAAACAATTGACAGCTCTTTAGCTTAGAGCCTCTCATGAACTTCAGACACCACTCAGTGTTGATGGTCTCTTCCTGTTCTGGCATTTTAAAATTAGAATACAGGAAATTTCATCACCCATTTCACTGCAGCGTCCATAAATTAATCCTTCTTTGCATAAAAGAACACCAGCAATTTATTTCTTAACATTTTTCACTTGCCATGCAGGATATGCATTTCAGTTTTTTTATTTCAGCCTGCTAATTTCCAAACCAGTAGAAAACCAAATGTGTAGGCGAGCTAATGCACTTCTCGGAGGCCTCCAAAGGTTGATGGCAGTGAAGTTACGTTTAACATGTGAAGTTCCCCAGCACACAACCTTGAAAGCAAAGAAAAACTTCTGGCCTGCTCAGGAAACAGGATGGAAACCTACCAAGTGAAAATGGAAATGGAAAATCTAAGTTGGTTTGTGAGATGACAGAAGATTTCAGAAAGATCTACATGTGCCAACTAACAAATATATCAGCTACAAATGTACGTGTCTCTGAAGGAAATTTCAGAGATATCCCTGTTGTATGTACTTCAAGGTTTCTTGTCAAAGGTTTCCAAATTACGACCCACAGATGTCAGATGGTCTTTAGAAAACTGGCTAACAGTACAGTGCTAACTTTTTTTCCCATTACTGGTTGATAAATTGCTGTAGTGAGAATTAAAAATATATTACATCCCTGGTATTACTTCTTAATGCAAGCAATTACAGCAGTTGCCACATGTCAATATGGAAATCTAATGGGAAGCACAGTGACTCAGGAGGCAAACCTTTTTATTAATATGCATTTTTTCTACAGATGCATCTTGCTCGTCTCCCTAATGGCTGCCTTTCTCATTTCTTCTTCTGCAGCTTTCAAGATCTCCTGAAGAATGACAGAGCCTCATGTTGCCTTCCTTCTGCTGGGCTTCCATGCGGAATATAATCACACAATCCTATGTGGAACAACAGCTGCTGCACATCTGGAGTTAGCCTCCCCAAAATGCACAAATACAGGTAAAAGGCCTGACAAATGTGGTATATACCCGAAATTAGCAAATGGTTTATGTGTGGATGAAGCACTGAAATTTGCTTAGTGCATTACAAAGGGTAAAGACAAATAGCCTGTAATCATTTTGTCCAGATGATTTGTTGGTACAGACATTATTTGCAAGGAAAATAGGTTGTGGGGTTTTTTTCCAAACCCATGCCATAATTCTTCCTTATTCAGAAAGTAGCATGTCTGGGTGAATATATTTGACTTTTTAAATTTGTATAGCTGTTGTTTGAAAAAAAGTTGATGAAATATATATTTATACATGCTAGTAATTATACACTCAAAAATTTATAACAAAAGCTATGAATTGGACATTATATTAGCCTTTTAGACCAATGTTCTAATGTGTTACACATATTATTACTTTTCAATGCTAATTTCTTAAACAGAATTTAAAAAGCAGTATTAAACCAAAATATTATGAGGCATTTTACTTCAGAGTTTTCTCAGAATGGAACTGCTGAATCTTAATTGAAACTGTTGGTAGGAAAAAAAAAATCAATAGATATTCTGAGTCATTGGTAACACTGATTTAAAGGAGCAGTGGCTTTTTACCTATTACTCTTTATTATGATTTGCAGGAGTGTAACAGTTAAAAGCCTTAGTTATGGCTCAGAACTATACACAACTCTCCAAGGAGTTAAATTTTCCTCTTGACTCTTGTTGAAATAGCTAGTGCCATAATTCATGCTAATATACGGCCTAAAAAATAAAAAGAGAATGCAGGGTTTTTTTCCCAAATCTGCCAATAAATTAGTGACAGAGCAGCCACCAACCTGCACGCTGTGGTTTTCTCTTCCACCCCCAAGATCAAATATAGCTCTTCTGCCTTGAAATACAGCAAGTAACCAGCACGGCATCGAATTCGCCACGGTCATTTCCCAGCAAAATACATTTTATACTGCAACTCTGATTTGTCATTGTGCCTACAGTTGAAGAAGGGGAAAACAACATTCTAACAGGCTGGAAATAATTCTATAGGACTTGTCAACATGCAGCAGGCTCATAAAGGGAGACAGATGAAGGCAATATGTACATTCCCAGGAGGAGATGCTCAATGGCTTTTAAATATATGTATCTTCCAGCAATAAAAAATAAACCAAAGACCTTTAGAATAGCTGATTTCCTCTGATTAATCTTCTGCCACAAAACAAATGTTTCAAAGATTAGAAGCAGGTATTAATCAGAAACACTGCTAGGCTTGAATTCTTGACATTTCTAAAGGAATTATTGCAAGGATGGGACTGAAAAGTTTCGATACTTTTTTGTGCTTAGCCATATTTACACAGGGCACCAGTAAGTAAGGAGCCAACCTTACTGTTGCAAAAAAAGGAAAGGTTGGTTTGCTTTTCTATCTGCAATATCACCTGACAGAGATGCACTAGAAAAGAGCCGGCCTGCTGCCCAAAGCTTTCGAGGGGAAGAAACACAAACTCTCCAGCTCTGCACAGTTTTGCAGCTCTTTTGTTTTTTAACTCCTCGCAGAAGTTCCCCACCCGGTACCAGGGGAGTGAAAGCCAAGGACTAATGGTCTCTTAGTCCCTTACTCAGTACTTCTGTACTTGAACCAGATACAGGCAGCTGCATTATATGAAGCTTCACCATACCTGATATGGGTAACAAAGATTTTCTTCTTCACCTTCCTATTTTGCTAAGCACCCCAAAAGTCACAGAGATAGGTACGTCCTGCAGGATCACATCCAAACCAAGCTAACAAAATAAATCTAACAATATAGCTTCACACCTACTTGTCTTGTGTTCATTTGGACTACCACACCTTGCTGAGGTTCAGGTAGTATCTTTTCTGACTTTTCTTCCAAGCAAAAGTAGTAGTACTGTAACAAGTGAGCAGATGATGGGCAAGAGATGAAAACTCCTAAGAGATGGTGAAACTTCTCAAAGTTTTAGTAATTCTGCAAGAACTAAGGGAACCCAGTGCCCTGTGGGGCATATCCTGCTAAACAACCCCATGGCAGTGCCCAACCACAAACAACATAGGAAATTAGCAGAATGATTTAATCGGTAAAAATACACATTATCTAATAATAATGATGACATCCTGTTACTACACAAAACTACCTGTCATATTCTGAAAGATACAAACTACCAACATGCAAATTCAGCATGTTGTGTTTTGTTGTAAGAAGAAAAGTCCTACTGCCTCACATTAAATGGAGTCAGATGACTGCAGCCCATTGCATGGATGAATCTACTATTCTCCTTCAGACACTGAGTGTTATTCCAGCACACACACCCTGTCAAAGCAAAGTGAGTCCGTCCCCATTTACAAAGACTAGACAGGCAGACAGAGAAGAGGATAAGCTGAATGGAAATGGCATTAAGAAGTGCATTTGCCAGTGTTAAATAACGAAATGTTTCAGATTATTAATATAGAATATGATTTATAACTAATTTTAAGTCCTGAAATCCTGGCATTTCAGGAAAAGTGCTGCAATTATTATATGTTCAGGAAACCTATTAGGTTTTTCTGAAGTTGACATCTTCAACTATATATGTTGAAGGCTGAGCAATGAATCATATGAATATAAGATAATTTCTTGTCTAATATTGAGACAGGCACCACAGTCATAACTGAAGACTCCAATTCTACGTATCTTTCTCCAGTACAGAACATGAGATGATATGAATGGCAATTCAACAATAAGTAACAAATTCTTATGCATTTTATTTTCTGGTTTGATAAAATGGTAATAATTTATTAAAACCACTAAGCTCCCATTTTTCCTCTCTGAGTTTAGTATTGCAAATGATTAAAAACCTTCTGGGCCGAGGTTATGAGGATAAATAAGACATTTTGGGTTTGTTCAGCTAAGGCATGCACAGGAGGACCTGCAGACCTCTACCTCTGACATCATCTGTACAGCAGTCCGTACAACACAAGCAGATGTCTGTATCTTAAATATCGGTAGGAATGAATAACCAGCCAAAGTGGTTTCACAAGCCCATTACTAATACTACAGAAGGCGAAGAGTGGAGATCTAGGAAAAGTGACTCATTAGCAATCTAAGCACGATGGAAAAAGCCCAGCCCTTTAATTTTTAAACCTGAAGATTATCCTCTTGAATTAAAGCCAGATGTATTCATTTCAAAAGGATCACATACAATTTTAACTATGCATGCACACATATTTTAGTTGTTCCTGTCAAAAAAGATCCTTTAGGAAACAACCATACAACATTACTTCTTTCTCTTTTATGCTACTAGATGGTTTAGAAGGCAAGTTGGAAAAGAAAATAAAGACTGCATGGTTTTGTGGAGGGGTCAGACTTCTTGAAAATATGTAAGTGAGCTTAAATATATGCAAAAACACATTAAGAAGTGTTCTTACTTTTAAGGCAAAAGTATATGGAATAGTTTTATCACCCCTGTTGCTGGCTCAAGACTTTCTTGCTTCACAACCAGATATTTGGAAAGCTCTTGCCTCTTCCTAAAAGGAAAGTTTATTCTAAATTGTCAACAAACTTTATTCTAAATTGTCAACAAACAAACAAACCCAACCAACCAAGTGAGAAATAAAGTACTGGAAACATCGTTGGCAAAATGCAGATTGCCAAAAACAACAGCATGAGTGAAAGGGTTAAACTCTGCAAGTGCCGAGGACTTTGAGTTTTGATCTAGGCGACAAATGATGCCCATGCCCCAGAGATTTTTGAATAGGAACCTGGGACAAGACGTGTTTAAAGTCAACCACTATTCCCAGCTCAGCACCCTGTTACGCCATGTACACCTTTCTGAAAAATATGCAATTTAGAGTCCTGTTTATCCAAACTTCGGGGACATTCAGGTTCTATATTTTAGGTCCATCTTGACTACCCTGGGTTGCCCACTCTCCCACCAATATGAATAAACAATGTGTTTAAAAGTGTGTGCGCCTGTACTTGGGAACTTGCAGCTATAAATTGTTTCCTGTTTAACTTGAATATTTTCTTTGATATCATAAACCAATTAGTGCCAATATTATACTTGGATGTCTGAGTAAATAAGAGGGAGGAGAAGATCTGACATCTAATGTAAAAAACAAGACAAAAGAGATCTTTAAAAATGAAGTTACCTTTAGGTATTTATATATTTTAAAGACAGAATTGACCATTATAATCACTAAATGATAATCTAAATTTTTCACCTGTGTACTACTGGCTGAAGAGTATCCAGTGACACCTCAGGCTCATAATTTCAACATCACTACGCTACATCATTTATAGAAAAACATCCTGCCATGATTCAAAAAAACAAAAATGAAGAATCACCATATGTCTATGCCTTTTTATCATGTTTTTAAAGATGAAGTCTCCTTTCCCACTTCCATTTTCAAAGATGAAGTTTCCTTTCCTGTTCCCATTTTCCTCAGTCCCCAAATTTCTCCATAACAAATGGAGTTATTTGTTAGACACTATTTCAATTTAGATTCTAGAAGAGGAATTTTAAATTCCCAACTATTAATTATTTCTAAAAGTAAAATAATTAAATAGACTTGTCTCAAAATCACATAATCTTCATTTTCTTGCCACAACTAATCTGCAGTGCTTGCTGATGCTTTGAAAACAATGGTATAAACAATGGGGACTTGTAAGTCAAGGCAACACAAAGCCAAACACTTTTTTTGGTGCCTGCAGATCCAGAAATGGTGTAACATTTTGCTAATGGGAACAAGAAAGGAGAATTTTAGGAAGAAGTCTGTTAGACAGAAAAGCTACATCTTTACCATACCCTGAAAGGCCTAGGTCTTGAATTACTGGTAAAAAGGTGGATGATTTACAAGCTCAGTCAATTCACTCTGCAATGAAACCCTCACAGCTAAAGAGAAGCTGGAAAGAAAGAGGCAGACTGTTGGCTACAAGTCCTCAAAAAAAAAAAAAAAAAAAAAAAAAAAATCCCTACAGCATCTCAGCTAACTCTCCTCAATCTGAACCTCTCTTCCCCTTCTCCTGCAAAATGCCTTTAGGTTACAGCTGCCAACACTGTCTCTGACTACGCGCTCCCATCTCTAAAACTCCACTTCCCAGATACCTCACCACTCCCCCGATAGCTCTGCAAAGAGCCACAGCATCTGGCTCCATTGGGGATCTTCCAGTTAAAATTTACTGTAAACAATTTAACAGTTTGTGGCAATCTGGGAAACATTTGGATTGCTTCCCTAGAAAACCTAGCTGGCTCAAATTCTCGAGGTTCTTCTCTGCCTCTTTCTTCCTTAGCCTGCAGACCTAAAATGCCAGATAGCGGAATACCTTTTTAAGAACATCCACCTCCCTTCTGTTAAAATAAACTTGGAAACAACCAGCAAGGGACTGCTGCAAAGGGCACTGAAACGAAACTGCTGGGAGAAAGCACCGCGCATGCCTATGTGTTAATGTGCCAATGACTACATACTGCCGTCGATAGCTGAAAAGGTAATCTTGTACAGTTCAGCTACTGTTAAATAGCTTAACCATATGCTTGCACCAAACTGCTGAATTAGCTCACACTAAACTGCTGAATTAACCCGCCCAACACTTTCCCGCAAGCAAAGAGAACCAAATTGTTGTTAACTGAACTCTGAAAACATGCTTAATCCAAACAAAATCAGCATTAAGTTAAAAAGAAAAGATCTGTAGGCTCACCAACCCTAGGAACCCTACACTATAAACAACAGAGCAAACACAGGAAGGGAAAGAAACCTGTCTTTCTCCTTCATCCATGTGAAAAAGCAGTCTTGCTTATCCTCCAACTGGAAAACTCAACAGTTTCTCCTGCAAGCTGCAGAAAAAAAAAGAAAT
Organism: Pelecanus crispus; assembly: GCF_030463565.1. Classification (NCBI taxonomy): domain Eukaryota; kingdom Metazoa; phylum Chordata; class Aves; order Pelecaniformes; family Pelecanidae; genus Pelecanus; species Pelecanus crispus. The sequence continues at coordinate 194,060,097 of NC_134643.1, read as the reverse complement.
GTAACATAGCAAACTGAAGAGCAGACTGAAAGATATATCAGTTAAAGCAGAAAACGGGGGTTTTTTTTGAAGTTTGATCATCATTCTTTCAGCCAACTGTATTTTCTTAGCCAACTGTACAGCACTGCTGCTCTGCTGTATTTGTTCAAATAGTTTAATTACATTTTACCTCCTCCTATTTTGCAAAACAAGCGCTTGCCCAGCTCCCTCTCCCGACACATCACATACCTGCCTACCTCCGCTTGAAAATCACTGCTATAACATCCCTCAGCTGTTGTTTGAGTGGGGACCGTGCTCCCACAAACAGAGTGAGGGAGTACCCGGCTGCGGCAAAGCCAGAGGCAGAAACCAGCCGTGTGGAGGGAGCCCGGTGAGCAGGAATAGGGGTGGGAGCTGCCAGGCTGCTCTGCGGCTGGGAGGTGATGGCAGCAGGGAGAGAAGAGCCACCGCGGGGCCGCCCGCCACAGACCTCTGCTCCCACTTGCCAGGCTATGTGAAGGATGGTTTTACACCAGCCCTGCATCATACAGCCTGGATCGAGTCATCTTCCCCGAGGTCTGGTCTTTGAAATCCTGCTGCAGAGGGCAAGTGGAGTGTCGTTTTTTTTAAAAAGCCTTACTTGACTTCTGTGCATCATCTCCGGGGCTTAAGGGGCTACTCACAGCCACAGGTGTATCACTGTTAGCCCCTGATAAGAGATCTCACTCAGTATTTTGAAAATACCCTCAGGAGCTGAAGACTGTGGCTCAGCTTCGAGCTCTGCTACAACTTTAAACCAACAATTCTCAAAGTTATTTAAAAAAAAAATCTTTCCAATACTTTCCTTTAAAACACACCAATGACCACAAGGCACAACAAGGACATGGCTAGGTTTTGAGGCAACTGAGCCCAGAAAACATAAGGTTTCATTTTGCATTTTAAAAATATAATTTAAAAACTAACTTTGCCTTTGTTTTGGAGAAACAACCAACAACATAAGCTTGGTAGCTCAGAATATTATCTTTTGAACACTCCCTAGAGAGCTTATTTGTTAAGAAATAGACTTAGCTCCATGCACTTCTGAGCTCTGCTACATTAGCATTCTCCTCTTAATTAGAGATTTTCAGAAGAGTGCCTGTTATTTGCGAACATGAAGAAACTCACCCAGACTTTGTGAAGCCATACCTATTCTGTTATTAAATAAAAAACCCCAAAGATTTGATTATAGATTCGTCTGGCATGACAAATTCCAAAACCAGTTAACGGCCGAAGCACAAACGTTGTCTAGCTTCCCTAATAGGGAGCTGGATAATTGGGTTTGTCCGTAAGATCTGTGTGAAAGCAGACTCCATGCATGTGTAATTTGGTTGAGTAAGTCCTCCACAGAAAAAAAAAAAGTCCGGAAAGAAGGTTCAGGACCATTATATTTTAAAGCCTGCTCTGCATAGTTCTTCTTAATTACACCTACGGCTGCAATTAAAAAAAATATATATATATACAAGAAGAAATGCTCCACACAAGTTTCATTGGTTTGTCATAAACGTGCGTGGAACTGCATTTGGTAGTCAGTAATCCAAACATGAAATATAATATACTGTGAAACTATTATTATTGAGAAAAGAGTATGGTTTTCCAAAAACTTCTATAATTTTTAATTCAGTGTGTGTATATGTTATCAAATGGCAGTGTAAAACAGCATATCTTAGCATACTGGGTCTGGCTGGGGTAGGGTTACCTTTCCCCATAGCAGCCTGTATTGTATAGTGGCTAGGAGGGTGTTGGTAACGCACTGGTAACGTGTTGTCTGCTGCCGAGCAGCGCCCGCACAGCATCAAGGCTGCCCCTCCAACACCCCCTACCCAAAGGCCAGTAGGCTGGGGGTGGGCAAGAGATTGGGAGGGGACGCAGCCAGGACAGCTGATCCCAGCTCACCAGGGGGATATCCCATGCCATACGATGTTGTGCTCAGCAATAATAGCAAAGAGAAAGGGAGGAGAAGGGGGGCATTTGTTCTTAAGGCCTTTTGTCTTCTACGCTCGCTATGCGTACTGGGGCCCTGCTTCCCCCGAAGTGGCTGGACATCGCCTACTGATGGGAAGTAGAAATAAGTCCCCTTCATTTTTGCTTTGCTTCTGCACGCAACCTTTGCTTTCTTTCATTAAACTGCCTTTATCTTGAACCCGTGAGGTTTTAATCTTATTTTCTCCCCCTGTCCTGCTGAGGAGGGGGAGTGAGAGAGCGGCTGGGTGGGCGCCTGCCAGCCAGCCAAGGTCAACCCACCACACTTAGAAAAGCTAATAAATTTGTAACTTTATAAAAGGTTACCTTGGGAGTAGAGATTTTGAGAGCTGTAAATTTTTTACAAACGCTTAACATCGATGTGAGAAGTACTCTGTACAAAACAATACACATACTGCTGTCTGCAGAGGATGTGCAGCAATAAATATAGGTCAGCTCAGAACAATGCGAACTGCTGGGTATTTGTCCTCTCTTCAGTGGCATACATGGTCTATTTTTAAGAACAATCATGGTGTATCACATATACTTACTACTTCACAAAAAGGCAGCTTTTATTTTCCCCACTCCTATGCCTCCTATTAAGTTCCTTTCTTTTTACACACTATCACCTTGAAGTATGCATATTAATTTTTCTCGTGTATTAATTACTTGCTTTGTACAGAAATAAAGTCATAAGCATCTAGAGGGGAACTGGGAAACAAACCAGCTTTTGTGAAAGTCATGACATTTGACAGCTTTGGAGCTGGTGGACAGTGTTTAAATTGCATGGGAGATTGATTTTTAAATTCTAGCCCTAAGTCCAGAGGAGCTGAGGATGCTCTAGAGAAAAGAACTGGGAAACAGAATCACTTAAAAGAAAGAAACAGCTGTAGCACATACTTAATTCTCAAAATGCAGAGAACAGTCAAGCAATTACTCAGAAAGGTAAGAAGCCTAACAGGTTTCTTCCAAATGGATGCTTTTGTATCATGTTATTTCTGCAGTATTTTTCAGACTACTTGCTCTACTCCACCACGCCCTTTAATTTTATTAACTCCACAAAATTTTGGAGGATTCCCACATCCTTCAGTGAAGAAGGAAATGGAATATAAATTACCTATCACTTTCCCATCTTTATTGCTCGCAACATCTATATCTAGAGCTGCAAACATTTTGTGTTTGTGGTAAGTGGGGAGAAGAAAGCTGTCTCTGCTAGCATGTTTTTTCAGCTATACACAGACTGAAGACTTCTATGGCAATTCATCATTTCAGCCTAAGTAGTTCCTGCTTTAGGGGTTACAGGATCTGTCTAAGCTGAAGGAAACAGATACTACGCACTTTATTCTTTTCTGCATTTGGCTTAGCAGAAAGAGAACTGTCCTGGAGTTAAACCATGACAAGAACACAAACAGCTTTTCTGGTCTTGATAATTTTGGAAAATCATCCTTTCTAAAGAAAAGAGGAAACTTCTTTTTCGCAATGGGAAAAATGTCAATTTATGCAAAACACTGTTATAATTAATTTGAAATTCCTCTCCACTTCACAAATTAAGAAAATAATTTGCCATCATTTCTTCTTGAGTGCAAATTCTATTAATGACTGCATGAAAACTAGGTTTTCAGAAGGAACCAGCAGTACACAGCTTTAAATAAAAAAGAGTAATGAAAAATAATAATATACGAAAATACCAAATTGCAAAGAAAGCTGTCTTGTGGATTTAAACAACATGCCTTTACAATAGGTGTTCTGGTCTGTGATACCCAGGCTAACACATGAAATAAAGACCTTACTGCAATGAAATACAACCAACCTGAAATGGGACTTCTCCCTTTGTACATGTTCCATGACAGACGGTACCAGAGCCGTATTTGGTGCAAACCAGAATAAATCAGTTTTAGAAACTGAATTCCATCAATGAACAGACTGCACCATCTGCTTCTACTAATATACATTAGAGAATGTGTATTTTCCATAGCTGCATATTTACTCTGTAATCAGAAGACTACAAGACAAATTGGTACAGCTTAGCTACAGAACGACTGAAAAGCATCATCATTTGTGGACATCAAGGGTGTAAACAAAAAAGCAGTTAGGTTATTTGAAGGCTGTGCAATGAAGTAATGAAACGAAATTAGGCAAAAGAAAATTTAAGTGGCACGCTGGGACGCTAACAGTTATTGCAGTGATGAGAGAAAGACAAATGCAGAAAGTGTAGATGTAATGAAGTTTCTTACTAATAACGTGTAGAAAAAAGAGAAATAATCTTCCAACCAAAGCATAAGTAGAGCTGGCTGGAAATCTGAATTTTTGTTACATGCTTTTTGTGTTTTCAAGGAAAAAAAAAAAAACTTGAATCAGGAGGTAAGCCAGCATTTGAAGTTTTCATGGAACAGAAATCCTTCAAAATTTTGTTTTGGAAACCCAAAGACGATGTTCCCAAAACAAAATATGCTTTCCCAGTATCCTCAGCAGCTGCTGACTGAAATTAATGCAATTCCTGTCATTTCACAACTGCCATTTCCATGGCTTGCTGTAGTGACAAAACTGACAAAAACTATCTCAGGCTCCAGCCCAGGGGCTGCCACAGCATCCGCAGTGCCTCGTCTCTGGCAGTCCAGCTGCGTGAGTTGCCCGGGAACGTCAGAGCCTGGCACTCCCAGGCCAGCCGGCTCCCCATGCCACCCACCGTCAGGGCAGCCAGCCAGATGACTTCAGAAACACTGACCACTCATACACAAGACCCCTTCTTATAAGCAGCTGAAAAGTCAGGCTGACACGCTGGTTAGAGGCTCATCTGATATGCCAGCATTGCAAAAAAGAACCTGAGCTAAATGCTTGAGAAGCCAGGGTGGGATTTCAGCATTACTATTCTATGCATCCTCAGTAGCGAGGATGATTATTTCCAGGCCAGTAAGATATTGCAATTAATGAAACAGTATTTCATTAAAAATGACATTCTTTTCTCCTATGGAACAAGTTACGTTGTAAGAGAAAACAAAGAGAAGGACTCTTCAGGGCTGGAAAAGAGAAAAATGAGAGATGAAGATATGATTGAAGTCTACAAAATCATTTGGTCCAGGAAGACAGCAAATAGGGAACAACGGTATGGTTTGAATACCAGAACTAGCAGGCATTAAATCTGTAAGATAGGAAAATTCAAAGCAAACACAGGAAAAGTTCTTCATGCAACTTGTAAATAAATGATGAAACTTCTTGCTGCAGGATATTACGGATGCTAAAATTGCATACAGGTTCAAAAGGATAAATTCCCAAAAGATAACTATATTGGTGGCTGTTAAACACCAGGACAACCCAACGGTCCTTGCGGTATGAGCTGCTGGAGACTCAAGGACTGTGCTGAGGAAGTATCAGCAGGTGCTTGCCCTGTTCTTATAGTCTTCTCTAAGCCACCTATTACCGGTATCTCTTTGTGACATTTGGTGAGACAGCTTTTTGCTCTGACCCAGCAGAGACATTCTTAAATTCAGGCATGAAACATGTTACATGCATCAAATATAACATGTGTATCACAGGACAAGCATAACGTGCTGGATTTAGCAGGAAAACTGAAGCGACTGCACTCGCCCCTTCCCTTGAGCAGTTTGAGGCACGAGGTATGCCCTCCAGGGCATATCAAAAGGGAGCGGCTGGAGTCTCTCCTTTGTAACTACAGCGTAGCTACGTGCAAGTCTGTAAGAAACAGATGAAGATTTGGATGTGCTAAGCACTCACTCCAGCTCAATAAAATTGACAATCCAGAAAGGGAAAACACATCAGACACTGTTGTGATTTCTTCTCACTCACTTGAAATGACAGTCCTGAGAAACGTTAATTACTGGGCCAGTAATCACATGTCATAAACAGCTACAGCAGATGAGAAAAAATAAAAGAATTTTAATGTCATTCCAAATGTGTGGTAGATTTCATTAGCTTCTGCTCAAAGGTACCTCTTAACAGAAGGATGGGATCCAACACAAGGACAACAAAGGCATATATTGTTGCAATCCTATTGTTGGAAATAAGTCTAAGACATAGAAGAAAAACTGAAAGGAAGACTCTCTGAGTCAAGTAAGTATTATTTCAGAAGCAAGGCTTTTGACTTCAGAGTCCTGGATGGAAGAAGCATCTCATATGACCCATACAGACAAAGGAAAATAAGATGAACCTGGTTTTTGTCTGAAGCTGGGAAGTGACCACGCCACAGAATTTCTGGCAGGACATGCAGAGGAACACCATCAGTTCACTCACCAAATCTGGACTGGTCAGCTTCTTCATACATCTATTTCCCTGCTTGAAAACACGGCATAAAATCAACCATCTAAAATGCAATTCCTTTCATGACCCCTGGATACAGGCTTATTATACAGAGTATTAACAAACCCCACGGGGCCATGCCCTGAACATGCAAATAAACACAGAGGTACCACTTTGGAATAACGTGCAGGCTAAATAGTTAAGCCAAAAACAGGCAGAAGAGGGAAAAAATGAAACATTTCTTCCTACTGGCCAATGAAACTGCAGAGAAATTAAATTACTTGTTCAAGATGGACTTCCATGACAAAGCTGGGTATTTACACCCGTGAAAGATAAGAACTAAAAGAACTAAAATGAAGTAAAAAAAAAGTTTGGGAGTTACTACACTTAGGTAGGATAAAGTAACATAGTCATGACCTGATGAGGACAGTCTCAAGCAGGGAACCTGTACAGACATTCAGATAGGACCATCTCCTGAAGCTAGAGAAAATGAAGAATGAAAATGTAGACAGAAACACGTTACAGAAGACTGGGAGGTTTTTTGGGAGAGTTTTTTAAATAACCAAGAAGCCACAAGTGCATAAACAAAAGAGGATTTCTTCAAAAAGAAGTAAAGGTGCAAGATGGAGGAAAAAAGATAACCAACAAACAGAAAAGAGGGCCAACAGACAGCCATCGTAAGATATTAATTTTCTGTACTTCACATAGGAGATTAGGGACATCAGACAGAATTTTGTTTGTATGCTAGGGGTTCTTAGGAGAAACACAGCCATTTGTAGGTGGAGATAGTGAAGCTGCTACTGCCCTTTAATCTCCATCCGGAAGTCAAAATAGGGCATCCTCGAGGCTATTTCAATGAGGAACAGAAACTGTTGATGGAGTCAAGTATTTATTTCTTGTAATCTTGTTCATTTTAAAAAAAAGTCTACAGCTTCATTTTCCTTGGAGATGGGTTACTAGCTACTTGCTTCAAGTCATTTACTTTGACACGAGTTGTTTCCAAAAGACTCCTATCTACTGCAGCCAGAAGCTATGTCTGAACAAGATGATTCTCTTGTCAGCTGCTTTTATACAGCCAAATCCTCTAAACCTGACTTTTCTCTCCCTTCTTTATTACTATTGCAATGAACTGGAAGTACTTCTGCACCTTGCCAAACCTTCAACATTCTTTTTTCTTTAACTTCAGAAGCATTCTGAACAAAACCAAAGGAAAACATTATTTTTTTAAATTAAGGAAGATGCCTACACTTTGAAGGAAAACTACTGATTTATCTTAATAGAAGGCAAAAAGGAAGCATGTGCTAATTACCTGGTCCCTGAGGGCTCAGAGCAGATGACCCTTTTTAGCCTCAATTCCTTTCACAGGGGACTTTCAATTCACACTCAAAACCGAAGACAAAGCCAGCTTCAATTTATTTTATTCAGACAGTAACAGTCCAGGGAACTTGCTTTTGTTCGTAGTGATTAATGAAGAGAAGAGATGCAACTGTCAAGCCAGTGTGAGAAGCCAGGTTATCCGAAGAGCACTTGGTTGACAAAACAACGCTTAATCATTCTGAAGGCAGTGCTACAGAATGGGTGGCCTCCACTTTGCATCTTGTTTCAGGAAAAAAACCCCACCATTATAGCAGTATCTTCTTTGCTTGCATAGTAGAGACAGAGCAGCAAGAAAAGAAAAAAAAAAGTAGTAAAAAGCAAACCAAGTATTATATGACCACAAAATACAGCTAAGATAGGATTCTGCACCACCATTAAAGGGCTGGATTTAATACCTGCTGCACCCGATGGAAGTCTTCCTCCTTAATTTGATAGGATTTAGGGATCAGGCCCTAAAAGCTCCTAATAACCACTTGGCTGGTGTAGCATGTCATGAATTCAAAACATCATTTAATTTTTGCCTTTTAAATTTTGCCAACTAAATGTCTTGTACATCAGTCAGTTTTTATATAGACATACAAACACATCAAAAGGCCCATATGAACATCGAAGCTGACCATGTAACAAGATGTTTCCCTTGCTTCCAAAAAGGACATAGGTCTTTCTGAACTTAGTAAGAGCTCGTGTGCTTGTTTTCTATCAAGTTTTGGACATCTCTACTAAGTATTACTTCTACTTTGCACTCACCAGGTCTCCTAAATCCCAGACTTGAACTCTGTGTTTATTCTTTTATTAAAATAATGGCATATGCAGCATTTGGGCACATATGCTTATAAATCCTCTTCATCTTCACTGGGTGATACATAGGGCAGTTGTGCTTCACTCATTAGTTTCTGAAATTGATCTGCCCATAATCTATGTAACTCCAAATTACTCCATGCATAATTAAGCACTTCCTGGTTTTCATTACTCATGTTTATCTCTGTAATATTTACACAGCACCAATACAGCTGCCCATGTACAGACTGGAACATATCACTAATTACATACGTTTAATTTGGTTGTATTCCTCTACAAGAGAGGATATTGCTTCCAAGGGCCTTTTCCAGCCTCATCACCCAGATGTTCAGAGACCAAGAAGTCCCTGAGGTGTATAAACTCATTTGAATTTACTGACCCTTTCAGAGAAGTAAAACCACAAGTAAAATATGTATGCCATTTTATTTCCTAACTTGTGTATTTATAGCTAAAATATACCAGTTTGGATTCACTGAAACTGTAACAGGTAATGCTTTACCCGTGACTCCTTACATGTATTTTTACAATTATATTTTAAACTATATTAAAATAAATGTATCTTTTATCTGTTTGAAGTTTGAAATCTTTGTTGGAAAAGAATATCAATAGATCAGTTTATGACTTATTTGCTTTTCTCTCATCAATTTAGATGAATGACTGTGCCCTGTTTAGGCCAAGCAGCTGCTTTTCAAGCAGCTTTCACAAATCTTTCTTTCCTTCATTGTGCTGGTTTTGGCTGGGATAGAGTTACTTTCTTCAGAGCAGCTAGTATGGGGCTATGTTTTAGATTTGTGCTGGAAACAGTGTTGATAATACAGAGATGATTTAGTTATTTCTGAGCAGTGCTTGCACAGAGTCAAGGCCTTTCCTGCCTCTCACCCCACCCCAGCAGTGAGTAGGCTGGGGGTGCACAAGAAGTTGGGAGGGGACACAGCCGGGACAGCTGACCCCACCTGACCAAAGGGATATTCCATACCATACGACATCATGCTCAGCATATAAAGCTGGGGGAAGAAGAAGGGAGGGGAAAACATTCAGAGTGATGGCGTTTGTCTTCCTAAGTAATGGTTACACGTGATGGAGCCCTGCTTTCCTGGAGATGGCTGAACACTGCCTGCCCATGGGAAACAGTGAATGAATTCCTTGTTCTGCTTTGCTTGCGCACACGGCTTTTGCTTTACCTATTAAACCATCGTTATCTTAACCCAGGAGTTTTCTCACTTTTATTCTTCCGATTCTCTCCCCCATCCCACCGAGGTGGAGTGAGCGAATGCCTGTGTGGTGCTTAGCTGCCGGCTGGGGTTAAACCACGACGTTCACAGAGCTCAAGCCCCAGTCTTGACACAGAAGATAAAAATACAATCCTATTTATTTCACCAAAACTTTATTCTATCCTCCATTTTACCAGTTTCTCTACTTCCACAAATGATATGCTTAGGTAATTAAAGGGTGAGAAACCTCTCCTTCAGTTGTACTATGCACATTTATAAACATGAAGTAGAGTGTAATAGGAAACAACTTCTTACATTGTAAGAGCCTATAAAGTAATTAAACCAAATACTTCCCATAGTCCAATCTGTGTTCTGACAAATTTGATTACACAGGCACAGGCTATGCAGCAACTAATATACTTCATTGAATACACAAAACCACAGCTCATTTTCCATATGCATTGGTTCTCAGGTATGCTCAGGAACAAAAATCAGCATATGCATGCTACAGCTGATGTATATCATCTAGTAGCCTAGCATTTCACTTACCTACAGCTTAATGAAATAGTAATAAAAAGAGTCTAAATGCTATATAATAAACATCCTCTGCAGAGTACAAACTAATATCCAAGTGACATTCAAAGTTACTTTTTTTTAAAAACAGCAAAAGGATGTATCAAGTGATAATTCTTTCTGTGCCACACCAAGCAACTCTAAAAGTTCAGAATAGAGAAAGGAGAAAAATATCTGTTTATGATTGTAATAAAAAGGCTCAAATCTAGAAGGACTGTTTTCTAGCTTTGCCCTTGCTACGGTACCACAAACTGGTACAGTTTGTGGGAAGCATTTTCCCCCCTACAGTGGATACTACATTTGATATTTGTCTACTAAGATAAAAAAAGAGCTAAAGAGTTAAAAAAGGAAATAGCAATAAAACCAGTTTTAATAATCTACTCAGACTGGGTGATTTACATGTCAGTTTATAAAACCTACACCATTACTCCTACTCCATTATGCGGCAGCATAACTATGCTGTAGGTGTTTCTCTGCAAGTTACCCTGAGTATCTCTTCTGGTTGATACTGCAGTAATAAAGTGTATTTCACACTACTTTACATTTGTGGTAGAAAGACAGGGGAAAAGGGTTTAGGTGCACACAGTTAGAAATAAGAACAGTTGCTTTAATTCTGTTACAATTTGATAGGAAACATTTGTATGATTCAGTTTCACAGCATGTGTGAATATAAATCCTCCAGGGATTTAATTAGCTGTATTTTATCATAAATTGCATTCCCATAGACAGATGCTGCTCCTGCATCATGCTGCTAATAACAAAGACCAACTGACACTTAAGAGCACATCTGAAATGTGTGTTTCTGAAGACATTAGGTACAGTAAAAGAATCACTGAATAGTGCCAAATAAAAGTACTGATGTTCCCAGTTGGTTTACCGTGCCAACTTGAAGGGCAGTTTATTTTATACAGTATAAACAAATTACCCTCATGAAGTTATACATTTTGTCAATATACAATATGTATCTTTTGCTTCTGATACCAAGAAGACTGTGTATGAAAATTCTCAGCTTGCTGTACTCATAGCTGTGCTTCACGAGAGCCTACAAAAACACCCACTTGTTTTGAAAATCATGATTTTGATCAACTAACCTCCTGTCAACTGAAAGGTCATTTTTTGCAGTATAGCTATGTCTTAGTGCTCTAAGCATTTTGATCACAGTTTCAGGCTTTTATGATGTAGTACGTATTCCCTGCATTTTACTTCTGAGAAAGAGTACCTACTTTTCAAGGACTTTGTTGACAAGTCCCTTTTCACCGTGTGCCACCAATTGCAAAGTAGTTAAATGATCTTGCTTTTTCTAAGTAGGTCCCAAAGGTGAGGACAGGAGCTAATGTTTGAGTTGAAATCAGAATTCAAAATAAAGCAACAATTTGAAATATAATTTGAAAATTATGTAAGGTTTTTTCATTTTGAAAAGTATTATATAAATACAGACCTAACACACATTTCTCTCTCAGATGCTATCACGTAACATCTCCAGGTATGCATGCACATATCAGTGTTGACTTCCACGTAGCCTGCTATTTTTATCACACATTTTTATACTCCCACCTACACTCACATACACTGAAATTTCTCTTTCAAGATGACTTCTCAATTCAAAATATATTCCAGAAAGCTGGATTTTCTTCTGGTTTTTTTACATAAAGCAATCTGGCCATGGATATTTTCGTGTTACCATTTTTCCTGTCTGTTTTCCAGTTTGAAAAGAATTGAGTGAACTACGATACAGATAATGTTCAGCCTTGTAACAGGTTTGAACACAGGGCTTTTTTTAAACTCAGAAACAGCTATAGTTAACACTGTCAGAGAGCTAGGATCCTTTATTTTTCTTCTTTCAGATATGACACAGGAACTTTAAAAAATGAGCTTACCAGCCAGAATGTGTGTCTCATTGATTCTAGCCCCAACTACATGTTCTTTTGTTGTTTATTTTTTTTTATCAAACTGATTTCACAAGTGATTTTTTTCACCTCCCTCTGCTCTTAAATCTGAATTGCATTGTCATGGTCGTGATGGTCTAAGGATTAACAAGAGCCTGGGTTTGTGAGAAGTTAAGCACTCGTGTTAGCCTGTTTTTTTACATTTAGATTGATTCTTCATCTTAAAGCTGTTGTCACATTCCTACCTTATTCTAACCTGAGTTAACACGGTTCAACCAATTCTGTAGAAGGACAGAAGCCCATGTGTGTCCACCGTCTGCAGACTGGAATCACGAAGCCAGAGCCTTATGTTATTCACAGAAATGAATGCTGTAAAATCCTAAACTTCCCTATGCCCGTTAATGGGAGTGCTGCGCAAAGCCTCAGAATTGAATACAGTCCAAGAGCAGAAGGAGCAGAGGAAAGCTCTTTGGTGAGCTGTTTCTTTTCCTAATTCATTACTATTTCTTCTTTATCTTCCTCCTTGGCAAGGTCTCAGTCAGCACTCAAGTGCATACACACAATCTGAGGGAACAGCAGGACAGTAATTCTAATTTGTATTACAAGTCGCAGGGTACAGTTCCTCCCGGTTCTGCCACGAGCATTAAAAAGGGGGTTAGCCAGATATTCCTGCAACAATACTGAAGTATTCAAAGACCTAATGTTGATACTTCATTGGAATTAACTTTGGTTAGGACCCAGTCTGTTCACTCTTCTCTCAGTTACTGTTTCAGTGTGTCCAGGACCTGCAACCTTTTAATTTCTGGCAGGACTTTTTGCACTTGCAGCAGAATTGAGTTCTGTGAAATGTCTGCCAGGCTGGACCAATACGTTAAAAGCTGGAAGTTTGCTATCTCTGGCACTAGTTATTGGTAAAATCAAATATAAATTGTCAATAGAATACATTGTACCAGTTAAGCACAGAATTAAATTGCTCTATATTTAAAAACTGCTGCTGAAGATGACCCCTGGATAAACTCACCTGTGATTTCATCTGAGTCAGAAAGGGCCACCCTAAACTCCTATCAGCAAATCTTTGACAGTGCTTGGCAACACTAGGAGCATCCAGCACACTTAAAGTCTGAGTGAGGTAACTGTGCTGGATGAAAGAAGGGAAGGAAAAGTGGAGGACAGAAGAGAGACACACAGAGAGTGAGCAATTGAAAAAAATCAGCCTGTCCTCCAAAACATCCCAACTCCAGTAAGTCTCCCACTGCAGGTTTCACTACTGCCCTCCTCCACCTTGTAAGTGTAAGTTCTGGTCTGTGCACACAGTGGTTTCTAAATTGTTCAGAGATGGCCCAACTAGAAATGGCTTTAGATAGTTACGTTACAACACCTTAGTAAAGACAATGGATCCCAAAGTTAAAAAAAATGAAAGAATTTTGATAGGGCAGGTGGCATATATCAATATATACTGATATGATATACATGGATATCAATAGGATATTAACTTCCTAAGCCAGGTAATAGACACACCTACCCGAGGGGACGCGATACTGGATCTGATGGTCACCAATGCAACTGAGCTCATCGGTGATGTCAAGACTGGAGGCAGCTTGGGCTGCAGTTATCACGCATTGGTGGAGTTCACGCTCCTGAGGGACATGGGAAAAGCGAGGAGTACAGTCAGGACCCTAAATTTTAGGAAAGCAAACTTCCAGCTCTTCAAGGAGTTAGTCAGAAGGCCCCCCTGGGAGACGGTCCTCAGGGACAGGGGAACGGAACAGCTGGCAGATCTTTAAGGATACCTTCCATAGTGCACAAGAGCTATCAGTCCCCAAGTGTAAAAAATCAGGCAAGGAAGGGAAGAGACCAGCATGGCTGAGTCGAGACCTGCTGGTCAAACTAAAGAGTAAGAGGGAACTGCACAGGCAGTGGAAGCAGGGACAGGTGTCCTGGGGGGAATACAGGGAAACGGCCCAGTTGTGTAGGGAGGAGGTCAGGAAGGCCAAGGCGAGGATGGAGCTGAATTTGGCAAGGGGCGTAAAGAATAACAAGAAGGGCTTCTACAGGTATATCAACCAGAAAAGGAATGTTAAAGAAAGCGTACCCCCCCGATGAACAAGAAAGGCAAACTTGTATCAACGGACGGGGAGAAGGCTAAGGTACTCAACAACTTCTTTGCCTTGGTCTTCACCGGCAACCTCTCTCCTCACCCCTCCCGAATCGATGGACCACAAGATGGGGACCAGGGGGGTAAAGACCCTCCCACTGTAAGGGAAGATCAGGTTCGAGACCACCTGAAGAACCTCAATGTACACAAGTCTATGGGACCTGATGAGATGCATCCCAGAGCCCTGAGGGAATTGGCTGATGTAGTTGCCAAGCCACTCTCCATGATATTTGAAAAGTCACGGCAGTCAGGTGAAGTCCTTGCTGACTGGAAGAAGGGGAATGTTGTGCCCATTTTTAAAAAGGGAAGAAAGGAGGACCCTGGGAACTATCGACCTGTTCAGCCTCACCTCTGTGCCTGGGAAGATCATGGAACCAATCCTCTTAGAAGATATGCTCAAGCACATGGAGGACAGGGAGGTGATTTGAGACAGCCAGCACGGATTCACCAAGGACAAGTCCTGCCTGACCAACCTAGTGGCTTTCTATGAAGGAGTGACTGCATCAGTGGACAAGGGAAAAACAATGGATGTCATCTACTTGGATTTCTGTAAAGCGTTCAACACAGTCCCCCACAACATCCTTCTCTCTAAATTGGAGAGATATGGGTTTGATGGGTGGACTGTTCGATGGATAAGGAATTGGTTGGATGGTCGCATCCAGAGGGTCGTGGTCAATGGCTCAATGTCCACATGGAGACCGGTGACAAGTGGGGTCCGTCAGGGGTACGTACTTGGACCGGTGCTACTTAACATCTTCATTAATGACATAGACAGTGGGATCAAGTGCACCCTCAGCAAGTTTGCAGATGACACCAAGCTGAGTGGTGCCGTTGACACACCAGGAGGACGAGATGTCTTCCAGAGGGACCTGGACAAGCTGGAGAGGTGGGCCTGTGTGATCCTCATGAGGTTCAACAAGGCCAAGTGCAAGGTCCTGCACCTAGGACGGGGCAACCCCTGGTATCAGTACAGGATGGGGGATGAAGAGATTGAGAGCAGCCCTGCGGAGAAGGACTTGGGGGTACTGGTGGATGAGAAGCTGGACATGAGCCAGCAATGTGCGCTTGCAGCCCAGAAAGCCAACTGTATCCTGGGCTGCATCAAAAGAAGTGTTGCCAGCAGGTCGAGGGAGGTGATTCTGCCCCTCTGCTCTGCTCTGGTAAGACCTCATCTGGAGTACTGCGTCCAGCTCTGGGGCCCTCAGCACAAGAAGGACATGGACCTGCTGGAGCGGGTCCAGAAGAGGGCCACCAAAATGATCCGAGGGCTGGAACACCTCTCCTATGAGGCCAGGCTGAGAGACTGGGGATTGTTCAGCCTAGAGAAGAGAAGGCTGCGAGGAGACCTTATTGCAACCTTCCAGTACTTAAAGGGGGCCTATAGGAAAGATGGGGAGAATCTTTTTAGCAAGGCCTGTTGTGACAGGACAAGGAATAATGGATTTAAACTAATAAAGAATAGATTTAGAATAGACATTAGAAAGAAATTTTTTACAGTGAGGGTGGTGAAGCACTGGCACAGGTTGCCCAGAGAGGTGGTAGAGGCCCCATCCCTGGCAACATTCAAGGTCAGATTGGATGGGGCTCTGAGCAACCTGATCTGGTTAAAGCTGTCCCTGCTCACTGCAGGGGGGTTGGGCTAGATGACCTCTAAAGGTCCCTTCCAACCCAAAGCATTCTATGATTCTATGATTAATTCAGTTGTGCAGAATCACTTTTAGTGCAGAACATTATCAGCATTTAGGTGTGTCATAAACTTGGATGAAGATGAGCCCACTTCTCTTTTTATTCGTGATTTCTCTTTAATGGTTTTGCTATATTAGTTACAGCCTACTGGAAACTTTAACTTCAAATACCAGCATATAATCTCTCTCAGTTTCACATTATGCTGCATCTTGCCTCCAAACTTGTGGCTTGCAAGCACATGAAACACGAGGAGTGGACAATTCTTGGGTGCCGCACCATCCATTTTAACTTTATATTTGGACATTTCAGGTTTTTTGTGAGGCATTGGGAAAGCACAGAGCAGTCACCTGGAACAGCTGCCTCTGAGGCAAAACAGATCTTCACAACTCCTGTGCAGCATGGCATTTCTGCCTTCACTGTGTGGGCACGAGTCAATTCCTTGCCTTAGGCATGAAACTGATTGTCCAGCCTTATATCCGTGTATTACTTTGATAGAAGGACAGAACAGTTTGGGTGAGAAGGGACTTTCAAAGACCATCTAGTCCAACCCCCCGGTCATGGGCAGGGACATCTTTCACTGTCAGGTTGCTCAAAGCCCCATCCTGGCCTTGAACACTTCCAATGATGGGGCATCCACAACTTCTCTGGGCAACCTGTTCCAGTGTCTCAACATCCTCACTGTAAAACATTTCTTCCTATGTCCAGTCTAAACCTGCCCTCTTTCAGTTTAAAACCATTGCCCCTTGTCACTACAGCCCTTGGTAAAAAGTGTCTCTTTATCTTTCTTATAAGCCCCCTTAAAATATTGAAAGGCCACAATAAGGTCTCCCTGGAGCCTTCTCTTCTCCAGGCCGAACAACCCCAACTCTCTCGGCCCTTCTTCACAAGAAAGGTGTCCCGGCCCTCTGACGATTTTTGTGGCCCTCCTCTGGACCTGCTCCAACAGGTCCGTGTCTTTCTTGTGCTGGGGACCCCAGGGCCGGATGCAGTACTCCAAGTGGGGTCTCACGTGAGTGGAGTAGAGGGGCAGAATCACCTCCCTCAACCTGCTGGCCACGCTTCTTTTTACACAGCCCAGGATACAGTTGGCTTTCTGGGCTGCAAGCACACATTATCGGCTCATGTCCAATTTTTCTTCTACCAATATCCCCAAGTCATTCCCTGCAGGTCTGCTCTTGACCAACTCATCACCCAGTCTGTACTGATACTGGGGATTGCCCTGACCCAGGTGAAGGACCTTGCATATTATTATATATTTGTGCTTGCTACAGAAGACAACCATATGATACAAGAACAAACTCAAAAAAACCCTGTAATCTAAAGTAACACTAATCCTAAACCTTAATGATGACAGGTAGTTGTCAGAAAACTGCTCAGTTCCAGCATTCTTCCATGGGGAAAGGGAAAGGGAAAGGGAAAGGGAAAGGGAAAGGGAAAGGGAAAGGGAAAGGGAAAGGGAAAGGGAAAGGGAAAGGGAAAGGGAAAGGGAAAGGGAAAGGGAAAGGAACTGCGCGGCAGTGAGTCTGCAGCACTCATGCTTTCCTGTCGGGGTACATCACAGCATTCAAGGTAGAAGGTTAGCTCAGAAAAACCTTCTTGTTCCAATCTCAGGTATGGATAAAGCACATCAGCCCTACAGTGGTTTCACATGGACACTGTACTATTCAGCAAACATACTTACAGCCAGATTTGCAATACTCTTTCTACCAGTGCAGATGCATTTGTGTTAGGTCCCACTGATGGTACTGGCTTAGTGTATAGTGCAAAATTTTCAGCGAAGCATCACAGATACTGATAATGACAATGATTAAGTCCCAGCCAAAACCACTAACTGCAAACAAAGGAGGCAACAATTTAGCAGAAACATTGTAATAGATCATAACCAGAAACGCCAGGAATTGTACGATTACTGTCTACGAGGTTCACTTAAGAAATGTATTTCATTAAAAAGCACAAAGCAACTTGCAAATTTCAAACTCAATGTAGACTCAAAAGGAAGGAATATTTTCATGATTTGCACATCACTAGGCACTGACATTTAAGTCACATTCTGTTGATAAAATACCGTTTCAAAGAGAAATCATCTCATTCTCTCACAGCTGCGTTGGTCTTGTGATGGTAACAGTATTAAAATAGCAGCATGTATTTCTCTTAAGGCCATAAGCAGATGTGTCTGTATTTAAATGCAGGCATGGAAAATACAAAGAATTTGAAAACCATTGTTTATATAGTATTGTTAAATTTGTGCATGCATATGAACGTACGTAAGAAATATTTTAGGCAGTGGTCCTTTGTATTCATTTCTACTTCTGTCAAGCTGTGGAAAGCAACATTCTGTAGAAGAGCTTTTGTGAAAAATATTACTGGAAATTATTTGCCCTTGATTTGAAATGTAAATAAAACCCCTAGGATTTTAAAGTTCCTTCACTGTATTAGCAACTTAAGTATAATTTGTTGGTCTCTGATACTGGCAGTCTCATTTTCTCTATCCAGTTAATTCAGAGCAGGGGGGAAAGTGAGTTTAAGTATTCTAGATGACTGAAATTCAAAGGTTTTTACATTATATCTCTTTCTCTAAAAAAAAAAAAAAAAAAAAAAAAAAAAGTAACTTACTATTCTTTTCCATTTTACGGTGTTCATTTGAATTCAACTCCCAAGCCTTTTTAAAAACTTCCCAGACTCGAGTACTGGTAGGTGGCTGCACAATATCCTCTCTTTTGGAAAACATTTCAGGATTGCGTGTGAGTACTAACTGATGGTTGCAGTACTTCAGTATCTTGTATGAATATCTGAGGTATTTAGAGAATGAAAGATTCTCCCATAAAATGTAATGCTGTGATTAATTTCTAAAGCTGGGATCTTTTTCACCCACAGAGCCTTTGAGGAACACAGGAGATACCTCTGTTTGCTTCCCCTGTGGTGCTGCTGGCCCTGTGGCACTCCAGGAGTTAAGCTCTTACTGGAATTTTGCCATGTCTTCAGGAATTAAATCACCCACTGATCACAGGGAACCCCAGTTTGAGAAGCACTGGAGCCCTACAGAGAGACACTCCCTCAAAAAAAGAATCAGAAATAGAGAATGGATGGTTTGTCATCTATGAACTTGTTTGAACTTGGCGACATCCCGAGTAACAAGTGCTATTTGGATGGGCACATATGTACCCTGTCACCCTTCAGGCCTAAAACAATTGTTTTAGTGCCTTCCTGCAGTTCCACAAATTTCAGAAATATTTTAATAAGCCAGGAAATCAATACATCACCAGCAGAGCTTGCCACCTGGCGATTCTAATACTCGGTTTTGCACAAGGATAACTTTTAGTACTCCGTAATATCATGCAATTTTTGGAGCTCCTTGGCAGCAGGGTAACTGTTGGACGATACTAGTCTACCGATCTCTCACAAATTGCAAATATCATCAGTAGTATGAGAACAAAGTTGCTTAAAAATAGAAGATGTGCTGTGGTGCTGACATTCTACATATTGTGTAAATTTGAGCTTGTCAGCCTGGTAGTTGCCAAAGCAGTTTTGCAGAACCCAGAACACTGGCAGTACTCAGCATGACTATAGCATCTGGCATGGCGGCTAGGAAGTGATCCATGAGCTTCAGTGAGCTCTGCTCTGCAACAGAGAAAACGAAGATTTACATCTGAACTCTGACACCAATGTAGAAATGGCTTTTTGTATACCAGCTAGCTATCCCACCTTCCCTGACAGGGTCAAGCATGATGGTAAACGAACAGAACAGAAGGTTAGTACGTCCAATAACACAGGATAAATCATGATAGTTAAAACAGCACTCTCTTTCAGAGATTTTCACCCATTATAGTGTGACTTTCATACTACAGGTGGAAAAGAAGATGAAAAGCAGATGAAAAGAAGAAACTGGCGCTGCCCTGGGAATGGGAAGGATGCCCCTAAGTACTAAACAAGTCCCTCATTGAAATCTGGAAAGCACCTTAGCAGAAGAGACATCTTTGTAATTATTGTAGCCCTAGTAGCAGTAAGGTAAAAAGCCCTCCAGCACCGTACGATGCCAAAGACTTTGGTTTCAAGAGAAGGGAACTGCGCCACTGACATTTAGGTTTACTGGAAATACAAGTACCCAGAACTTCGGGTGCTGAGCGCTGGTACTGAATGAGGCTTTTTTTCAGCCTGAAGAAGCTGGCTATGACTGAAGCCTGAACATATTCCAGGGTGACTATTTTTAGCCTCACCCCTTTCAGCAGATAAAAAGGAAATGGATGCTTTTTGGCTAATCACCAGAAAAGCAAACTAGATATGTTCTTAAATGCAATGCCTCTGATAGGAGGGGAAAAGGAGCAGTGTAACCAGAAGATGAATGGTGTTCCATGTTAAAGAAACAGGACAATAAGAACTCTTCAATTACAACTATTGATTTCCTCCCCAGGGTACAAGGAAAAATCCATGCAATATTTGCCGTAAACCTTTCTGAAATACACATCCATAAACACTTTTTTTTTCTTTTTTCTGAAAATGACCTTCATGCTAGTCTCCTCTCAACAATGCGCCTTTCCAAAAAGCACAGAATACATTCAGTATGACCACTACTGAGAAGCACAAGACATCCCAGCAGCATCTTAACACGCAATCTCAATTCCAGAGAATGCAGGCGTGTCCGGACACAGTCTTGGGCAACTGGCTCTAGGTGGCCCTGCTTGAGCAGGGGGGTCAGACCAGATGACCTCCTGAGGTCCTTTCCCACCTCAACCATTCTTTGCCTCTGTGCCTGTCACCTGGAAATGACGATATTTAAAAGACAGAAAGAAGGCAAATTTCATGCCTTGCTGTAACAAAGCCATTTTAAGGTAGAACAAAAGGAGAATGGCAAGCCGTAGTTAGACAGCAAGGAAGCCTACTTTTTTCATCCTGTGTCTCCAGGCATTTGCAAAAGGAAGAAAACAGATCCAACGATCAGATCAACGATCCCTCCCAAAATTTAAGAGTATCAGTTTTCCATAACTAGTATGATTCATATGCTAGGAAGTATATTGCAAAAAAATAAGATTCTTGCATGCTTCATTCCCCGCCCCCCAACTTACCCCATATACACCTGGCTACTAGAAGCTGAAGGCAACAGTGGGGCAAAAAGGATATGGTAACCTTATGTATCCAGCTGCAGGTTTAAGAGAAACATGATAAAATATCTGCTGCGTTAAAAACCAGTACATTATTCCTTATTTATTAGCATTATTATAATGGCTGGAAGCAGAGACCACAATTAGAACCTTTTCATATGACTGAACAAAAAAGCATGGTAATATAAAAGACCTATTAAAATCCAGTCTCAGAACAGCACTTGTAAGAACAGTAAAAGATGACAGACAAAATGAAAAGGACAAAAAACAGAGAAAAGAGCCTAAGATGACAGAGAAATATGCAGCAAAGCAACTCTCCCGACCTCTGAAATGGGGAATAACCACTCCTCCCATGCTGCTGAGCTCATCTCACTTTAACCTTATTTTTCTTACTTGCTCCTCTCCATTACTAAAAAAAATGTGAAAAATGGACAAAAAATGGACACAGAAACTTAAGTACTAGTGTACCTGCTACTTTGCAGTCCAATTGTTCACAAGTAGAATGGTATTTGCCTGATTTGTAAAAACTGGTGGGTGTCCAGGAACATAAGGGAAATATAAAATGCATCTCTCAACAGTACAGCTTAACCCTTACGAACATGATTATTAGATAATTTTCTACAAATTGCACATTGTTCTCCAGGAAAAATTGGGATTGGAAAAATTTTAGCACATGGAAAAAAAAAAATTTTGTACTTAATGAGGATTTACTCAAAACATCCTAGGGAATGTCTTTTTTTTTTTTTTTATTATGCTGAATTTTACGTCAAGACAGAGCAATTGATCTTCAATACTCGAAAAATCAAGGTTGTATTCACTGACAGGCAGATGCAAGCTCAGCTTTGTGTAAAAATGGCCTCCCACTTCAAACAAACTGAACAGCATTTGTGCAGAGTGTCAGCTTTTGTGGAAAATGCACGAATGTATTCATACATATTTATTTTGAAAGGGAATTCATAGCCAACTGAGCGTATCTACAAAAATATATATGAAGTGGCATGCTGGTCAAATTAGTCATTTTATTTTCCTAGTAGGGGATATTTGGGGAAAAAAATGGCATAATGCTAATTTTCAGCAATATACTGAACTGTCAGTCAGTCAATAGTCTCACAGTATTTTAGGGAAAATGAGCAACTAGTCTGCACTAAATAAATTTCACTTGCTTGGCCTAGACCACCAAGTGTCAGGACTTCTAGTGGCCTACATAATATGGTTGTAAAGAAATGTGACTTTTCAAATGTGGAAGTTAATTAATTATTCTAGAATGGTTTACAACCCATTTCTCCTAAAAGCTTATCATATCTGTTTCTTCCAGTAGCTTTTTCTAAGGTCTTTCATCACATTCTCTGGACAACTCTTAACAGAAAAAGCAAGAAGACATAGAAAATTCTTGCAGCCTCGTTACAAGCTGCCATGTTTGCAACTACCATTTACACTAAAAATCTTCAAGATGTATTTTTAAGTTACTTCCCAGTGCAGACTATCCTCTTGGAGGACCCCTCTATCTGGGGAGTCATTAACCCCAACATGATTAAGCACTGGGACCATTGAATGAAGGTAATGGAAATAAAAATCTCTTAAGCCTCAGAAAGACAAAATTAAGGGACAGATAATGCCTTGCTATGGTGGAAAGCTGACTACAGTGAGATGAAGAAAATAACCTAGTTTGAGTGGGACTGGCTGGGGTGGATGTGGAGCCCACCTAGGGCAGCCTGGCAGAAGGAAAAGGCTGCCTGCCTAAGGTGACATGCATGGCGGGGGCACGCGACTGGTGCAAATATAGTGTGCGTGGTACAATGTGCCTCGCGTGTAACCCCCTCTGTGATATACACCCTCTGCTACAACAGTTCACATGCCACCATCTTCCTATGTCCTACAGGCTTGATGGGGCAAGAAGAGAAGTACCAACCAGAAAGAGTAGCGTAGGGACAGTATCTTCTGTGACTACCACACAGTAAATCCGTCCGCAGTCGGGAACAGTCTGCCTGTTTTTTTTTCACCACACAGTCCAAATATTTTTAAGTGAGACCATGAGATCCACTCCCACAAGACAGAAATTAGGACAGGTGCTTGGAAACCACATATTATATTCCAGCTAGCCGCAGTAGCATCACCAGCAGTAACTGCAAATGTATAACTAATCATTAAGGCATTACAAAGAACAAGTACATTGTTAATAAAAAATTTCTAGGAAATTCAATAGCATGAAGCTTTACTAGTGCAGGATAGCAGGTGTTTCATGGTATTTGTTCCCCTTCTAGAACTTGAAGTTCAGGAAAATGGGGGAGGGGAATAAAAAAAATCAAATCTGCCAACAACAAAACTTCCAAAGTGAAAAATACCAAGTGAAGGTCACACAACCTTTGGTTTACCTCTCTGACTAGTTACCCCTAGACACACATTTGTACCTTATATTCAAAGTGTTCTGAACATCAGCCATCTACATATCCTTCCCGTAATCAAATCAAATGTCGCTCCTTGGGAAAAAAACCCTCCTTCCACCTGCTACGTTTGACAATGCTTTCACCCATATGTGTCACCGAATTCTCTGATTTCATTACCCATCCTTAAACCCACACGTCACACATCTCCCACCTAACTGCTGGCAGCCCCATCACAAGACCATCACTTTGTCCTCTCACTGGAACTCCTGAAACTCTACAGAACAGCATGGAAACCAAATGCCACGCCACGCATCCAGCAGCCAACTTCCTTGACCCAGATGCAGAGGGTAAACCAGAAAGGATCCATATCTGCATTTAATACCAGGGAGGTATTAATCCCTTTTGGTAATTGCCAGCTCTCAGGAAAAAAAAAAATTATTACAGTTATTGGAGCACGCAGCTTAACTTCATTTTCTAGATCTTCAAAGTTTGAAGCAACTGCACTTATCTTTTAATTTTATTTCCTTCCCGACTCAATTTACTATTGTAGCACTTAAAGCCTACACAACAGACTTGCTGTTTTATCAATATTATAAATTCCACCTTTGGAGAGTCTCTCTCATGTAAAGCACAATAGTAAATAGAAAAGTGAATAAAAATGGTTTAATATAACACAGTTCTATAACTTATGTGTTTTATCTTCAATGCTGTCACTTTTTTAAAGCACAGATACAGACTGCAGCATGTTGAGGGTGGGAGAGAGTAAAGGGAGTGAAGAGAAAAGTTAGATCCTACTCCTCAAATACCAGAGACAGTATTTGGATATAAACCAATTTCTTCTGAGGCTGTGACTGCTAGATCTGCTAAATCTCATGCTGATTCCCACCAGATAAGATTTTTTTTTTTAACTTTACAGTAAAAGGCAAAAAATCTTTAACAACATGGGAAGTTAGAAACTAGGCATACACAGCCTGACAATTTTTCTACAAGAAAGAAAAAACAAGGGTACTGTCAGTTTTCAGCTGCCAGTGCTTCCAAACACAAAACCTGCCTTTGTGTTTGTATCTTTGTTGCTCCTAAAGGAGTCGAACATGACAAAATCAAAGACCAGGAGGGGCTGCATGCATGCGTGCGTGACAGAAGTAGAATGCTGAAAAATTCAAACTTGGGGTAGTATGTCATTAAAGCTACCATTTTTGTTTTGGTCTCCTGCTTTACCAGAAGCAGCTTATCTGATCAACTAATAGACGACCATGTACAAAACGCAAAAAAGCACTTAAATAGGCAACCAGTGATTAAAATAATTATGAAGCAAATACATCCCACAGACTATATTTGTATATATTTAAAATTGCCAGATTGAAATGAGTCCTTTTCTAGTAACATCACATTTGTTTCATACGCCATTTCACACTGATGACAAAAATCATGACAGCAATCACAAAACACAGTCTGAAATGAAGTAGTTCACTATACAGGAGCAAACTTATGGTACTGATTTGCCAACAGCTAGAACATAAAGTCTCAGAATTGAACAAACACAATAAAGAAATCCTGGAGCAGTTTAGATGACAGAGGAGGTTAATAAAACATAAGATACTGTAAATGTAGTATATGATACACAGAAAACAGATCAGGAATCAGGGAAAAACATCACTTCGCCTTTTCTGCATTTCTTTTGATGATTCTAAAACTAGTCACAGACAATTCTCTTCCCAAAATTTCCTGCTTTGCATTTCTCTATTTACAACAAATTCACAATATAAAAGGGCGATTTCATTAAAACCCATATGCTTAAAATATATAAGTATGTATTTTATATAATGCACAATTCAATTAAAAATCTGATTTATTACTAGAGAACGTCATCAAGTTAATTATCCGTATGATATATGAATAACATGGTAAATTCTAGATGTATCGGATTAAATTTTCAAAAGTCACTAAATGATTCTGTTAAATTTGTGTCTTGTGGTTTCCATGCCACTTCTGACATTTTCAGTCACTACCTTTTCTAGCAAGCATGCCAGTTTAGGTCTAGCACTTCTCCCTGAACTCTTTCATATTTTGGGCATTTTAATATCTTTTCAGCAGTGCATTTTCTAGCATAGCACAGTATTAAGTGGACTTAAATTTGGACGATCCACACAGAAACCCATATGCAAGAAGCTTGTCCTGACCAGACCAATGTAAACCTTTAGGTCCTCAGGAAATTCAGCTTTAATCACATGTGAATACAGCCATACATTCATATATTCAGGTATGAAGAGGCACAACGTGTGCTCAAGTAAGGGTTTTGCACATGGTGGAACGCAGAAATCTACATCATCCCACCAGACAATACCAGAGGGAGGTACAAGCCTGACATCAGCCTTCATTCCTTCTCTACAGTAAATCCACCCCAAAAGCAAGAACAGTTCCGAACCTGTACAAATCCTATGTAAGGCCATGATAATAGTGAAGTCCTCCATCCCTAGTAAGGTAATAAGAAAAGCATCAAAGTCAGATATCACATATCCATTTGTAACAGAGCACTCCTACCTTTTCAGTTTCATATAATTTTCACTAGCTGCAGGTCTGCATTCAGCACGTTGCACCACTATTCCTTCCAAGGAAAGTTTATCTAGAATGAAAAAAACAAAGCAAAACTGGACATTAAAATAAGATTCACCAACATGGTCAACATTTGAATTATTTTTCACTAATTAAGTATTTAGTATATATAATGTAATTATAAGTTCTCAAATCTCAAATCAAGTTCTAAAATCTCTCCTATTTATACACTGAAGAAATAAGCAGGAAAAACATGCTTGCACAGCTGATATCCCCTAGACTTCCTTATTTTGCCATCAGATGTTTTATATATTAAGAATGAATCACAAAGACCAAATTTTAAATAAGAGATGGTAACTGCGTGGTCCTCCTTTCTCTAGATTGTTGTACTCGGCTTATCTAGGAACTGTATTCTGGAAATGTGTATTGAATACTGTCAGTGGCCATGGGAAAAAAAAAAAAAAAATCTACAAAGAGAACCTGATCATCGAAGTATGCAAAATTAGTGGAAGATAAAATGAGAGGTAATTTTATTTCTATCCTCAGAAAAAGAGTAACCTCTTTTCATCTTACTATAATAATAAAAAAAATGGTTCACTAAAGGAACATAATGCAATAAAGTAATAATACTAACTATGCTAACATGCGACGAAAAGAAATAAAAACTTGCAGTTAGTAATCTAGGAGATCACGTCCTAATTTTTAGTTAATACTGCTCTCTGTATGTACACCTCTAACACAGTCCCTTTGTAATGCAATGCGAACATCTTTTTGCCTAAAGCAACGACAAAGACAGAGCAGTGCAATAGTACCAGTCTACTCCATAAAGGTGGAAAAGACTGAAAATTAAAAGCAACTTGATGTAGGAAGGAAGAGAGATGTGATGGTGGCCCCACACCTGCTTTTCTACTACGATGTTCTAGCACATAGTGTGTCAGGGGGGAGTGTGTAGCAATTTAACCCTCTCTTTTGGGCGTAGCCAGTGCAATGTATGTAAAACATACACCTCTGGGAACAGCTTTGCGTAACAATAAAGGATAAGTTTCTTGAATGGCTTGATTAGCTCTTGCTATTTAAAATGTCTTTCTAACAGAGAACCTCATCTTGCTATTGGTGTAGGGTTCTACGCTGTCACCCTCACCTTCAGCTGGCAATGTCAATGCTTAGAAGTATTGATGCCAAGTAACACAAGGCATTCTTTCTGAGACGCCTGTAACTTCTTTATTGCTTTATAGACTGAAATACTATTACATCTGGAAATCTAAGTCTGCTCTCCCTGAATAATGCAGAGAGCGATTACTTCAACACCAAGTATTTTAAAATTATTTAATTTAGAATTTCCTGGTTTGATTTAAACTAAATCCTTGAAAGGAATAAGAATGCCATACTTTTCCATGTAGTTTTGAATGAAACAAAGCAAATTTTAATGAAAACACTTCTGATTTTACAGATTCCTATGGTTTACGGTCAGGAGAGACAACTTGGCCAATTTGCCTGACCTCCTGCATATCACAGACAGATAAATTTTATCCTCTTTCTTCTGTACAGAACCTAGTAACTTATGTGTGGCTAAAGTGGTGCTATTATTGCTGCTTAATTTCTAATACAAATGTGCCTCCAGCTTCTAGCAGTCGGTTCTTATGTCTTTCTATACTATGCTAAAGAGCCTTTTAGTACCTGGTGTTTTCTCCCTGTGAAAGTACTTATACATGGTAATCAAGTCACTTCTCAATCATCTTTTCAATAAATGAAGTAATTCAAGCTCATGCATTATCTCACCACATGGCATTTTATGCCACACTTAAATCAGTTTTGGGGCTCTTATCTGCACCCTGTTCAATCTTGCAATTAGAATACGGAGACCAGAAAATAGGCATAATACTCCTGTACTGGTCTTACCAAAACCATATAGAGAGGTAAAATAACAGATACAGGAGAAGAGGCTGGAATTTCTCTCTCCTCGCTTGAGCCATCTCAAGGTTATTCAGCAGACCCTCTGAATTCAGCTGAGAGAGGGAGAAAGGGAGACTTTCAGAAGAAAATTGGTCCCATCTCCTTTAGGATTCAATGATCTCCCTCCCCTGTCTGGTGGGCTTTTTGTGGTTTTGGGGTTTTTTTCTGTGGGGCTGTGTGTGTCTGTGTCCCATGACTGTGCTTCATGTTTAGATGGCTAAAACTGGGTTAAGATCAATTTGTCTCTAAAAATCAAGCTCTGGGAGCTGATGGAGCTGACTGGCTATTTTATCACTAATATGCCTATTTTGAGTCTTTTCCAAGCCTCACATTCTACCTACGTGCTCCACATTCCCTGTTCCTAGGTATATAATTGCCTCTGGCTTGGTTAAAATGGATTGTCCTTAAACAGATTCTGTGAATTAAGTGATCCCAGTCACACCATGACAGTCCTGTCATAGTTATTCACTGTCTCACCAGCATTTGTGTCAATCACGACACATTTTATAAGCAGTGATTCTCACTTACTACTATCCCTCTTACTAACACTGGAGGAGGCCTTTCAAACTACAACCCAAGTAGCTTCCTACTGATAATTACTTTTTGATAACTGTTAGGCAGTTTTTAATCTTGTTCCATGCTTGCTATTCTTTTTTTTTCAGACATAAATCAGAACGTCACAAGATTCTAAATTATGTGCAATTTGAGATGCTAAGCAGGCTGCAAACATGCTGTTACTTTATCAAACTCACAATCTCCAAAATAAACAAAACTAGGTTTGTTTGACCAGAAAACCGTTACATAAAGCCATGTTTGCTAGCATTCATTTTATTTCTGATCTTTTCTACCTCTTGAACTCCATGACAATTTTTCCACTAGTTTCTATAGTACAAGTTCAAGACTAGCCAGCCTATATTCATCTGAGCCATCCAGCCCAGCTGTCTGAACACTGACATGCCGCTATCAATCTCTCTGCACCTTGCACAATTTTCAAATTATTCTCAAGTTTTAAGAATCCAGATCAGTGAGCCAGATAGCTACCCCACACCAACTATTTAGGAAATGAACCTGCCAATTAAACATACTTACCCTTAGTAATATCTCATCTTTGATGTCTTGGCTAATACCTTCTTCTAATTACCACTGATCCGGATTTGGCTTTTAATGTTCCAGTCACTTTACAGTACAAGGCTGTCCGCAGCCTCCAAGTACATCGCCTTGCAGCTAAGCTAGTCTGCTGTCAAAGCTCATCCACTGTCCAAAAGCCAAGGTTTATGTCCCACTTTCCCTGAACCCTCTTGGGGATTTTAACACATCCAAAAAGTCCTGCAGAATAAATCTGCAAACCTCCAGATGCAAGACTGTAGTGGGGGAACACAGTTTTCACTTCCTTCCTAGCCTAATTAGCCTTCATTCAGCAAACTCAAGTTCAGAGACTTGGGACTGTCTTCACTTGTTGCAGGACCAGAGCTACAATGAAAAGACATCCAAAGTGCTACACGTCTGTCTTGATAGTCACATCAGCCTAGAAGCCAAAGGATGAATAAGGCATGAAAGTGGCAATTCTCCGTTAAAAATACCTACTCAAAATAAAGCAGGTAGTACAAATTAAATTAATAGGTCTGGAAGACTAGCTAAGACCAGTGATTAGAAGGGAAAACAGACATTTTCCCAAGCATCTTACACTCTCAGTTGCCCTATGTGGGGTGGCAGGTACAAGCACACTGTGACTGCAGCTCCAGACAGGCTGGTCTACATAACCCATAGCTTCATCATTAGCTGCCAAATGCATGCTCACCCAGACCTCCCTGCCTGAATGCCCTGGTGCCAATTCATAAAGGAATTTCAACTGTTGACTCTCAGTGAGATGCTGATTCCAGATTCAAATCCTGCTGACAGTCACCATCAAATGAACAGAATGTGGTTAAAATGCTTATGTCAATTTTAATAAACAGGCACTGGGGAAATTTACTGGAATTATGCAGAAGATGGTTTGATAGGGTTGGGTTGTTTCTTTTGGGGGGGGGGGGGCAGTGTTGAGCGAGAGAGATGGACTGGCTGGGAGACTTTAGTATGTTAGTTCTCTAGTCTGACTGCACTCAGCTCCAATTTCCAGCCTGTCCTGGTTTCGGCTGGGATAGAGTTAATTTTCTTCCTAGTAGCTGGTGTAGTGCTGAGTTTTGGATTTAGAATGAGAAGAATGTTGATAACATGCTGATGTTTTAGTTGTTGCTAAGTACTGCTTATGCTAGTCAAGGACTTTTCAGCTTCCCATGCTCTGCCAGGGGCACAAGAAGCTGGGAGGGGGCACAGCCAGGACAGTTGATCCAAACTGGCCAAAGGGCTATTCCATACCATATGACGTCATGCTCAGTATATAAACTGGGGTGGGGGTGGCCAGGGAGCAGCGATCGCTGCTTGGGAACTGCCTGGGTATCGGTTGGCGGGTGGTGAGCAATTGCATTGTGCATCACTTGCTTTCTATATTGTTATTATTATATTGTTATTATTATCATTACTATTTTACTTTATTTCAATTATTAAACTGTTCTTATCTCAACGCAGGAGTGTTTCTCACTCTTACTCCTCCGATTCTCTCCCCCATCCAACTGTGGTAGGGGGAGTGAGCGAGCGGCTGCGTGGTGCTTAGTTGCTGGCTGGGGCTAAACCATGACACAGCCACCAGGTCTTGTTAGACCATTGACTGCTAAGTTGAGGATCCTGCTATGAAAGCATTTCTGCTCACCCGAGCACTTACGTACTCTCCACCTTTATCAAGCCTAATAAAAATAAATCATGTTTTCTTGAATCTTCCACTAGGCCTATTTTTCAGCTTCTTAATCATTCTTATTGGCCTGAGAAAGTTCGGTTCATGAATGTCTCTCCTGAGCTGTGGGCCCCACAGCCAGACTTGACAGTGTGTGGGACAGGATCTGGAGTTTACCAGCTCCTGCTCTTCGTGAGAGGTGCCAGGGAAGGAAGAGATAAAGACCTGCCTCAGGACGCACAATTCCCAGTTGGCAGGAAAAAGTGGAAGAAAGTGCAGTAAGGACAGGCTATGGGCATGTGTGCCTCCAGTACCTCAGCAGGTAGAAGTTGGGCTGTTGCTTCCCAGCATCCAGGTCGGAAGCCCCAGTAGTTCCCACTGCCCACTGATACCGCTGTGTAGCTTCCCAGGCTATTGTACGTGATGGCTGGACAAGGAGCAGCGCCCTCCACTAGACCTCAGCACTGCTCTTCCAGACCAGAGGCATTTTGTGGCACCTCCCTTCCATTCAAAGGGCAGCCTCGAAGCTGGTGCCCTTCTCATATCACCCTTCCCTCGTAGCTACGCAGCTAGAGAACAGGATTGCCCAGTCTTCACTTGGCAGTCCCTTATTTAGGCATCCACAGATACACAGTACATTTGTTTTACTGACCACTGCACAGAACGATGACCTCATGTTCAGTTGTCAATGATGCATTATACGCAGGGCAGAGCCTCCGTCCTACCCCTCCCACAAACATACGTCCTGCAAGCCCCATCCACAGTATATTCCTAGCCATATAAACTTCGTATTTGGCTTCATTAAAATGTTATCCTAACCAACTACCCCAATGGTTCTGCATCAACAATGTATCTCCTTATTAATTACAGCCTATATTATCTCCAAACTTCATCAGTAACTATCTCCTTCTTGATCACTGACTAAAAATAAATAGTACCAAGAACCAAATCACAGCAACATTTTAGTGATAATTCTCTGCTTAACATTTGCAAGTTTGAAACCTGGCAAATAGTTCTTGTGTAGTTAAATGAGAGGGAAACTAATACAGTATATATTCTAATTCAAGATGACAAATGGGACATACTTGAAGATTTAACAGAAAAAAAGGCATTACCTCCTTTGCTGAACAAATTGTAACCAAAAAAAAAAAGGAAAAAAAAAATTGGCACAATCCATTTTCCCCTCCACCCACATTGATTAGTATTATATTACTCTCCCTTTATTTTTAACTGATTGACTTCCAAGCCAGATGTTTTATTGTTTTTCGTACAGTCCCTTTTCATTTTTAATACCTGGACCATCCATTTCACCTTTCAAATACTGGCACAGCATTTGCTTTTTCAGTCTTGCAGAACTGCAGTGCTCAAAAATTATTACAAATATCAACAGCAACTGTTGATAGAGTTTCTTAGATAGCTCTTTTAAAACTCTTGAATGCAAATTGTTCAGACTTGATGATTTGAAAATCTTCAATTTAAATTAGTGTGTAAAGCTTGTCTTCAGTAGCTGTTAATCAACATCCTGGAGTTATTACTGGAATGAGAATGCCTATGCTACTAAACTGTGAGATAGTAACTACTGAATGGTTTATTTGTCCAACAACCTGGCCAATTTTGTGTGTTATGACATTAAATGACTAGCAAATTGCCTCAATAACCCAAACAGATTTCATTAGCACAGCTTCCTAATACACTTCAAAAATTCTCTACCTCTTATAGCTGAGATTTCTCCTCAAATTCTTTTGTACTGTAAAAAATAAAAGTAGCTGTTTTCTGTAACCGAGGTCATTTTCACTGACAGCAGATGCAGTGAAGCTGATGCTGTCCTGACGTGAGTAAGCTGGACCCTAGGTAAAGCACCAACTTTTCTGTGCTGTGCTGCAGTTCTGAATCCTCAGGTCCATGGTGTGCTCAAGCTTCCAGACCAGGAGGGTCAGGAGGAGGATGGAAGTTGAGTGGAAGTGAGGTTATTTTCCAAAAGGAAACATGTAGGACTGAATGAGGGGCAGATGGCCAGCCCCCTCCTCCTTGGGTTTGTTTTCCTGTGTAGCTGATAGACACCAGCACTGCTTTTTCACTCTCCCCAGGACATCTTGTCTGACTGGGAAGAAACTGAAAAGCTCCATGGATTGCCCTCCTGGTACAGCCCAAAGGATGAGTTACTTGGAAATGGAGTGCTACTGCTACAGCCACTCTCTTAAGTGTGTGCAAGAGAGAGCGCTTAGTATATTTTCTGACTTAATCTGGAACCAAAATAATATCCTTGCAATTGCTGGATTCCAGCGCTATTCCTCCCTTGAATGGCCAATCCCAGCAAACAGGTGACACTAACAATTCATGAAGCAGCAGTCAGTCACTTCAGGATTGCCAGCTACCAACATGAGCAAACAGGATACTTCAGCTGTACAGCGCAGAAACAGAGGCGGTTTGCTCACAGCACAGGAGAGCACAAAGCAGCAAGTTGCTCTGTCTCAGTCCAAGTGGGAAGCAAGAAGATCCGGGACGCACTGGGCACATCTCAGCCATCACATAGCTGGTGCACAACGCAAAGACTCTGAGGACAAGAATGGTCAAAGTCTCTAACTGGATTGCAAGGAATACTTGCATAGCTTTACCAAAATGAACTTTTGGATGATCTTCCAGTGCATGGACAAAAAGACAGAAAAAAGGAAATCCAGTTCCTCTAGGCATAGCTATACGATCAGAAAACAGTGAGCTATATGAAACCACCTCACTAAAACTACATGCGCTGCAATACCATATGTATCACCGAGTGCACAGGAAGAACGAGGACTCTTTGGAAAAGTTGTCTTGTAGTACAGCACAGAAAGATGAAAATTTTCACAAAGATGTGCCAGGCTTTAATTTTGTGTTACAGATGACTGTCAGCTGCAGTGAAGTAAAGTTACATGGGTTTGTGGTGATGAAAATTTTACAGCAGCTCTACATTTTTCAAGTCTCAAAGGTTTAAATGTAAATATTCATGATCTCCACAGAGCATATTTTCCACATCAAATGGATTTTGAATATTTTATTGTACAAACCACTAAAACGATTTTGCCTGATATTTCAAATACTTGTTCACGAAAGCGGAAAATTTCAACTGCTAGAACATTCAGAAGATGATGAGCATGAAAAACTAAGTGAGCAGATACTGTTCTGTAACTGCTGTCTCTTAAAACGTAGACAGCTTAGCTGGCCATGAAAATTTCATATCTTTTACAAATCCCAGCCCTCCTGGGAAATCCCTACTTACTTGTGCCAGGACGTTCCTAGTTCAGCTTCAAAGTATTTCAAGATCACTGTGTAAGACGAAAGCACCACAAAAATCATTCTCTTGGGGTTTAACAGCCACTAAAATTGTTCAACACTGTAGCTATGCATGATCTAAGCACATTAACTGAATTTTCCATCACTTGACAATAAACTAAACCTGAATAGATGTCTCCTGTAATGGCAAAAAAAAATTTTTAAAAAATCATACTTGAAACTAATTGACTCATTTTCTCAATTATTCACTCAATAATTATGAAAGAAGTTAATTTTGAAAGAAGTCCAAATGTTTAAAAATTAGAAACTGGTTGAAATCTCTTTGACTGAAGTTATGCTAAACATATCAATGGCATCAAAGAGTTAAAAGTTAAAACCGTGACTAATTCCTGATAAATCAAATCTAATTAATAATATCTGCTTCATGTATCACATACAACGGCAGAAAAATTCAGCATATCAGTGCTAGGGATACCCTGGCAAGGAGAACAGCAAGTAAAAAAACCAAAAGTGCATTTATTTCTACTAGATTCAGTTACCAATTAATAAAATATTATAGTGATGACTCTACAGTATCGATAAACAGCCTTAGAGACAGTGGGAGCAATAGGAATAAAATATTTAGAAATAGAGCAGACGAATTTACAGAAGAATCATCTGACTTTTCACTGCTAATCGGGCAAAGCAGGAGACATCTACCTGTAAAGTGAAAAATACATCTTGAAAAAGATGGGACCTCCTCTCCAGGTCCAGCCCAAGGTAAGCGCTGGCTCCCGCCCGTGCTGGGAATGCATGCTGCAGCTCCCGCCCGCTCCCCAATGAAATGCACACCGCGATGCGTGGAGAGCTTTCCCTTTCCTGCTCCAAGCTGCAAAGGTTTAAAGGCAAAACCTTTTCCTCAGAGGCAACTGAGAGCGAGCCTCAAAGCACAGATTCATGGAGAGAAGACAGCCATTTGATTCAAGTGTGCTCTGCGACGTTTCCCCCCTCCCCGTACCCAAGTGTTGCTAAGCTATAGTGTTATGTGATGTTCAAAGAGCTATCTGTAGGCACACTAACCCTTTGTTCCGCCGGGCAGCTGAGTTGTTTCTATCGAGAAAGAACAAACTGATGCTAGATAGCCTCAGTGGTTTAAAAAACATCACTGATATAAATAGTAAATCTCTCTAAAACAGTTTTTATCTGTGGCACAGAAAAAGGCAAAAAGCAAAACCTAATCAGGCTGCAGTTCTTGTGTTGTGTGGGTACTCCCATCGACTGCAAATGGAAGCTTTCACCACAAACTTAAAACAGTCAGACCAACAAGTCCTCAGCATCACTTCCAGAGTATCTTCTGTGAAAACATCTTACCACTGCGCACGTGTTTGATAAATGAGGAATATGTACGTGCACGCACCCCACAGACGACAGCCCCCTTGTACAGACAGGGACCCCTTTCCCCTTTCCTTTCAGTGTTGTCCTGCTGTATGCATCAGGTACTGTAATTGGTACCAAAAAAATGTGAAAAGACGCTCTGTGAAAACTAAAATCCTTGAAACACAAATGAAGCTATGTGTTTAACACCATAAGCACTAAACATGATTTGGCCAGCTGATCCTACATATACCTCTTAAAGTATTAAAATTAAGGTGTCAGTATGAATAGTAGTATGCATTTCTGTGAATAACACCCCATACTATGCAAATTCCTAGACTTAAAGGAAAGAAAGAGACAAACAGTACTTATACCCTTCTTCCCTTATACAGTTAAATGCAAATTCTGCTTTACAGTCATATTCCTGATATCTCCCTGCATACACAGCTGATACGCCACCTACTGCAAACCCAAGCTGACAGTCGGAGCAATGCTAGCAGCATTTCCATTCCAACATCGTGCCGGAGCTGAATAAAGGTGCTTTTTTTAAAAAAAAAATCTCTTTGCAAGCTGACAAGAACAAAGCAAGATAGCTGGCTTTTTGTCCTAGCTTCGATAATGGAGAGAAAAATAAACAGAAGAGAAAAGGAATGCGAACAAAAGCACAGCAACTCTGAAGGCTCTGAGCAAGACAAGGACTATAAAACGTCTCTGATTACTCTGAATGTTGGTGGCTATCTATATATCACACAAAAACAGACACTAACCAAGTATCCAGATTCTTTTCTGGAAGGGATCATAAATGGAAAAATAATGTGCCCATTTGATGCAGATGGTCATTACTTCATAGACAGAGATGGACTCCTTTTCAGACACATTCTGAACTTCCTACGAAATGGAGAACTTCTTCTACCAGAAGGGTTTCGAGAAAATCAACTTTTGGCACAAGAAGCAGATTTTTTCCAGCTTAAGGTACTCTCGGATGCAGTGAAATCGAGATGGGAGAAGGAACAGCTAGCATCTCGAGAGACTACTTTCCTGGAAATAACTGACAGCCACGACCGTTCACAAGGACTTAGAATCTTTTGTAATTCTCCTGATTTCATTGCAAAAATAAAATCCAGAATTGTACTGGTATCCAAAAGCAGGCTGGATGGATTTCCAGAGGAGTTTTCGGTATCTTCAAATATTATTCAATTCAAGTACTTCATAAAGTCTGAAAATGGCACACGACTGGTACTGAAGGAGGACAACACCTTTGTCTGCACCCTGGAAACTCTTAAGTTTGAGGCTATAATGACGGCTTTAAAATGTGGATTTAGACTGCTGACCAGTCTGGATTGTTCGAAAGGGTCAATTGTTCACAGTGATGCACTTCATTTTATCAAGTAATCACAAAGGCAAAAGAAACAAGCATGCAGTCAGTAAACCTCCTTGACCTGCAGCCTCCTGGCATCACAAATAATGTATCTAACTAGCCTTGTACCACAGAGCTCGGCTGCTTATCAATTGATGCGAGCTAATGGTATGTAAATCTCATAATGACATCCATCTCTGGCTTACTTAACCTGACTGAAAATTTTATGCCTGAATTTAATAAAAATGATCTGCTAAACGTTGTAAACACAGATTGAATGCTTTATGCTATTTGTAGTAGTATGTTTTCTCGATGCTGTCTTTCAACCGGAGTGTCTAGCTAAATTTTTGTGTACTTGTATGACTAACATGCATACACCTAACTGCTGAACAACAGTGAGAGTATTTTCATATAATAAGCAGGCTTAAAATATGTTTTGCTTATACCAAATTTGGAATGGATTTTAACTGGAATAAATGGTTTTGAATGTTCATTAGTGTTTATGCTAATCTATTGTACTGAATTTGCAAAAAACGAGACTGCAAGAGGGTTTAAAATTAATCAACTTGATTTTAAAGTTAAATGGTTTCTCAACTCACTTAAAACCAAATGTATAGCTGTGTTACTACATTAATAACAATTGCCAAAACCACGTAAACCAACAAAATAACGCTGTGGGGATTAGTTCTATTAGGGGAAATGAGTTGAATCTGCACAGAATGTTAAATTTTCTAATTATATATACATATCAAATGGCTAATAAAAATATTTGACATAAAATTTCATGTAACAGGTTTCCAGTAATGACATCCTACAATGCTAAAGACACTACTTCCTACTAATCATTTATGCTGGTAAGGAAAGGCAATTAACAGAGCCCTTGCTTTGCACAATGGCTTACTAAAAGCAACTAGTACTATGAGTTTTGAATAGACCACCTGCTGGCATTTAAGATTCGTCACTCTAAGTAGTAGAATAAATACCTTCTTTCTCCTCATCTCCACTATTTATCAAATCTTTTCATTCATATTTTAAACAAAGTTTTAATAGCTTCTATGGAACAACTGTAACTAATTTAACCACATGCATTACAAGCGAGTCACTCTGCAAAAGTGGACTGAAAAATCATTGCAAAAGGCAAAAAGAAGCAGCACTAACTCTAAGTTTAAGCTTTGCCCATCATTGAACCCAACCATCATCCACAGCTCAAATGAACCCAAAATTCAAGTATAATGCTATTAAAGAAAGAAAAAACAACAAAGTTGTTTCTCAACTTTCCCAAAACATCAATTTTGTATAGAAAAAAAAAAAAATACTAAGAACGTCAACAAAATGCAGTACAACCCCTACTAGAAGTGACAACTGAGGAAAACAGCTAATACAAGACAGGCTGAGAACAGTTTTCTTTCGGATTTTAGTGGGAACAAATCCATCCTTAGTAGTACTGGGAATGCAAATGCAAGGTCCACTTATCCTTCAATGTCAAACTCTATTTCACTTGTAACATACAATAGGTGTTAACTGGGTCCCTCACCAGAGTTGAATTAAAAGAGGGACTCTGCATCTCCAGACCAGGCAGCAGTGACTGAAACATATTCCAATATGATTTTATCAAATGCAGAAATCCAACCTCTCCAGCACACTCCATCAGAATTAACCCACTGTCTAGAAACGATGAACTTTTCTATCCAGTCCCCATGCTACAGACTTACAGATCCTAAAAGATGTGGTTCCAAGTGGAACTTTTCCAAACTGAACTGTTTAAAAATCAGATCACATTTCAGGCATACAAGCTGAAGAACTGTTCATGTATCCCAAAACTTCTCTGAGTTTGTCCAAATGCATTAACTATCTAGAAACAAAAGATATATAGTAAAATACAATTCTTTACATACCTCTTTTATACTCCTAGGCCATCCCAGCTAGAACTCTATCACTGTGTGTCATCCTCCTTTCCCTGCCCACCCCCCCCAGTTATTTTCAAATTGCTATCTTCAAAAAAATCCTCATTAACCACTAATCTTGTATGCACAAGAATCTCTAGGACTTCTGTGAAAAGTACATGTGAAAGCTCCTTTAAAAGAAATCCAAAATCCTGCTGATCTTCTAGGACAAGAACTAGAAACACCATCACCCAGAACAATTACCTGAAAAGCCCTTTGTGGACACAATTCTCTACATGAGCAAGAAGTAGTGACAAGATGATCTAAAACAGCTCCATAACTAATCTACAAGTTTTAAAGCAGCATGCTCTCAGTGCTGTCAAATACACAGTCTGCGTAAGCACAAAGCCTGGAGGAGGCTGTTGCTCCTAGGATGTCAAATCATCCATTTTCACTTAAACACTTTTGGTTATAACCTTCACTTGTAATGGATCTTTGATTGAGATTTAAAATCTCACTGCAGTTGAAAAGAAAAAAGAAAAACAGAAAAAAATAAATTTTGATTTCACACAATTAATATATGTTAATTAAAATATACTGTGGTTGCTTGCCTTTTCAGTTGGGCTCTTAGGATGCCCAATATCAAGAAAACATTACCACTTTAGTATCAGAAAACAGTACCAGTTTTTCATCATAGCATGACTTCACTCAGAAAAAGCAGTAGAAAATTTGATGGTTCTGCATTTATTATAGAAAATACTTTTAGAATATCAGCCATTCACAAGCTGGTAATCACAGGTAAAATTCAAACCATCTGAAATATTTTCTAAGAATAGTCCATAGCTACTCTTCAAAGATTTACTAGAAAGCTTTTATTTGCCAGGCCTTTGGTTCAGAGTACCTACTTCCCTCTTAACCTATATAAAAGAAAGAGCACTTGAAACTCCTTTTTTTAAGTGAAAAATGTACATCTCTAATCATTAGTAAAACTAAATTTGTGTTGTTTTGTTGTTTTTTTAATTTAAAACTCAATGATTCATTTCATTAAGCACTTTTCACTGCATATTTTTATTTATTTCTGTGTAAACAACACTGACGTCTATGGCATACATGTAAAGTCATCCGCTGTAGCACTAACTTCAATCTTGTCGTCTTTTCCCATTTTCATGAGCACTCATGCATTTCTACAAGTGTCAGGGTTTGAAATTTTTACATGCCATCTCTGATTGAAGGCATGTCACTCAGCTGTTTGATTCACATAGCAGAAACAGAAGGAAGATGAGGGTGACAAAATCATTCTCTTCCCTGTTCACATTGAATAAATCCACAACTACATTGAATCACACCATATCAGCTATGCTTCAAACTAGCTATAAACCTGAATAATTTTTCAAACCAGGGTGGTTTGGTGTGGTGTCTTGGTTTGGTATATGAACAAAATGACCACACTGTGCATAATGTTGCCTTTTTACTCCATAAATATATTCAATATAACATACATATATTTTGCATATGTTCAGTCACTTGGGTAGATACTTGTGTTCCACCACTGTAGGCTGTGCCAGAAAAGGTACCGATTAGTTATCTTTTCTGTCTTATCTTTAAGGTTGGAAATTCCATATTTAATACTACTATGACAATGAGAAAGCTGCAAAATCAAGTGCTTAAGTAAGAAATACTAACAGTTATTCTAACAACAATACTTTGAATATGATGCGCATGCCAAGTATTTCTATTCATTTTTCTCTCATTAAAAGTTGGATCACAATGAACTTATTCAAACAGTCCTATAAGTATCAGGAAAGAATGGCAATTTCCATAATTTCTCTGATGATCTTCAGCTACTCAGGTAGGAGTAAAAAGGAACTTCCTCCCCTTCCTCAAGGAGGGGCCTAACCTGCTCCCACGCAGGTCAGCTCTTCTTGCCTCCCTGTCCGTCTTCTTGGGTGAGAAAAAGGGCCACCAAGTAGACAATTCAGAAGGGACAGAGGGAGCTGAAGGCAGGACTGACCCCCATACACTAAAAAAAAAAAGAAAAAGAATATCCCTGCCCCTATGAGTTCCCTGAATGACTGCTCATGAAACAACAGTGTCAAATTGACCAAAATACCCATTGCATTCCTTCCTCCCACACGCGTACACACCCATCTTTTCCATTGGTGGAGAAGCCAATGGCTCTTTTATCATGCTTTGCAGTACACTGGCATAGTTATGACCTGTTTGGTTTTTTCCTACATAAGGACAAAACATAGGAGTGGCTGCACTAAGTCAGACTAAGGTCCATCTAGCCCAGTGTCCCCTGGTGACTGTGAACTGTTTCCACTCCCTGATCCTTCACATCTCTGGGCAGAAACACCATTTTTGATCCTTTGACCTTCACATCCTTCCTCTTACCTTCTCTTCCCCTAGATCACACAACTACTTTTCATTTTTCTTTCACCGTACCTCTCCCTTTCACCAGGTGGGCTGCGAGGCTTTGGTAGGGTTGGGCAGCAGCCTGACTCAAGAGGAGAAATCAGTAAAGACAGTGGCCAAAAGCAGATGCCTAGGAAAGAATGTAAGAACCAGAAAAAAACATGATGCTGCTCCCTTGAAGTATTCCCTCAGTCTCCAGCCACTTACTGCCCAATAACTTCTAGAGCCAGATGGTGTTTCTTGGAGGTAGCCTTGATGCTGTGAAATACACAGGCTGTGCAACAAGGTCAAATTACAGCTCCAGCTCCGCACCTTCCGTACCCGCTCACCCAGTAACCAGTGTTCCACAGCATCGCAATCACACTATTGATGTTTTCAAACACATCTTATTTTTAATTGTGTTTTTGCATGTGTATCTATTACAGCTGTGTGACAATTGGTCACTTCTTTTCTAGTCGTTAATATTTTAGATCCTAAAGGGGAAAAAAATTACATCATCATTTGCAGCAATCAGTGGCATTGTTATTTTCACCTCTTAAAAGGATTACAAGGTTTCCATTCAATAAGATGGGAACAGCTTAAGAAAATTATTTTCCTCCTTCTCTCCTCATTAGTATACAAGCAGAATAAGGGCAGGCAACAAATATTACAATTTAATAATGGCAGTGCATCATCCATTAATTTATTTGTGTAAAAGGGTCATGTTGCCCTAATTCTGTTGACTAATCAGTCAGGACTGGGGATGAAGGGGACAAGTTAACTTGGGCCTATGGCAAAATAAATATTATTTTCTTAGGCTAGAATTATTTCATCTTTGCTAGATTACTACTGCCTAAACCTAATTTTGTCTCCTGTCCTGCAACACAGGGCAGAAATTCTTAGATTGACAGGAAAAAGCCTACTAGTTAAAAAACTAGAAGTACTTTCATTTGGAGATATAGGCTTGCATAATTTACGAGGTTTAAACAAAAGCAATCAAGAAGGCACGAGAAATTTAAGATCAGAAAATTAACATTACAGTTTTTAATTACTTTTGAAACAGACATTCTATAAGTCCTACATACCGGTATATCACACAGAACATTGACTCAAAACACTGCCTCTGTAAATCATCATCATTCACAATAAACTGCCAGAAGACGGGAAGCACGGCAAGGACTGGGGAAGGTAGGAGGGAGATGTATGATGACACCTGAAGAACGCAGATGAGCAAGCACTCGGAAAAAGAAAGTGCAGTTGCCTTTCTTTCTGAAAGAAATTGCATAATATCCTGTAGAACTAGACAGTTGATTTCTTTTCCTAAAAATGTGTGTAGTAGGAGTACCACACACAGCTAAAGCAACAGTCTCCCAAAAAGCTGTTTCTATCTGTGCTGCTTACAGTTTAATATCATTGCCATTATCATTTAACACCATGTTTGTTTATTTTAAGCTTCAGAAAAGAATACTGCTCTGCTACTTCAGAAACAAAAACGTTCACAGAAGTGATACAATAATTACAGCTGTAAACAGCAGCTACTCATTTAAAACCCTGTTAGGGCATAATGACATGGCAAGTTCAACATGTTAAGGTTTGCCTGGTTTTGGCTGGGATAGAGTTAATTTTCTTCCTAGTAGCTGGTACAGTGCTGTGTTTTGGATTTAGTAGGAGAAGAATGCTGATAACACACTGATGGTTTAGTTGTTGCTGAGTACTGCTTATGCTAGGCAAGGACTTTTCAGCTTCCCATGCTCTGCCAGGTGCACAAGAAGCTGGGAGGGGGCACAGCCAGGACAGCTGACCCAAACTGGCCAAAGGGCTATTCCATACCATATGGCACCATGCTCAGTATAGAAACTGGGGGGGGTTGGCTGGGGGGCAGCGATCGCTGCTCGGGGACTGGCTGGGCATCAGTCAGCAGGTGGTGAGCAATTGCATTGTGCATCACTTGCTTTGTACATTCTTCTATCATTATTTTTATTATTATTACTACTTTCCCTTCCTCTGCTGTCCTATTAAACTGCCTTTCTCTCAACCCATGGGTTTTACTTTTTTTTTCCCCTGATTCTCTCCCCATCCCAGTGGGGGCAGGGGGAGAGTGAGCAACTGCCTGTGTGGTGCTTGGCTGCCGACTGGGGTTAAACCATGACAAGGTTTCAAAACCAAGTAGTTAGAAGATGACTGTTAAAAATCGAGCCATTCTGAAGGTCTGTAAACTTCTCCCGATAATGCTAAAAATTACTACAGTATTGCCTTGTTTACTGGTGTTGTGACTTCTGGGGGCACAATCTCAGTTTATAGAGTTCATGAAACCCACAAGCTTTCTGGACATTAAAGGGGGATTCTACTAGTTCCACCCCAAGCGTTATTTCAGTTACCTGAAAAACTAGATCACTACACTTTTCCAGGATACATCTTTTTTGCCTTTGACACCACCTCACCCCAAGCTTTCAACAGCAGCTTTGTTCCAGGTATGGAAAGCCTGGCCAAAAGGAGGCAGCGAGTTTTGTTGCTCACATGTCCTGAAGGGAGATTCGGCATCCTGTGTAAGGGGGTGGCACTTCACCAGCTGCAGGAGTGCACCAAGGAGACGAGAGCTCAGATTTAAAAGCTCAAGGCTGCTTGCTAGGGAAATGCCCCAGGAAGATGAGGATCCAAGGGGCTTGCTACAGCCGTGGATCTGATGCTCAGGGAAGCACTTGCAGTGCCAGACTCCTTGAGCAGCAAAGACGGGGAGGGAGCAGTGTGGCGAGAGAACCTACAGTACCTGAGCACTAGGAGAAGAGGAGGGCTGAGGGACTCCGCGTCAGTGACCGTCACCTGGGGGCCTTGGGTTTATGGAGAAGGCACAGATGCCAACACAGTACAACCTCTGCGTTGCACAACACAAGTAACATCTAATTATCCTGAAATTACTAAATTAAAAATAAAATAAAATTTAAAAAAAAAAAACCAAAATAAAATAAATTTCTCTTTTGGCTTTTCAGCCAAAAGGTTTCAGAAAGGCAATTTTCTTTTTTGCAGCAGAAGTCAGAGGAATGAAGAGATTCATTTTTTTAAAAATTTGTTAATAGAAAACCTTGAGCTACGAATCTACTGCTGCATCTCCAGAGAAAGCTGCTTGTTATCTCAAAGGAGGTTCTTGAGTTTGTACCATAGTGAACAGATGAAGAAAAAAAAGAACAGGTCAGAGGTGGGTACAGACTCTCTCAATTAGGAAGAAAAAATTAAGCAAACAAACTAGCAATGAACAGGCTAAGCATCAAGAAACGTAAACAGAACAAGCAACTGTAACACCAAACCCAGTCATTTATTGCCTCTCTACTACTTAAATAAAGCCTTTGGCAAGTATTAGGGATAAAGCAGTACATTTTCTCAATGCTGAAACTGGTAATCTCAGAGGAGACAAATTAAAGCTCCTGCAAGCCAGGCTGATAAGAATCAGCT
Organism: Pelecanus crispus; assembly: GCF_030463565.1. Lineage (NCBI taxonomy): Eukaryota > Metazoa > Chordata > Aves > Pelecaniformes > Pelecanidae > Pelecanus > Pelecanus crispus. The sequence goes on along the minus strand of NC_134643.1, from coordinate 194,015,723 downwards.
AAACAGAGAAAAAAGTACTCTTAGGTTAGGAGTCTCACCAATACTAACTTTACCTAAGGCCTGCAGCATTGCCAGGTCTTGTGATATTTCCAACACATTTTCTAAAATGAACAGCAAATAATGTCCTTTCCCAACAGGGAAGAAAACTAACGTAGGCTATTTTATGCCTTCTGATATGATGATAAAAGTCCACCTCTGTAAGTCTTTTCTGCCATGCGCAGATGATGATTTTAGGGTTTGCCCGCAGAGTACAGTGCAGAAATCCCTAAGACAATCTGCATGAGTAAGACAATATGCTGTAGCACAGCTACATGCTGTTCTTGCTCCTGTATCACCACAGCTGTTGGCAAGATGCTGGGGCTGGAAAAGCCTTGTAGCTCAGGAAGAGCACTACACGAGCTCTGCTAGACTGTTTCCAGACTCAAGCATACAGAAAGCTCAGGTCCTACTGTGCCGCAGCCTCCAGTGCTCTAGCAGCTGCAGTTAGCAAAGGCAGAGGTAAATGACTACACACAACCTTAGAAGAGCTGCTCTTGCCTTTGCCTTCATTGCCTTCCCCCTCAAAAGTTACTTCCATGGTTAAAAAGAAGAAACTTCAACTATCCCTGATGCAAGCTGTGTAACAACAGTACAGAACTGAGAAAAAAAAAAGGGGGGGAAAAACCAAGCACAGCCTGAGAGTAACAGTACTGAATCAGACTAAAGGGTCTGCTTTGCTCAGCATCATGACTCCAGCAAAGTGGCCAGAAGCAGGTATCCATGAAGAAGCCTAAGGACAGAGCGGCCATGTATATAATTCTCCTACTGGGTATGCATCCCAGTGTCTACCAGGCTTTTGCGGCTTGGGAAATCAGATGTACTCTCAATCTTAGTACGCTTCGGTGGATTTGCTTTCACACACTTCTTTGGTCCCCACTACGGTCATGTAAGCCTTTACCAAATATCACCCTCACATCCACATCTTCTGGCAAGGGATTCAATACCTCGATTACATTCTGAGTGCAGAACCACCTCTTTTTATTTACTTTGAAACCGCCTCCTGCTAGCTTTACATCTGCTACATGCCAGTCTTGTACCGGCCAAGGCAGCAAGCATTTGATCTCCCTCTGCCCCTTTGATCCATCATTCAAGGCTCTAATTTGCAATACTGCAAAGGTCTGAACCCATCAAATGTGATCGTGCTGGTAGGCGGGTAAACTGCAATAATCAGCAAAATCCCTCACAGAAGACAAACACAATTTGTGGAGTCATGATCTGCGATGCCAGGCATGGCTGAAATTCCTAGGATTTCTCGAGAGTCAGAAGGGAAGACCAAGAACTCTGATACGAGCCAAAAGCATGCTTCTTTCTGCTTAGTACAATACTTTGACAAGCTGGACCATTGCTGAAGGACAGAATAGGATCGTGGGATTAACTCCCACTGTTTTATATTGGGTTCTGTTCTCAGGATAGAGACTGCATGATAATAAATACGTCAGTGCTGCTGAGGCAAGCATAAATGTCAGAATAATCATACAGTATACTAAAATAAATAGCCGGACCCTAAGGACACTAAGGCCATTTATGCAAGTTCTGACAAAATTTAACTCCAGTTAGTGTTGACCTACATTAAATCCATGTCCTTTTTGCCTTTCTACCAGTGCACCTTCCCTGATTCTCCACAATATTTATTATAACCAGTATGATAGACTTTGACTACATGTACCTTAAAGCAAGAATTGTTGCTTCTTTGTGTGTTTTAATAGCTACAAGTGGAATCTCATTATTGATTACAGCTCCTGAAAACTACCGGGAAGCTTGTATTTTAAGTTTTGTTGCATTTATCTGCCAACAAAACCAGTTATACTTCCAAGATAAAAACTGTGTCTGTGGCTTGAAAATGGCAGACTCTATAACTAAATCGTCTTCAACACCAAGTTTTGAGCTAGTATTATTCCTCCTGATGATCATTTTTCAGTTAGAGCTTCAGTTTTGAAGTATAATTAATATATGTTAACTGCTTTAAAGCGGATGAAATCAAATGTGCATTTAGCAGCTTTATGAAGTTCTGTGTCATAAGAACTCTGTGCCTTTAACAAAAAATTCATGATTTTACTGCATGCAGTTCAGTGTATCAAAGTGCTTACACTGAATTTCAAATATTCCAAAACATGTATAATCAACACCTGAATTTTTTTTATTGCACCTTCAAAAAAGGAAGCGTCATCTACAGACAATTCAAGTGTTGTATATTTGTGTCTGCTGTCGAACATGTACATTCACAACTGCCAAAATTTAACACTAGGTTCACACTATATTGTCTGCAGCAGCTCAGATAATTTATTCCTTTTACCCAAAGTCAAATCAGAAATGGTCCCAATGGTGCCTCTCCCTTCACTAGAAGATATTTTGTATTACTCACTGGCAGGTTTAGGTAAAGAGATGACTTAACACCTTGTCCAAAAGCATGTTAAGTACTGAAGGCTGCTATTCCCTATAAACTTATGTCAAAGACTTTAAGTGATTAAATTTGGATACAACAGGATTTCATCTGGTTTGAAGCAAATTCAGGAATTTCAACTACTAGGTGGCACATAACAGTCCTTGATGTACACATTCTTGAAGAACAAGGTGCATCTGTAGTTTGTGTACAGAGCTGATCCATCCACACCCCTGCTGCCCATGAAAGAAATACTATGTTTTCAAAACTACATTCTCAAAGCTTAAGCAACATCATAATCAATTGCTGCCCATGCAACTTTCCTTCAACACACTTCGACAAGGACAGTACATAAGTATATTTGCTCTTACATGAGAATGCATTTCTTCACCATATCATTCTCAACAGACCACACAGGCTCAGGGCAGCAACTTCCGGGTATTTTTATTTTGGGGGGGTGGGGGGCAGGTCTCACTTTAACTGGCAGAAATGCTTGGGTTTCGCAGTTTCTGTCACCATTGATGGCACTTACAGGTAGGTGTAAGAGAAGCCATAAGCAAACAGGAGCTACATACACATATTTGGGTTTAAATCACTTGCTCAGCATCATATAGGAATAAGCAGAGTCAATTCTCATTTCTATTTTCCTTTAGCTGAGTGTGTAATTTGCTACCCTCCTTCCACATTTAACAAAAAAACAGCCTTCAGGCACTAAACAACATTAGTTGAATCCCTGAGCACTATCACATGCACTAATCAAATAGGATTTCTGTATGAAAAAAGTGATCTAAAATTATGACACTGCATATGCAAAAGGAGCTCAAATTTAGTTTAGGTAAACTTGTTTCAGGTATTCCTTAATTGCTGAGTATTTTGACTGTAACCATAGCATCGTTCAAGATACTATGAACACTGAAAGTTTATACGGGCTCAAAAAACAACAGGGATATTTCATAGAAGGAAAATCCACAAGGGCCTGTTAAATAAAACACCATCACCCCTGGCTCTGGATCTCTCTGAGCTGTGAATCATTAAAGGCTGGAAGAAGTATTTTGGGGAGGTATCACTATGCTTCTGTGTTGTTTTTCTACTCTTCTCAAGGCATCTGCTATTGACCACCACTGGTGACAGGATACCAGGTACATTATCTTTGGTCTGACCCAGTATCAGGTTGTCTCTCTCCAAATGGTAGCAAGCAGAGTGGCAACACTGGTAATATCTTGCCTTTTGGTAAGTGGTTACCACCAGCCCAACAATAAATGTGATTACAAATGTCATACACAATCCTAACGATTTACAACGTAAGAAATTCTGAAGGTTGACAGTACCCCCCAATGTAAAAATGTGGGGGAACTTTTTAAGGATGTAAATCAAAGGATTTCTGAGTGTTATCTCATTCACCTCCTTTATTTATTTTCTAACTACAAATAAACCTTACATATTTTTATTACAGTAATACCTAAAAAGCAGTGATTAGCGTCTTGTTACGCTAAAATGCTACATAAATACATAAAAGACATCATCTTTGCCTCAAAAGTACTTATTGTAGGCCAAGATAAAGTAGATTAACAGCAAAATGGAGCACTCAATAACATGAATTACTTGAGAGGTAGTTTGGAAAACGTCATCTGAGTTCCACAATGATTTTAAGAAAAAAAGCGAATAAGCAAATAAGCACAACTGATGGCTGAGAGTCCTCCTTTAAATGCCCCAGTGTAACCAACAACCATCACTCAGAAACCGAATCCCCAAACAGCTTGATTCCATCAAATGGGTTTAGCACTTCATCTTCTCAGCATATTCAAACAGCTCCCAGCATACAGTAACTCATTCTTCTGACCGAAGGGACAATACAAACAACTAAACATGTACCGTCTTAACACAACATTCGCAGAACAAGGAGACACCAAGAGTGAAGAGCAGACAATTCAATCATTCAAATGCAAACCCAAACTGAAACAGAACAAAAAAACCCAAAGCCAAGCAGTTAAACCCTTAAGATCTGCTTTACATGCAACATCCCACAGCAGTGAGTCTCAGTTTTCAAGTGGTATAAAATACTTATCTCCAGAAAGTAGCCCTTCATAACCTTAAAGCCGCACCATAATTAACATATAATCAGAGCAAACAGGTTTTAACAAGTACCTGAGGAAAACAGCAAGTTATAAAACACACCTTGGATTCAGTACAAGCCTACAGACTATAACATTTCTAATACTAGTTTTGACATGCTTAAGCTAGTGTAAGAAAAAGCATCTCAGTATTACAAAGAATTCTTTCCTACAAAAAACAAACCCCAAACCCTACTTCTAGCCAGACACAAAGTATACACTTTTGACAACATTTGATACTGAAATGCAATTCAAATAAAAGCCAAATATTAGAAAAAACCAGACATCTCCATGTTAAAGTGTCTGAAAAACTACTTTCAAGAAGACATTTTGAAAACCCACTAGCATTAGTCCCATGTTTAGGAACTGCTTTTTAAGAAAGGCAGGAGCATGAGACTCTTTCCAGTTCATCTGCTATCTCTGCCATTACCGCTTACAAGTGCCAGCCCAGTCCCAGCACTATTTAATCTGTGTGCATCAGAGGTAATCCTTCTACTAACACGACTTGAGATTTGTCTATGTATGTTGTATTAGCTGTGTCTAGTTTCCCAGGTTCACAGGCTCTTGCTAACATTGGCACTCATTTGCACTAGTACATTAATGATATTTTTGAAATATCTCTTTCTTTAATAAAAGGGGATTTTTATTAAACACTACTTGACGCTGTAAGAGTCTCACGCTATCGTGTACCCTTCTGGGAATTTCAGTAATGTAAGCCCAAAGGATTTAGCAGAAGAGAAGGGGGCAGGCTAGGAACACACAGCCTCAAGAGAGCTCTGCTCGAGCTGCTGGGAAATTGCACTTGTACACACCTATGTTAGAATAAGACTTTTTGGAACAGTCTCCTTCAGTGGCTGTAAAGGAAGCCTGTAGAGACTAGCTCAGACCTGAAATAAAATGTTTAGATTCCTAAGGCTACTCAATATCCTATCTGATACAAGCATGTTGCCCATTTCACAAAAAAAAGTGCAATACTTTTATTTACTACTCTGAACTGTGTAAAAAAAAACCCCACTTTTACTATAGCAACTGCAGTCTGAGAAGCACCCTTAGAAATTTTAACTGTACTTAAGACATCGTCGGGCTGACTAACATGTAACTGGTGGGTAATATCAGTGAACTAACCATTTTTGATTTGTCCAAAGAATTTATAAATCTTTCACAAGAAATATTTTTTCATTAGAAAAACTGAATAAAGTACAATATTCGAACACTACTTTTCTGACTCAGTCTATGCAATTAAAATCAAATAACAAAAGATTCGGAAATTTGCTACAAACTTTCCAATCAAGAGGAAGGAATTCAAACTAAAAGATACAGACAATGAACCTACAAAAAGGAGTTGAGATACAAACAAAAAAAGCTTAAAATAACATTCTAAAGAACATTATGTTTCTAAGCCCTCTCTCTTCATTTAAATAAAAAATACTAATAATTTAAGCTTTTGGTCGCAGCAATCAGTTTATGATGTAATTTTTCAATTTTATGATATTCTACCCTAGAAATACAACAAAACCCACCGCTTTTTATTTTAATCTACCAGTTTCTTAAAAAGTAAAACTGAAAAGCTGCAATCATAAGTAATTTCTTAAGTGTTTCAAAGAAAATGTCCACACTCACCAGTGCTGCTGCTTTCAGATTTTTCTTCTGCTTGGCTTTCTGGAAAAAAAACAAATGAACAAAAAAGGAAACATAATGTTTCTGTGTTGATTATTTGAGATTACATCTAAAAAGTGGGTTGCAAAGCAAAGAATCATTAATTATGACAAAAATCACAACCACTGGGTTTGATGAATGTTTATAGATTTACTTTCTGAAGAATAATTTGCCACAGGGAGCAACAAAAAATACCTCCTTTAGTGCCCAAACTCATAACTTAAATTAGAGAACTCCATTACACCTCTGATTGAGCTCTGCAGGAATGAAGTTACACATTTATACAAAATCAGTAGGAGGATTATACTTAAGCAATGAATAGTACCTGTTATCTCACTGGTCACTCTAGACAAATTAATATTATTTTTGTATGTTAAAAAAAAAAAATCAAGGTTCTGCAAAAGAATACTCTTAATTGATATTTGGTAAATTTTTGAACTTGATCAACCTCTTCTCTACCCTTTCTGCAGATCAGGCAAGGATTTATTTCTTCAATCTTTTCTGATCATTGGTCCTTAAATGGTACTATAGCCCAAATTGTTAGGTACAAATAATACACATAATCAGAGACATCTCCTGTTCCACAGAGCAGAGAATCAAAGTATGTATGAAGGAAAAACCTAGACACAATTGTTGCAAAGTGACTTGCCAAGAAATTATCACTCGGGTGAATGGCAGAGTCAGATTCAGAAACAGCTTTCTGCAAGAAATTCCAATCCTACATTTCGAGAGATGGCAGCCGGCGGATGTATTTTGGTAAACGGAGTTCTAACACTTACCAAGTCTTATGAAATTAACCCCCTACATAAATGTGTCAACCTGAAATTTGACTGCTCCTCTTGTATTTTTTCTTCTAAGGTAGAGAATAAAAAGAACATTTTCACTTATCTGAAATACAGTTAAAAATGGTAGAATATACTTGTCCTTAGCTTTCAACTCAGACATGTCACAGCTATCATTACAGACTATTTACTTACAGGCGAGAGTGAATTACTGCTCTAACTCAGAGAGTAATTTTTGAGTTCAGTTACTTTGATCATTTCTGCCATTTACAGGCTGGGTATTACCAGAACTGAAAACATGAAATATTTTACAAAACCTTTTTCTTGACAGTGATTCTTGCTGGCTTTCATGGCTGATGACCCTGTTTACTCACTGAGATGGCTGACAGCCTGGGGACTAATGCAAATGCAAAAAACCAGTATCTTAAAAGATCCTTTTTTCTTTACCGGTGGCTCTCCTCAGTCTTAGCAGCTGAAGGCATGAGCTTTCTCACTGAGAAAACATCGTTATATGGCCTCTTCCCACCCATGAGTGTTCACAAAGTGAGTTGAGATCCCTGCCAACTTTCAGATATACATGCAAGATAGCCTGTTTGCAGAAAAACACGTATTTTCTCATTGACATTTTTTGTGTGTATTTAGCACATTTACAGCATATTGTTATTACCCCACCAATACCCTAACTCAGTTGTAACTTAATTAAGGAAATATTCAGCAGCACAAGAAGCAAAGAGGACGTAATGAAGAATATGCAAACATATTAAGATATCAACCCCTGCCTGGACTGAGACATAAGAAGCAGCTGGATTTAAAGCTGTTTCTTTTTAACTCTGTTTCGATGAAAAGACTAGCTACCTAGGCAAAACTACTGCGTAAGACACCACACTTAAAAATTGTTAATGGCATCTCTGATTCAAATAACAATAATTGTGTATCATGTCTGCAGGAGGAGTGTGTTTTTGCGCATGTAGCAACAGAATCTGCCCTCAACAGCAGAGATAAAAAAACAGACAAAATTCAAACCTTGCAAAAAAGGGTTGTTTCCCCCCGCGCCATCATTAGACAATTTGTTTTTGTTACGATTAGGTCACAAGTCTCTGCTTCAAAAATCTCCTCAGTACTAATGTCATGAAGAACGTAAAGGAAGTTGTACTATGTCTACTCAATATATTTTATCAGTGCAGACTATGGCTGCTGAGCCTCCTCCACAACTTGCAAGATTCACAGATACATGTCAACAGGTTGGGATTGGTTGGTTGGTTGGGGTTTTTTGGTTGTTTTTCTGTTGTGTTTTTTTTGGGGGGGAGGTTGGGGGTTTTGGGGGTTTTTTTTTGGTTTTTTGGGGTTTTTTTACACATACATCAGTGAGACTGAAAAAAACAACTAAATTTAAAGTCATTGAAGTAAGCAGAAAGTCAATTCTACTCCCATCACACTGAGCCCATTCTAACATCCCATATATTTTGTGCATTATATCCTCAATTGTTTAAATTTGTACAGGAATTAACAGTCTATAGTTTTAATAACAAAAATGAAAAGGAAATTAGGAGCTTACCCCTGCCAGCCAGCTGAACCCACTTTACAGTAATTTGTTAATCCTCACAACACTCATATGAAGTAAATAAATTTAATTTCCATTTTTTAGAGATGGAGAAGAGACATGATGTAAGCAGTTGCAGTTGTTTTCTAAATGGACCGTATGTCACAATAATACATACGAAATCTTGACCCATCAAAATGCTGTCTGCAATTAGACTAGCTTGAGTCACATGTTCTGCTTTTTTGATCATGGGTTGCATCTTCTTTATGATCCTCACAAATATTTGGAAATTTGCGTAAATGCCAGAGATCTGAAAGGCTGCTGTTGCTTCTATTTCTTTTGATCATGAGGCTGCTGATAGGTTTTCCTCTTCTGCTAACAGCAGTCCATAAAAGACTGAAGTACATAAAGGAACAAAGAAGCATTAAGTAAGACCCCAAAGCATTTTCGAGACTGGAATGTGTAGTTACGTGACAGCCTGAACAAATAGAGACAATTGGAAAGTACTGTTCAAGTAGACAGGTATACGTCAAAACTCCTCAGCAGGCAGAGCTAAGATGGCAGAACAATGAGGGAAGGCGTTTATTTCCTAAATAAGAGTTTGATGAAAAATTTGAGAAGTGAAACATTCATCTAATAAGATTAGAAGTAGTATCAAAAGGCATCAAGATTCTGAGCGCTATGTATTTTACTGGAAATAATTAAATGTAATTATAGGCATAACTGCTTTAATGAAAGAAAGAAACATCTTCCCAGGATTTTTATTAGTGTTTCTTCCCTTCACATTTCTTTAAATGGCTGGATATATATGATATTTTCAAATACAAATATACAAAATACAGAATACAAACCTCTGAATATTCATTTTCACTGGAATATAATCACGCACTGTAAGTTATATAGTAGGCGTGATTCATGTACAAACTCAGAAAAGGTCCTTTCGCATATGAGAAGCTGTGTAAAGGAAAAAAAACCCAACCCAAAACAAGGGGAGAATATTCAAGCGATGTGGGAATAAAGGAGCTGTTCTAAGGTATATAGGCAGTTATGTGTATTATTGAACAGGAATACAAAAATAATTGAATTTCATGAATTGAGATTATAAAAGACGACTCAGAAAACTGGAGAAGGACACCATGTTAAGAGCCAGCAATCTTCTGTGAAGCATGAAACAGTCAAACAACCCATGCATGAATGCTGCTCAGAAACAAAGGTCTGGTAGTGATTCTGTCAATGGAATTCTCTAAACACTTTTTACTTTCAGTAAGATCGAACGAGCATGAAGGAATTTAAAGTCACTAAAATAGGCATTAAGGCAATCCCACTTATAAAGGGGGAGTTGTGAAGATATATTCAAACTTTCAATAAAATGAGTCATCTCACCCAATTTTACAGAAATATCTTATACTTTATTTGTGCCTACAATATAAAGTCTTCCTCTCCACCCATCGGTTCTTTACAATCAGGAATGCAATTGCCTGCCAAGGTCTGTGTTTTCCCATGTCACATTAGTAGCACATTTTTCCAAGAACTAACTCAGTAAGAAACTTTTATCATTATCTATAACATAGCTGCGTTTTTTATTTATATTTAGAACCAGCAATCCTAAACTACCTGCTGGCAGAAAAATTAAGCAACAGGCAATCAAAGCAGTAAGGAAATTCATTTATAATCACAATCAGAAAAGTTTGCTGTTAAATGTTTAACAAAAGCATGTTCCTATTCCTTCAATGAAGAAAGAAACTGTCCAATTACAGCACCTTATACCAGGGCGTCTGCCAGTAGGAAGCTCAGAAAAAAATAATTTTAACCAAACACACCTACATCAAGCCCATGACTTGCCCCTAGATAGTTCTTAGCTATACGCATATAAGAAAAATTCATTTTCTTCAATACAACACATTGAAATATATGCAAAATGCTCTCCTTTCCGCCCGCCCAAAAAATTACAGCTATGATAGCTGATGACAAAGATAAGATAAAATGACTGGAAGCACAAATAGCATTGTTGCGTAGCAACTGTTGATGTACATATGGTGATGTTTATGGAACAGAATGTAGTTCATATTTAATGCAGAAATAATACTGAAACCAGCCTAGACAGCAAGACCTAGACAGCAAGAGACGACTGTGCTTTGGATCCCTCTGCAGTCATCACAGAAGCCACACTTCCCGCCAGCTTTGCTAAACTGATGTTCAGGAACACCACCACAGGCCTTAGTGATTTGCCCAGCAATGAAGACGACACAATGTCTCGCATGTGCGAACAGCCTGGCAAAGGAAGAAGGGAGGTATTTTGCAACTAGTACTTTCGGAGTGCATTGTACTACTCTGTATTACTCATTAGAGCTATTTCAAAATACAGAAATAAGAAAAGAAAAGAAACAGGAGAAACCCCAGAGTGAGCCTAAACAGAAAGTATACCACGTGTGAAAGCCAGCGTAGACCAGATTTTTAATAGTATCTGGGATGGGATCCACTTTATCCAGCTTTCTATTAGAACAGAGTTGAATTTGTGTTTGAATTTATGTATTAGCTGTATCCAACACACAGAACAGAACAGAATAGAACAGAATATTTCAGTTGGAAGGGACCTACGATGATCATCCAGTCCAACTGCCTGACCAGTTCAGGGCTGACCAAAGTTAACACATGTTGTTTAGGGCATTGTCCAAATGCCCATTAAAGACTGACAGGCTTGGGGCATCAACCACCTCTCTAGGAAGCCTGTTCCAGTGGTTGACCACTCTCTCAGTAAAGAAATCCTTCCTAATGCCCAGTTTAAACCTCCCCGGTGCATCTTTCAACCATTCCCACGTGTCCTACCACTGGATACTTGGGAGAAGACACCAGCACCTCCCTTTCTGCTTCCGCTCTCAGGAGGCTGCAGAGAGCAATGAGGTCGCCCCTCAGCCTCCTTTTCTCCAAACCAGACAAACCCACATTTTATATTAGCTCAGATCTAGTACACACACTGCATTAAGACCAAGAAACTGCAATTCATTAGACTTTGGACATAACAAATGGCACCTCAGAAGATCCTGCTGCTGTCCATTAACTCATATGGGACCACCAGAGACGCAGAGGTTTACAATGTAAGAACTAAAGGATTTCTTCCAACTACAACAGGTATTAGAAGCAAGTTTAGTTAAGACAAAACAAAACAAAAAACCCAGAAAAAACATTCAGAAGTCTAGAAATTACATTATGCAGAAAATATTAAATTACTTGTCAAGTCTGATCTCTTCTGCTTGCTCTAAGTGACCTGACGAGTCAATGTGAAGTGCAGAACTACCCAGAATATGTAAACTCCCTGCAGCATCTTCCAAGATTACAAAATATTTCAGAGGCAGCTTTGTCATTCCTCATTCATTTTCTGAAAGACCATCAAAAAGATGGTCATTACAATGTAAGGATCCCAGAATTAGAGGACAGAACACAGAATAGATCTTAGGGCTTTTAAAGTGCTCCAGAAAAATAATAAAAATAAAATTAAAAAAAAAAAACCCACACACAAAACCCCACAACAAAACCCACCCTTTATAAAAGAAACCCAACTGTTTTATGCAATTTGCTCCACTTTAAATAAGTTCAGTCCTCAAGAAAGGTACTGACAGAGAGCAATATTGCATGAAGCACTTTATTAATATTTCATTCGCGTAATTCCTCAAATGCATCCTTCCAGATGCAACATTAGAAATGCCATCTGCAGTTCCACAACAGCTTAATCTTTGGCCCATGGTTCAAACCAGAATATTGATTCTGTTACATGGTGCACTTTGCAAAAGAAAAAGGAACAAGATCACCAATGCTTTTCACAAAAATATGCTAATTATGATTTGAAGACAAATATTGGTCTGTGACCATAAGAACGAATGAATTTCATTTTCCTATGACTGCCTCTTACTTGCAGACTGACTGATGTGCAAAGTTCTCTAAGCTCTTATTGAGTCTTTTTCCATGGTTGATGTAATTATAGTGTTTTTTTCCATCTGGACTTTCTGGCATCAAATAGGGTAACAGCCTTTCTTTCAGTTGGGGTATCCATATAGTTCCGTTCCACTCTTCAGACACCTGTTTTCACCTAGCCGAAATTCACTACAAAGTTTGTTGAAATTGGTTCTGGAGCTCAAAACATACTGGTGATACACATTCAAACACAAGAGTGTGGCTGCAGGAACATGGTGTCTGTAAGAAATCTGCCTGCAATTTGGAATATTTGTGTCACATTCATCTTTACAACCAAAAAAAGTCATACACAAAAAGCACATTAAAGTTTATTTTTGATTGTACTGCCAACACCAGCTTTAACACAACAGCAACACATTTTAGCCATTTTTCGTTTAAGTGAGTTTCATGAAAACTCACTGACTGCGTGTTATGCTTGCTAATCTCAAGCAAAAACAACTTTGACAGGGTTTATGCTTATTCAGTGCTTCACTCCAAACATTTCTCATTTCACTAACTACCCTTTGCTCCCGATTAATATAATAACTTCTACTCAATAGATCCATGGTCCTTGAATAACATTTTGTAGTTGTTAAGAAATGCCAAATTTTTAATTGATTAAATAAAAACGGGACAGCTTCTAAGTACCTAAAGGTTTCAAGACACTGGTATTACAGATGGTAAAACAGAAATAAATGGGCATCTTCTTGCTATCACATTCTAATGACTTCCATTCTAACTGATGATAAATGCTCCACATTCAAGTTAAGCATCTGCACTCACTGCAGCTTAAGTTACCATTAGAGGTTTTTGAAGGAATATTTTATATAAAAAGGTGTCTCGGGAAGCAAAATCCCATGGGATTTGCAGCAAACATGCACAAATCACTGAAAGTATACTCTAAACGCATCTTCGCATCTGAAATCTCTCTTCTGTCCAGCATTCTGAGGTTGAGGCACAGAGAAACGAAAAAGGATGAGGTACTACTAAAACGCTTACAACATTCTTGCAAACTTGCTCCCTACCTCTTTCCACATTTGTAACCTAGGTATTATAAACCCCAGTATTTTTAAAGTGTTGCAAGTCACACACATGAAAATATAATAGGGTTTTTTAAGCGAAAAACCAATATCATGACTACATTATCTTCAGAGAAAGGGATAACTGAAAAGTGCCCAAGTTGTACTCTAAGAGCCTGTATTTCTAAACACAACTGTGACAGTCAAGCTACTTGTACCTTGATATCTCAATGCTCAGCCACTAAACCTTTAAATAGATTTTAAAAAGGAGGTGATCGAACTTACTGAGTATTCTAACTCTGTACTGTGAGTTACAATTCTCCCTCCCTCATTTATTCGATAAAGCATTACACTGCCATCACAGCAATTACTTGCCAGCCTATGAACATCAAAACATCAGCTGCTGGTAACACTGTAGTTTTCTGCTCCACAGAAGGCAGAGGTATGAAAAAAAAAAAAAAAAATTACTCTTGCTCATCTTCTGGGGACTTCAAAACCTAAGTGCATGAAACCGAGATACCCTCTGCAGACAATGAGATGCTCTGCAGACACCTTCCTTCTCTCTCTAACATCCAGAACATGACTATGTAGTCTCAGTAGAAAACCTTACAGTACATGGGAGTTAGATGCAAGGCAGTCTGCTGAACTCACTGTACAGTGTAACACTACCATGTATCTTAAGTCTAACATGCAATTTAGGACATATGATCTTGAATATCCTGATCACTCATACAGCTACAAAGCTGAACTTAAAGCAGGCCAAACAGCTGAAATCCAGTGAGAAAAATTATAACCTTACTGCTGCACTGTTTGGTATTATCACCTTATTAAGCTTTAATACACTTAAACCATATATACACTTCAAGAAAATGTGGTGAACAGATGTCTTTATTGCTAAAATGGACCTGTTCAACTGGACAGAGGAAGAACCAGCATTCTTATAAAACTGTATCAACAGCAGAGACCCATTCAAGGAGAAAAAAAAATATTAGTTGATTGCAAAAGTCCATAGGAAAATACAATTTTTTTTCCGGTGAATACCCTAAAAAGGAATGCACGATGTACTGCACTCCACGTTCTCTTTGTTCTCTTCCGCAGACCCACAGCTGAAATGTACATGATAAACCTACGTGGAGAACTTAAATTAGTTGCTCAATGATATGAAGAGACAGACACAAGAACAGAACAACAGTGATAAGTATGCAGATAACAACAAAACAGAGCCAAAATCTGTCTTCTGAGTCTACTGGCCTTTACAGCAGCCAGTTTATTGAAATCATGTATACTGGAATCGTAACAAGTAACTTTAATTCTAACTTACCTACTGAACTTTCTGTGAACACTGTTAAGGTCTGTCCTCCCACACTTTGCAAAAGAAACGGATGTTCCCTTGGTGCACTGACTGAAGCAGGTTTTCCTCCAATATCATTGATGCTTGCAAGCTCTTCATTCAAAGTAAATGACACCTAACAGTCACAATTACCACAGTGTTACTAAACAGACTAAATTACGCAGCTTTAAGAGTTATGGGGAAACAAAAACAGAGAAAAACCAAGTAGTATAACACTTTTCCATTTCAAATACATAGAAAGTGGGATAAGAGTCTTAATATATTGATCTCTTGTTGAAATACAGAATTCAAAGCTTTCATGTACTTCATAAAATTTACTCATCTTTTAAAAATTGTAAATTACTTCCTCCTGAAGTCAGAGAACAATTTGATTTTACTTATTAAAATGTAAAGCATAATAGATTTTCAGACACTGTTCAGTATGAGTGCTTTAAAATGTTTCACACAACCAGCTGAGTTCCAGAGAAAGTGCTAATGTACCAGGACAAGGGGTATTAGCCTGAGGACTCCTGAATTGCATGCAGCCCAGGAGAGGTTCAAATACAGCTCCTTTGCTATGTTTACATCGTATGCCCAATACAGGAGCTGAGGAGGTACTGGGGGGACTGGGTAACCAGAATCCCTAGCTACAGGACACAGCAAGAAACCTGTAAAGGGACTGCTCAGACCCGCACTGCATACTTTTCCTGTACGTCCTGCTTAGCCTCATTCTGCCATGCAGCAACAGGGTCCCCAGGAAGCCACCCATTCTCATGGCGTTCCTCACCGCTTGGCTCTACACAGACTGCAAAATGGCTCTCACTAATATCAAGATTTTGGTGTGGGGCTCAAAATTAGGGAGGTTGGCTCGTATTCCAGCCTAGGAGAGTCTAATCAAACATCCAAACCTCCAGTAGAACTCTCTCCACTTACTCTAAAAGGAGTTTGGCCATGTTATCAAATGGCAAACGCAGCTTGCTTTGTTTGCTCCCATTTTTTCGTCCAGCGTTTCTTCCAATTCAGTGACAGACCTACGTAGTATTTGAAGTAATTCTAACTAATGGAACTTTCCTTATCTCTTGTAAAAGATACGGGAAGTTACTGTCATTCACTGAGGCTGCTAACAAATGCTGTTACCTTTGCATACAGAAAAACCTTCAAGTTGCTTTATATTTAGTAGGACCAAATTCCAAATTTAAGACAGCATACTTTCTGAAATTGCAACCCTCCACCTCCAACTTCTTTTGCTTCATCATCACCCTCCTTAGTTCTCAGACAGCCTTTTGCACTAACACATCTCCAAATGCAAACATTAGAGAAGGTTGCTACTATGATTGCTGCTTACAGATGCATAAACAAACTTAGGGAACGAAGAGACTTGATGTAAGTCCCACAATAAATGTATGGGCAGAGCTACAAACAGAATTCTTTCCTCCTGATTCTGTGGTACAATGCTTCATTACAGGTGTAACAAAAAATTATATGATGCTAGAAACCAGCATGTTCTACACAATTTTTAGAATTTAAAATATAACACATTCACAGCCTTTGTATTTAGTAATTACTTACTTCTGTTCTTCCTTGATTTCTGCAAAAGAAAATATTTAATGTTTTAGTTTCCATAATCTAAATCCACAAGTTTAGCTTCCCTGATAAAAAAGCAAATTAAAATTCTAGTTTTCTTCACTCCTGAGCTGCTCAATTTTTTTTATGCTGATGCCCAAGAATAAATGGGAAAAGTCAGCAGGTGAGAACAGAAGCAG
This sequence comes from Pelecanus crispus, assembly GCF_030463565.1. Lineage (NCBI taxonomy): Eukaryota > Metazoa > Chordata > Aves > Pelecaniformes > Pelecanidae > Pelecanus > Pelecanus crispus. Next base: position 193,999,155 of record NC_134643.1, on the reverse strand, counting down.
CAAAATAGCACAGAAGTAAGTTAAAGAACATTCTCCAGTTAGATGTGCATATTTCTTGGGTTTAAGAAATCAAACATCATTTAATGGGATACAGCCACTCCCCAGCATAATTTCATATCATTTATGTATTGATAATCACTATACAAGCAAGTACCTTTCAAGTTTCAGAGAAATATGCACAGTGTTTGCAAGAAACAGGATTACGTATTATAAGAGGTGCGACGTAATCTATTTTACTGCAGGCAGCTTCTAAGAATTGCAACCAATAAAGGTACAGTAAAGGCTTACTTGGCAATCCTTAGTTTTCCCACTTCACCCCTTCCTGAAGCTTTATTCCACTGTTGTGACAAGTATTTGGGGACCTAAAAAAAGAAGACAGACGTCAAGAAATGCAGATTTTAAAATTCTATATAAATTGTATACTTGTATATACTTTAAATGCATTTACCATGACCACTTCAGAATACAGTACGATCTAAATATAATAGACAATATATTCTATTAGGGAGAGCAAACAGAACAACGTAGCACAAAAATAAGGCCAGTGGAGAGTCCCAAAGTTCCTGAATGAGGGAAAAATCTTATACTACCTTTAATCTCAAATACTATTATCCAATCATGAAAGGCAAAAAGAGATCAGCATCATATTGTTAAACTAAGGAGTCCAAAGAATTTTATTAAGTAATACTATACTTCTAAATATTTATCAGAAACTCTCATCTCTCTACGAATTTAAAAAAACCCAAACAAACAAATAAAACAACGATGAGAAGTTAGGCAATAACAACTCGGAGACCAAAAGGTGCTGTGGAGGGAAGGCGTAGCATTTGGGAACCTCGGAAATATTCAGCAGCAAACTGTAGCCCTACTCCCACCAGACGCCCACTTCTTCAGCAGCAGAACTACCCTACGCAGGTCTGCCTCCCAGCACTCATTCCCACCCCTCCACTCTACTGAGAAAGGTCTTTGTGCAACTGGTCAGTATACGGAAAGAGCAAACTGATCTGTCTGGGAGGCATAGGGGCCTTCTACATTTTAGCTGTGCTGGTTTTATATTTAGCACGTGGAAGAACCAAACCAGGTTCCCAACCCATTTCCCTGAACAACTGCACAAAGCAAAGGTCAGTGCAGGGACAGGAGCAAGCAGCCCTGCTTAACCTGATACATCCAAGGAATAAAAGCTGCTCCAGTGATGCTGACTCACCTACACACACATTCCTCCAGTTACAAAGGGTTTGGAATCTGCAACCTCAGGCGGCCTGGGCTTATGATGGACAGTAAAGGCACGTACGTAACCAACCAACAAGCTGGAAGCTGGCTTTCCAAGTAGACTCGTTTCTCCTCTTTTCCCATCAGTAGCTGAAATCACAGCCTGCCTCTCCACTCTCTGGCCAAAAAAGTACCAGCTAACTACTGCCAGGTAAACTAGACCCCAACAGCTGGCACTTCCATGGCCAGCCTTAACACCTTGCCTCTGCTGCACTGCACACCCACGCTGTTCAGGCTCCCAGATGTGTCCCAGATGTGACAATGCATGCACGTTTGTGTGCAGCAGCAACAGCACTTCTTTTTTCTGGAGAGAGTAATGCCAGGAGAAGGCATCCAGTTCTCAGCAGAGTTACCCCAGTACTTCCTAAAGACCAGACAAGCTTAGAGAACATTTCTTCCCTATCCGTCTGTGACGTTACTCATTACTTTATAGACGTCTGTAAGATTTCCAAATCAACCATCTTGCCAGCCTGAAAAGTAACAATGTAATTTAGGAGTTTCCTCCACAGCCACCATTCCTTGTTCCCCAGATCATCTCTGGTGCTCTTCTCTGAATTGTTTTTAGGTCTACTGTATACCTTCCACGATGGAGGACAAGACCAGAACTACACACAGTATTCAGGATACAGGCAATATGGTGGTGTAATAATATTTTCTCTTTTTTTCTCTGTATCTTTTATAATCACGTGCAATGTTGAATCTGCTCTTTTGACATGATACTCTCACAGATACCCACATCTACTGTGAAACTAAACCTCCTTTCTAATGACAACAGCCAGCAGAGACCAAATCGCAGTATAAGTATTAGGATAATTTTTCTCTGTGTGCATCAGATTAGATTTTTCGACTCTGAATTTCATCTGCCATTTTATCATCCTGTCACTCAGTACCATGATACGCTTCTGCAGTTTCCTGCTGTCAACTTTCATTTTTACTGTCCTGGATAAGCTAGTACAATTAGAACACTACACAGTTTTCGGTAAGGTTTTATGAAAGCAGACATCAAGTGTCAGTACGAAAGAGGAAGCCAGAAGCAGCGACCTACCCACCACCAGACTTGCTTTGCTGTGCAGAACTTCTGAAATTCCCCACCATTTTCAAGTGCCACAATAAGATGTTTTGTTAGCTGAAGTATAATGGTGTCACATGCCCTGACCACCTAGGACCAGTATTTGGGTACTGGCCCTGTCCCCAGAGGCTTTCAAGTTGATGGTCTGAGCCTGATCTCAGTCCCCAAAGGAAGAATCATAGAATCGTTTAGGTTGGAAAAGACCTTTAAGATCATCCAGTCCAACCATTAACCTACACTACCAAGTCTACTCTAAGCCAATCAAGGGTAGACTAGACTAAAGAAAAGGAGGCCGCTGCTGTTTCTCCCCAGACAGAACAAATGCAGGTCTAGAGAAACGGGGGCACATCCACAGGGGACTAGAAGGGGGCCAGGGCACATAATCCCCCACTGGCTGGGAGTCTCCTCTTTCCTGAGCCAATCCTTGCTGTTGCCAGAAGCAGCCAAGCCGTTTTGGTAGAAAGACCCTCCACGGAACGGAGCCGACGGGCAGGCAGCGGCGGCCCAGTTAGCAGCAGCAGCCAGGAGCGCGGCCCCGCACCACACAGGTGCTTGGGTTTGATTTGATGCTCTTTACACCTTTTCACAGTGCCTCCGTTACCGCCGCGCTGTTCGAGCACGAAGGTGAGCTGCAGTGACAAGACACGGGCGCTCATTTTCCTTATTGTCTTTGTCAACAGTGACGTGAACCTGGAAGCACTCAAACTTTCTCAGGCACTCGGAGTTCTGGGAAAATAAAAGTTATGCCGCCAGGTCTGTCACCCCTAGCAAAGCACGAGCCAAGGACAGCTCCCAGGTAACCCAATTTTCCCTGTTTTGCTTCGTTTACCCCAGCAGCCCCCGCGCCGACGAGGAGGGAAACGGGGGCGACCGCTGCGCGGGGGCACCGGCCAAGCCTGACGCCGGCAACCCCGGCCCCACGCCGCGGGCCGGCTCCCCCCGCGCCCCAGACACGGCCCCCTCCGCGGGCCCCTCCGGCGGCCGCCGCCACCCCGGCCACGACGGGGCGGGAAGGGAGGCGAGGGCAGGCCCGGCCGCCGCATGCCGCGCCAGGCCCGGCGCGGGGGCGCGCCGGCGGCTTCTCACCTTCACCAGCCACATGCCCGTGTTCTGCTTGGCCCCGGTGAGGTCCAGCTCGCCCTTCTCGCTCATGGCGGGGCCGGTGGCCGGGCCGAGGCGGGGGTACGAGGCGAGCTGGCAGCGCTTCCTGCTCCCGCGGCCGCTGTACCCGCCCGGAGCCGCCCGGCAGCGCACCGCCGGCAGACGGTGGCCCGCGGCGGACAAACCTCCTCCGCTGGCGGAGCACGGCGGGGGCGGAGCGAGACGGCGGGCTCTCGCTGCGGCGGGGACGCGGGTTCGAGGCCCCGCCCCGGCGCGGCGGCGAGCACGGTGGGGGGGGCGGGCCTCGACATAGCAGCCAGAAAAAGTTATTTTCTCCCTGTACGGGAAGGGTTATCCCGGCATGCGGAGAACGGCAGGAGCGTGCAAAATGGAGGAAAACTGGAGGAGCAGCCTGGAGAGAGGAGACACGGCCATGACAGTGCTCTCCCATGTTGGCTGGGAAATGGCGGGCTGGGGAGCAGCTCCGGGGAAAGGGGTCAAAGCACCGCAGTGTGCCCAAATGTCACAAAAGGGAGAAAAAAAAGAGCAGGTGAATAGTTTATCATGGATAAAAAAGTGAAGAATTAGGCTTAGCTTTCCACAAAGGGAACTCACGGTGAAGCACTGAACAGGCTGTCCGAAGATGGGATGGCATCTCGGACACTGAAAATGTCTTAAGTCAGGAGACAGCAAGCATCCACCAGCTCTGCTCTGAGATGGGGGTGTTGGGCTTAGATAACCTCTCTAAGTCCCTATTTTATGACTCTGTCCCTATCGCTGGGGAAGTTTTCCTAACGTCTAGACTCTTTCTCTTGTTGCGGTTAAAGCTCATTATTTCTCTTCTATCCATTGGGGACTTGGAAAGCATTTCATTACCTCCCTCTCTGCAGTTTTACTTTTTCCCTTCACTGAGATGTATGCCTTCACTGAGATGTATCCCTTTGGTTTGTTTCCACTTACACTAGACAATCTCACTTCGTTCAATTTTGCCTCATAGGTCACATTTTCCAGACCTCTGGCCATGCCCGTTGCTCTCTGAATTCTCCCCAGTACAGGTTTACATCCTCCTTGAAGTCTGGTTGCACAACAGTGAAGGTCATACTCCGTCTGAGACTGTACCAGCAGCAAGCAGAGAAGATTTCTGGTACAATATGCAAGGCATTGCTCATCTGGCTTGCAGAAAATGATCTCAGTATTACATCTCAGATGTGATAGTCTGTCTTTCTAATTATAGGCAAGCCTCCAGGTAACCGAGGAGGGCATTGCTTTTATGCATATCTGGAGCAACAACAACCAACATTGAACCATCCTGATTAGGATTAATTACATTTAAAAATGACTTTTGTTTTTATATTGGAACCATACTTGTCTGCAGAACTCAGCTGGGAGGGTGGATGAAGCTTATACTGTTAGTCAGCTTCCACTAAAAATTCAGATTTCATTAAGACAACTTTTCACAGGCACACCAGAGGCATCTCCTCAAATGCTAACAAAAATGGAAGCAGGTGCATCTCAACAACGGTAAAAACAGCCACCATTCCTGGGACTGTGCGACCCCCAAATATTATAGGTCTAAGACCCTTAGGTTTTGTTCAGCTGGAACACAAACACTATCACTTTGCAGTTTGCTTTTGGGTCCTGCTCCACTGATCCTCTGTGCTGTACATAGGACAGTTTGTTCCCGGGGTCTCTTTGAGAACAAGCCAGTGAATTCACTCTAAGAGAAACCCAGAGGCACAGCTGAATATCCAAGAACGTATAGGTGCAGCCGTATCCCGCCTCGCTCTCTGTACCCAGCATGGTCCTCCAGCATAACTCCAAGAAACACTGCACCCTCAACCACAGCCAAAAGCTCTCAGGCCATTTTTCAGGATACGCGCTGTTCCCCACCCTGCTATAACACAACTTGGTGATGGGTCTGGCAGAAATGAGGGGCTCAGCGATACGATTTTCCTAGAATCACAGAATGGTTTGGGTTGGAAGGGACCTTTAAAGATTATCTAGTCCAACCCCCCTGCCATGGGCAGGGACATCTGTCACTAAATCACAGAATGATAGAAGGGACCTTTAGAGATCATCCAGCCCAACCCCCCTGCAGTGAGCAGGGACAGCTTTAACCAGATCAGGTTGCTCAGAGCCCCGTCCAACCTGACTTTGAATGCTTCCAATAATGGGGCATCCACAACTTCTCTGGGAAACCTGTTCCAGTGTCTCACCACCCTCATCGTGAAAAATTTCTTCCTTATGTCCAGTCTAAACCTGCCTTCTTTCAGTTTAAAACCATTGCCCCTTGTCCTATCACAACAGGCCCTGGTAAAAAGTCTCTCTCCATCCTTCTTATAATCCCCCTTTATATATTCAAAGGCCGCACTAAGGTCTCCTCACAGCCTTCTCTTCTCCAGGCTGAACAACCCCAACTCTCTCAGCCTAGCCTTGTAGGAGAGGTGCTCCAGCCCTTGGATCATCTTCGTGTCCCAACTCTGGACCCGCTCCAACAGGTCCATGTCCTTCTTGTGCTGGGGACCCCAGAGCTGGACGCAGTACTCCAGGTGGGGTCTCAAATTTTCCCCTAGGATAAACATTGAATTAACGACAAAAGTTGTCCCTCTGCCACCGCTCCCAGCTCAGTCTGCGTGCTCAGATCACACCCACCACCACTTGTAAAAAAGAAAAAAAAGCGGTGGAGTGGATGTTTCTACAGGAGAGACATTTTCAGCGAGGCAGCGTCGCATGGGGTTCGGACGAGCCTGCAGTGTGCCAGGCGGGCGATGGAAGGAGAGGAGCTCCGCTTGCAAGCTGCAAGCAGGCAACAGCAGCATGGCTGACCACCTCAGGACTCCTCAGAGAAGGAACCCATGAGGAGCCATCACTCCTGTTCCAGGCGTAAATGACAATAGCAAAAGCCTCTGTAAAAGCCTGGCAATTGGGGTGGCTCAGCTGGCAACCCGGAGGGGAAGGCAGCCAGGCAGAGATCTCTCCTGGCTCCCTCCAGGCAGCCTCTCCAGACCCGTTTCTATGGAAACTGAATTTAAAGGGACAACAAGCAGGAAAAGAGCGCATTTTCATTAATTCCTCATTTAAAATCTCAACCTTCTGTTTGCCAGGGACACATTTAGCGCCTTGGAGGAGGATCCGGGGGCCAGCTGCCGAGCAGCAGAGCTGTGTGTTAGTCACCCATTTTCTCCTTGCTTGCTTGCATGGAAACAGATGTTGTGTCTGAGGAGAGAGGTAGCCAAATTCAGACTTGCACAACCTTTCTCTCTTCCCCCCCGGCATCCAGCTAGGTGAGGTGAAGAGTCTGCAGTGTCGTTGGCACCTGCATACGGTTTCTCTTCATCGGTTTTAGGAACAGGCTAATCGCTGCGGCCTGATGGTGCTGGTTGAAAACCAGTGCAGCAGAAGATGCAAAAGGCCTGGTGCTGTCCTGTTGAAGCTGACGGGACTTTTGCCATCGGGAATTCACGTGCTTCCCTCAAAGCCCAATGAGGATGAGGGGAGATGTGCTCCTGGGAGCTGGTAGTGGTCCCACCCAAGATGTCAGTGACGGACACCATCGGACAAGTTTGACTGAAAACACTTCTCAGGGATCAAACGGAGTTTTTAGTGGGAAAAGACCTACTGGCAAAGTGAATTGCACATGAGAGTGCTCGAGCCACTCAGCTGTATCCTCTGTGGGGGAAACCTGCTTTATTCTTGGGTAGCACTAAAGCGTGACACCTGGGAAGGCTCTTCAGCTCCTGACACGGTGTGCACATCCAGCACTCACACGTGTGCTGGTCACTGCTTCGCGACTCACTGGTTCCCACTGGAGGGAAGGAGGCCTGGGCATGCAGGCAGAGAGCTGGCCAGCAAGCCTGGAGGCCATGTGCTTTCTTTTCCTGAGCCCCCCTAATAGCACTGAATGGAGGAACCCCCACAAGACAACTCTTGAAGATGTCAGGGTTCCTTCGCCCCAGCCTCACCGGTTTTAGTTGCAAGATGATTCCACATAGTTCTTATTCCCTGCCTGGCAGGAAGAAGTCATGGCATAACATTGTTTTAGGAACACTGGCGGTCTTGATGAAACCTACATTTTTTCTGTATTTTTCCTGGTGCAGAGAAACCCCTGGGGAAGTGAAGCAGGCTGTGTAGAAAGGAAATAAAATACAGCACATGACAATTAGTGTATTATAAGCTAATACAACACAGAGATCTATATTGCTGTCTGTGCAGATGTCCCCAAACCTTCCACATCGGGTAAAGTAGCAGATGACAAACAGTTTTCATACACTAGATGAAACAAATCAGCTATAATCACACTAAACTGCAAGCACTGAATTATATTAAGCAGGTGGATCACAACTTGTGTTTCAGTTTATAAGCAAGGCAGAGTGCATGCATGGAATTATAACAAGAGGAACAAAATTTCCCTACTCCAGGTAGATGACAACAGAGAAGAAGATCATTGCTTTGAGTGACAGAAAAATGGAGTCCCAGCCATTTCTGGCTCCTTTTCACTGCTCTGCCAGCAATGAATTTGCAGATCCCCTGTCTTTATTACTTTTCACGTGGTGGATGAGGAGGAGAAGTGTGTATCTGGCACAAGGCGAGGAGGAGAGGGACTGCAGGTCCTGGCTATGGTCCTGTGAAATCACATTAAGCACATGAAAGCCCCTTCCTACCTGAACTGCTGCAGTGACTTTGCTGCCCTGGGACTCACGCTCCAGATGTGCCACAGGGGTCCAACCATGGGCTCTCCCTGCAAGATAAACCACACCACTGGCCCACAGGCTCCCCTTCCCGTGAAAGGCATTGGGGCACAGCCAGCAAGCCCCCCTCCCATCACGATGCTCATGTGGCTGGGGACACGTAGGGGCGGGAAGAGTTTGGGAGAGGCCACAAGGCTGCCCAGATCGTGCTGGCCACCTGGCTGCCCCGAGAGCTGGGCAGCCCTAAAAGCCAGAGGCCATGCATCCTGTGGCCAGATGCGTATTGGCTGTCTTGCAGCCCAGAGACTTGGATATCTAAGACCAAAGTGTTCACTTAGATTCATGCAGCTAGAAGGTGTCGTTTTGGTGATTTCTCACTCCTCCTCATGGTGGGTCTCCTCAGGGGCAGCTGGAACACCCTTCTCCTTTTCTGGCTGCTGGTGCTGAGCATGTTGCAGGACCACCGCTTCCTTGAGTCACACTTCACATCTGATGGGAGCCCTTGGCATCTGCAAGCGATTCCTGGTAGGTTTGGGATGTTTTCTCATCTCTTGGTTCACAGGTTTCCAGAAGGCATTTCACGGGGAAAGGGTGATGCCCCAGAAACCTGGTTTCACTTCTCTTCTCTGTGGATGGGGTGACACCCCCAGTCTGTTTTCTAGCATTTCCATGTGCTGGAGGAGCTGAGTGCTGCCCACATCTGGATGCTCCCTGAGTTCAGCTGTGTACACAGGAACTGTGCTGGGCCTCCATAGGGTCAAAACATTTGGGTCTGGAGCTAGAGATGAGATCTGCTGCTGGGCACGAAGAGAAGATCCTGCAGAAGCTGACTTTCACTTGGGAGCATTGATCCAGGAAGGAGACTATTCCACCAACAGCTAATGCTCTGACTTCATTCATTCCTGTCAGCCAAGCTCCTCATTAACAAATTAAGGTGAGCAGGGCAGTCACTTTGGAAGGGGAAAACTAATGGAGTGAGATTGTTCCAGAGCTGCTTGTCCTACTCTGTTACAAGTACTACATAGCATCAGCAGAGCTCTGCTGGCCAGTGAGGGTCTCTCCTATAGCCTCAATATCTGATTTTTCAGCCAGCAAAGAACCTATGGCTTCAGAAGCATGCAAGAATTAAATCTCAAAACTACCATTAATGCTTGAACTGGCAGGGCAAGCAGGTGGCAAATCTTTGCCATCTTCAACTGTGATGCATCGTTCTCTTGCCTGCACTGCAGATGGTCTATGTAACCTGGAAAAAAGAGAGGAAATAATCTGCAAAGAGGCAAAAAACATCTGGGCAGAGCATGATCATTTATTCTGGAATAAGAGAAAAGAAAGTCTGTGTAACTTATTCCCAAAACAGAGCATCACCCATCGAGCTGCGTATCTGTTTCCTCTGGCAGCAAAGGATTCTCAGTGTGCCTCTTTAAAGCCAAAATATATGTTGCAGCCATTGTGTTTTCAGACTGCCTTTGAGCAATACATTAATAATGGACTTGTTGACCCCAAGCTGTTCTGTGTCAGAGAGTGCAAAAGTATCAAGCTCATAGCAGTACAACGCTAGGCAGTATGAAAACTTAAACATCACACTTCTGCCTGAAAACACAACTCAAAACCCCAGTTCTGATCAGAAGGCAATCTTCATTCATTAATTAATCCTTTTTAATTCTTTCTATATGTTTACAGCCACACATTTTTATGTATGCTGTACATTGGAGAACACTGTTTTCAGGTTAGTGGAATTGCAGCTGTGCTTACAGTTTCACCCATACCACATCTTCCATCACATTAACAATGTGCAGTGAGTTTGACTGAAGGCAGCTTGGCCTCTTGTTTGTTTGGATTTTCACCATATCAAGGAAGGGGAAAAAAAAAGAGAGAATTGAAAGATGCAGCTACATTTTTTTTTTTTTTTTAAAAGGAAGAAGATGCTTGTCAGAGAATTTCAGAGATACTTGATCTGAACGTAATTTAAAATAATTTCTTAAAAAGTGACCACAACATTGACATTATGTCTTTTAACTCAAGGTCCCTTTTGCCTCTCTCTGGCATAAAAAATTATTGGCTGGTGTTTTTTACCAGTGTCTCTCAAGAAGGGGTTTTAAGCATGCAACATTTTTAACCCAGTAATAGTACAAAGGTAATGTGAGCTCTGAGCAGCTTGTTGCTTTCTAAAGTGCCTTTTCATTGTAGGTGAGTAGAAGATGTTACATAGAACTGAGTGCTACCTGTTCTCCAGTCCTCCACTCCTTTACCTTTTTGTGATCCTTAAGTTTTCTCTGATGATGTACTACCTCAGCATGAAAGGCCAGTGGTACCTATAGTCACTCATCTCCTGGACTTTCCACTAATGACTTCGTGAAGAGCAAGGCATTTTCTGTTCAGCTACCAAAACCCCTCCATTTTCAATGGATTTATTTCCCTTGTGTTATAATTAAACAAACATGATTATATGCCAGTGATATCTCCATAATTATGTAGGTATAGACAACGGACAGTTGCCAGGGTATGTTATTGATATATAAATTATCTCCTAATGGACTATTGTTTTGCAAAGCGAGCTTTCCAATGACCCTAAGAGAAGACTGTGTGACTAAGCTGAGCTAAAACAACATTAGTGACCAGAAGAACAAATCTAGAAGGATAGTAAAGAAAAACAGGACATTCCTGTTGGGAAGCAAGCCAGCCAGCCAGTTGTGTAAGGGTCGCACCATTTGAACATGTATAGGACTGGCTGACAACCTCCTGCAGCTGCCCACGGTTAAAAGCATAGGCAGGTATATATAACTTTGAGATTGTGTATATATGTAAATGCGATAAAGGCATCTAGTTTTGGTGCCACTGCTTCAGAAGTGATCACTCTGGTACCCTGCAATGCCACATATTTAAGTGCTATCGTTAAAGGGAACAAACCACATGTATTTGCATCCAGCCTTGCATCCCACCCTTGCACCTGGTGGCAGCTCAGCCACAGCAGTGCCTCCCAACAAGCTCTCAATGAGATAATTAACTGGAGATCTCAGAAGCGTCTGCTTCATTACTGCTGCGAAGAGCCTGCAGGTTCCCTCCAAAGCCTTTCCACCCAGTGGCCTTTACTGTCAGCTCTCTTTTTTTCCCTAAGTGCTGATTGTTGGCACTTCTCTAAAACAGTGCTAATGATCTAATAAATATGATTATACGAAAGTGGTTTGTCTCCTCACTGCATAAGCTAACAATGCTACTATGGACCAGAGCAAAATATGTTCTCTTTGCCACAAAGAAGGGCTTTCCCACTAAATTGAAATTAATAAACTGGAATTAGTAGAAAGTGTTACAGACCTACAACTGGATTGCATTTTACTGGATTTCTGTTGATGGATTAGGTTAAATAAAGTCTGAAATTTTGCTTGTTAGTTAATTATTATGAGTTAAACATGAACAAACAGAAATGGCATTTCAGTCAGTGGGAGGAGAATAAGCAGAAGAACAGAGGGAAACAGCAAATAAAACCAGTGAGGACAAGAAGATCCGATGAGAACATGGGTATCAAAGGGTGGTGAGAGGGGCAGGGACCACAGCTAACCCTGATGGCCTCATGTTGCTTCATTTTATCTTCTGGCACACGGCACATAGGGCTGGGGGAAAGAAATGCAATGATTCTGGGATTATTTATCATCAGAGGCTATTTTCTCATAGTCTGCTTCTTGCTGAAAACTGCAGGCGTATCACTGAAAACGATTTCTCCTGGAGACTGAGCGTTTGGCAGCAGCAGCCCTCAAATTGGCACTTGCAGCTTGCAGGATATGTCCATCTCCCTCCAGAAGCTCACACCCTGTTTCACATATGCTTGTAATTTCTGGACATCCAACGTGATCAGGAGTTCAACTCTTCGCTTCATACACTCTTAAGGATGAATCACTGAAGCTTTATCTAACAAAGCTGAATGTTAACTTCTTTCTTAAAGTTACCAGAAGAAAAAAAACATAAATAACAAAAGGCCATTTCTGATTGCAATGAGATTTCCCTTCAGAGCCTGCAATATTTTCACTAGCTTTGCAAAAACCTCATCCCATTACTTCTCCCTGCCCTAAGGCTTGCAGGACCTTTCCTCCTTTCACCCCCTGGCTTATGGTGGCTCTCATTGCTGTTCTGTGAATTTGAGCTCTTGGCCCTCATTTTATCACATTACTTAACTGCACTCCTCTTTAACATGCATAGTTGTCCTCACTTAAATAACCTTCCTGGTTGTTACAACTTTTTCAAGGCTTTACCATTATATTCTTATTCTTATGCATACACCTTCTGTCCTGGTTTCAGCTGGGATAGAGTTAATTTTCTTCCTAGCAGCAGGCATAGTGCTGTGTTTTGGATTTAGTAGGAGAAGAATGTTGATAACATGCTGACGTTTTTAGTTGTTGCTGAGTACTGCTTATGCTAGTCAAGGACTTTTTCAGCTTCCCATGCTCTGCCAGGCGCACAAGAAACTGGGAGGGGGCACAGCCAGAATAGTTGATCCAAACTGACCAAAGGGCTATTCCATACCATATGACGTCATGCTCAGTATATAAACTGGGGGGGGGGGTTGGCCAGGGAGCAGCGATCGCTGCTCGGGAACTGTCTGGGTATCGGTCGGCGGGTGGTGAGCAATTGCATTGTGCATCACTTGCTTCGTGTATCATTATTATTATTATCATTATTATACTGTTACTATTAGCATTACTATTTTACTTTATTTCAATTATTAAACTGTTCTTATCTCAACGCAGGAGTGTTTCTCACTCTTACTCCTCCGATTCTCTCCCCCATCCCATCGGGGTAGGGGGATTGAGCGAGCGGCTGCGTGGTGCTTAGTTGCTGGCTGGGGCTAAACCACGACAGTCCTTTTTGGCGCCCAACGTGGGGCACGAAGGGTTTGAGATAACAACAGATTAACCAGAGTGTATTAAGGAGTCTGTTAACAGTTGCCGGTCACGATATTAGTTCATCTGATCTGCACCATGTTCTTTTTTTTGCAGCATGCGTTAAAGCTTGCTGTCAGTTTGTGTAGTGTGCTATGCTCTGCAGTGATTCATGATCTTTTGCTTGGGAGGCTCCTTATCAAAACCCTGACCTTGAGCATTCTTTGGTATTTGGGTTTCATACAAAAGTCACTACTGTACTTCGGGTACTACCTCATAGAGAGAGTTAGCAATTATACTTCTTACTCTAAGAGGCTTGTTGTGGAGGAAATACAGAATGGCACCTTTGCTGCTTTCTTCTATGATGTTTCCTCCTTCATTACAACAACTTTCCTGTATCTTGAACACCTCTGGGCAGTTAAGATACTTCTATTGATAATTCTTGGGAATGTTGTTTCCGTTTTGATAAAGGTCAGTAAGCAGTTTAAAAATACCATCCAGAGATCTACCCCAAGGCTGGATAGTTATGAGTGGCAGGGTGTGTGGGATCGTATGCGCAAGTACCTAGGGCAGTGGGGACCTCCAGTGTTTTGGAACTTCACCCCTGAACAAGTGCAGAATCCTGAAGAACTAGTAAAGTATTTGGAAGAAGTATGTTGTCACCCTGGTAGCTCCAGAGAGACACAAATCATTGCAACATGCTGGGGACTGGCCCATGCCTATCGAGCCGTGGTCAACGCTAATCAGTATCCTCAAAAGAAAGAGAAGGTCTCTGGATCTGATGACAAAACAACAAGCACTGTGGCTACTCAAACCCCCACTACAGGCCCTGCGGCTACTCCAACCCACACTACAGGCCTTGCAGCTACTCAAACCCCTGCCCCAGGCACTGTGGCTACTCCAGCCACAGCCATGAGCACTGCGGCTACTCAAACCACAGCCATGGGCACTGCGGCTACTCAAACCACAGCCATGGGCACTGCAGCTACTCAAACCCCAGTGACAGACACTGCGGCTAAACCAGAGAACCAACCTGCGCCGGTATCAGTTGCCCCTATACAGAAGAAAAAATACACGAGGAAATCAGTTCGTTTAGTAAGGGATGAAGATGAACCAGGGCCATCACGAGAACCAGAGGAGGAAGAACCCATAAATGAGATGGTGACCACCCGATCCCTATCCCTGAGTGAGCTGCGAGATATGCGAAAAGATTTCGGTTGTCATCCAGGCGAGCACATCATCACCTGGCTGCTCCGATGCTGGGATAACGGGGCCAGTAGCCTGGATTTAGAGGGTAGGGAAGCCAAGCAGCTGGGATCCCTTTCCAGGGAAGGGGGCATTGACAAAGCAATTGGAAAAGGGGCAAAACCGCTCAGCCTCTGGAGGCGACTTCTGTCAAGCGTGAAGGAAAGGTATCCCTTCAAGGAGGATGTTTTATACCGCCCAAGCAAATGGACCACCGTAGAGAAAGGTATCCAGTACCTGAGGGAATTAGGCGTGCTGGAGGTGATTTACAGTGACCTGAATGATGAGCAGTTAACCAAAGACCCAGATGAAGTCAGGTGCACACAATCCATGTGGCGGAAGGTGGTACGGAGCGCACCAGCATCGTATTCCAACTCGTTGGCAATACTAGCCTGGAAAGACGACGAGGCACCAACGGTGGATGAAGTGGCTAGACAACTCCGGGACTACGAAGAAAAGCTCTCTTCCTCCCTACGGGCCTGTGTCTCGGCTGTGGAAAAACTGTGCCAAGAGTTCCAACAACTCAGAGAGGGTCTGTCCTACTCCCCACCTGCACGGACCAGTGTCTCAGCCATTAGGAGTCAACGTCCCTATGCTCAAGAGAGAGGAGATAGAGGATACACACCACGGGGCACCCTGTGGTTTTACCTGCGTGATCACGGAGGGGACATGAGGAAGTGGGATGGAAAACCCACCTCAACCTTAGAGGCACGGGTGCGTGAGTTGCAAGGAAAAACTATTAGAAAAGGCGGTTCTCCCAGGAAAATTGCAGCTCCAGTCTCCAGTGAGCAGTTCCCCAGACAGAGTAAGAGGGCTAATTTTACTTCCGACCTTGATCAGGGGACTCTTGATTCACATTTACAGGAAGTGAACAGCAAATACTGTGACCAGTGTTAGAGGGGCCCTGCCTCCAGCCAGGTGGAGGAAAGGGACAACCGGGTTTACTGGACTGTGTGGATTCGATGGCCTGGAACGTCAGACCCACAGGAGTATAAGGCTCTAGTGGACACTGGTGCACAGTGCACGCTAATGCCATCAAACTATAGAGGGGCAGAACCCATTTGTATTTCTGGAGTGACAGGGGGATCCCAACAGCTAACTGTACTGGAAGCTGAAGTGAGCCTAACTGGGAATGAGTGGCAAAAGCACCCCATTGTGACTGGCCCAGATGCTCCGTGCATCCTTGGCATAGACTACCTCAGGAGAGGGTATTTCAAGGACCCAAAAGGGTACCAGTGGGCTTTTGGTATAGCTGCTTTGGAGACAGAGGAAATTAAACAGTTGTCCACCTTGCCCGGTCTCTCAGAGGACCCTTCGATTGTAGGGTTGCTGAAGGTTGAGGAACAACAGGTGCCGATTGCTACCACAACTGTGCACAGGCGGCACTATCGCACCAACAGAGACTCCCTGATTCCCATCCATAACCTGATTCGTCGACTGGAGAGCCAGGGAGTGATCAGCAAGACTCGCTCACCCTTTAACAGTCCCATATGGCCAGTGCGAAAGTCTAATGGGGAGTGGAGACTAACAGTGGACTATCGTGGCCTGAACGAAGTTACACCGCCGCTGAGTGCTGCCGTGCCAGACATGCTAGAACTTCAATATGAACTGGAGTCAAAGGCAGCTAAGTGGTATGCCACAATTGATATTGCTAATGCATTTTTCTCCATCCCTTTGGCAGCAGAGTGCAGACCCCAGTTTGCTTTTACCTGGAGGGGTGTTCAGTACACCTGGAACCGACTGCCCCAGGGGTGGAAGCACAGCCCCACCATTTGCCATGGACTGATCCAGACAGCACTGGAACAGGGTGAAGCTCCAGAACATCTGCAGTACATTGATGACATCATTGTGTGGGGCAACACAGCAGAAGACGTTTTTGAGAAGGGAAAGAAAATAGTCCAAATCCTTCTGAAGGCTGGTTTTGCCATAAAACAGAGTAAGGTCAAGGGACCTGCACAGGAGATCCAGTTTTTAGGAATAAAATGGCAAGATGGACGTCGTCAGATCCCAATGGATGTGATCAACAAAATAACAGCTATGTCCCCACCAACTAGCAAAAAGGAAACACAAGCTTTCTTAGGTGTTGTGGGTTTTTGGAGAATGCGTATTCCAAATTACAGCCAGATCGTAAGCCCTCTCTATCAAGTGACCCAGAAGAAGAACGAATTCAAATGGGGCCCTGAGCAACAACAAGCCTTTGAACAAATTAAACGTGAGATAGTTCATGCAGTAGCCCTTGGGCCAGTCCGGGCAGGGCAGGATATTAAAAATGTGCTCTACACTGTAGCCGGGGAGAATGGCCCTACCTGGAGCCTCTGGCAGAAAGCACCAGGGGAGACTCGAGGTCGACCCCTAGGGTTTTGGAGTCGGGGATACAGAGGATCCGAAGCCCGCTATACTCCAACTGAGAAGGAGATACTGGCAGCATATGAAGGGGTTCGAGCTGCTTCAGAAGTGGTTGGTACTGAAGCACAGCTCCTGCTGGCACCCCGACTGCCGGTGTTGGGCTGGATGTTCAAAGGGAGGGTCCCCTCTACACATCATGCAACTGATGCTACATGGAGTAAGTGGGTTGCATTGATCACACAACGGGCTCGAATAGGAAACCCCAGTCGCCCAGGAATCTTGGAAGTGATCATGGACTGGCCAGAAGGAAAAAACCTTAGAATATCACCAGAGGAGGAGGTGACACGTGCTGAAGAGGCCCCACTGTATAATAAATTGCCAGAAAATGAAAAGCAATATGCCCTGTTCACTGATGGGTCCTGTCGTCTCATGGGAAAGCATCGGAGGTGGAAAGCTGCTGTATGGAGTCCTATACGACAAGTCGCAGAAACTGCTGAAGGAGAAGGGGAGTCGAGTCAGTTTGCAGAGGTGAAAGCCATCCAGCTGGCTTTAGATATGCTGAAAGAGAAAAGTGGCCAGTCCTTTATCTCTATACTGACTCATGGATGGTGGCAAATGCCCTGTGGGGGTGGCTGCAGCAATGGAAGCAGAGCAACTGGCAGCGCAGAGGCAAACCCATCTGGGCTGCCGCATTGTGGCAAGATATTGCTGCCCGGGTAGAGAACCTGGTTGTAAAAGTTCGTCATGTAGATGCTCATGTACCTAAGAGTCGGGCCACTGAAGAACATCAAAACAACCAGCAAGTAGATCAGGCTGCTAAGATTGAAGTGGCTCAGGTGGATTTGGACTGGCAACATAAGGGTGAATTATTTATAGCTCGGTGGGCCCATGACGCCTCAGGCCATCAAGGAAGGGATGCAACGTATAAATGGGCTCGTGATCGAGGGGTGGACTTAACTATGGACAGTATTGCACAGGTTATTCATGAGTGTGAAACATGCGCTGCAATCAAGCAAGCCAAGCAGTTCAAGCCCCTTGGGTATAGTGAACGATGGCTGAAATATAAATATGGGGAGGCCTGGCAGATTGATTACATCACGCTCCCACAGACCCGCCAAGGCAAGCGCTATGTGCTCACCATGGTGGAAGCAACCACTGGACGGTTGGAAACATATCCCGTGCCCCATGCCACCGCCCGGAACACCATCCTGGGCCTTGAAAAGCAAGTCCTGTGGCGACATGGCATCCCAGAAAGAATTGAGTCAGACAGCGGGACTCATTTCCGAAACAACCTCATAGACACCTGGGCCAAAGAGCATGGCATTGAGTGGGTGTATCACATTCCTTACCATGCACCAGCCTCCGGGAAAATTGAGCGATACAATGGATTGTTAAAGACTACCCTGAGAGCAATGGGTGGTGGGACATTTAAACATTGGGATATGCATTTAGCAAAAGCCACCTGGTTAGTCAACACCAGGGGATCTGCCAATCGAGCTGGCCCTGCCCAATCAAAACTTCTACGTACTGTAGAAGGAGATAAAGTTCCTGTAGTGCACATGAAAAATATGCTGGGGAAGACAGTCTGGGTTACTTCCCCCTCTGGCAAAGGCAAACCCATTCGTGGGATTGCTTTTGCTCAAGGACCTGGGTGCACTTGGTGGGTGATGCGAAAGGATGGGGAAGCCCAATGTGTACCTCAAGGGAATTTGATTTTGGGTGAAAATAGCCAATGAACTGAATTGTATAATATTAATTGCTTTATAATACTGTATGTTATCTCTTAACTATATGTTATCTCTTAACTGCATGTTAATATAATAATATAGTAGGTTAATATTAAATATATAATACTATATATTATGATTGCTATATGCCGCATCAATGGTATTGCAGTAAGAATTGCCCAGCTTAATGAAAATGAACTTTGATGAAACCATGTTGGAATGAGAACTGACTTCAGCATGCAACAGTCCAACACTGCACACCACCTCTCCTGCTCTGAAAGACTGTGATGACAGATGGAACCCAAAGTCATGGGCTAAATGAACTCAATGGACATTTTAGAGGGATGGGCCATAGACGAAGGGAATGATATCTGTGTGTATATCAAGATAGGGAAAGGGGTGGTGATTAATTAGAACACATTGGAAAGGGGAGGGCCTGTGCATGACGTAGATGGTATAGAATAAGGGGTGGATACTGTCCTGGTTTCGGCTGGGATAGAGTTAATTTTCTTCCTAGGAGCAGGCATAGTGCTGTGTTTTGGATTTAGTAGGAGAAGAATGTTGATAACATGCTGATGTTTTAGTTGTTGCTGAGTACTGCTTATGCTAGTCAAGGACTTTTTCAGCTTCCCATGCTCTGCCAGGCGCACAAGAAACTGGGAGGGGGCACAGCCAGAATAGTTGATCCAAACTGACCAAAGGGCTATTCCATACCATATGACGTCATGCTCAGTATATAAACTGGGGGGGGGGGGGGGGTTGGCCAGGGAGCAGCAATCGCTGCTCGGGAACTGTCTGGGTATCGGTCGGCGGGTGGTGAGCAATTGCATTGTGCATCACTTGCTTCGTGTATCATTATTATTATTATCATTATTATACTGTTACTATTAGCATTACTATTTTACTTTATTTCAATTATTAAACTGTTCTTATCTCAACCCAGGAGTGTTTCTCACTCTTACTCCTCCGATTCTCTCCCCCATCCCATCGGGGTAGGGGGAGTGAGCGAGCGGCTGCGTGGTGCTTAGTTGCTGGCTGGGGCTAAACCACGACACCTTCTTAAACCCCCTATCTCTCATGCAGCACCAGTGCTACATCAATCACATACAACATTATCCTTTCAGCATTCTTATTAGCAGAGCATTTGCCTAATCTGTCCTTCCTCAGTCTGGGGCTCAGAGCCCCTCAGCAAATTAGGAGCGTCTCGCTTTTCTACACTGTTCTTTGAGAAAGAGTATTCCCCCTCTGCCTGCCTTGCCTTGCCCCTGGTTCATGCCTGCATAGCACATAACCTATTTATTTCTTAGTGAACAAATGGAACATAATCCTTTTAGGAACACCCCGATATGAGCCACAACATCTCTTACTTTCAACATCTCTGCCTCTAATTTACTAATTTGCTGTTAAAGATTTGCTGTCGTTGCCGACTGACTCAGCTGTCTCGCAAATAAACACCAAAGAACAACGCTGGACCCAGCTGAGATTCTCACTCGTCTTGCCATCCCTGCTTTGCATCACCAGCACCTCCAATGGCCCCTGGCTACCGCTGAAGATCCTAACACTTTTGATCAGGAGTTGAAACAGCAATGACTTGAAGCCAGCCATAGGCTTTATCCTCATTTGCTGGCGTGTTATGCTAGACAATAACATCTCCCTAACAGCATGATGGTTAAATTAGCAGCACTTTCTTTGTTCACATGGAGATCTTCTGGGGTGAGAGAGAAGGCATCGTTCTGGCAGTGCTAGGAATAATGAAGTCTGATTTCTCATCTGCTTGTGTCTCTTGCTTGACTGACTTAGAGTCCTTCCTTTAGCTCGGACAGGCTTTTTCCTCATCATTAAATCTTAAATACTAGTACTACATTAACAGCTATACATTACTTTTCAACATACAGAGGATTAAAATGGAAAAAGGGGAAGATTTAAGGATTTTCTCACCATGTGGTGAGGTGAGTGGAAGAGCTGAGATTAAATTTCTGGGACTTGCCTTCCTTGCCCTTTTGTTCTGATCTCAGTGACATACAACTGTGCTTCTGCTGAAGAAAACCCAGACATAGGAAGTCCCTTGTGCCTGCCAGCCCATTGTGGGCTTTCTAGGCATACAGAGTCTGTTACTACTATATTAGAAATGTGGACAACACGAAAACATCGAGGTGACTGCTCAATAAAACTCAGCTTTTGAAAATCAAGGCAGGTCATGCTAAGTCCTCACATCTCAATGAGTTGTAGGTTTGGCATGACCTCCATTTTGAGCACTTGTGAGTCAAGGCATTTTCCCTCTTGTAAAACGTTATTGATCGAATCACAGTTGTGGTTTTGATGAGGGACTTTGAAGTGGCTGTTGGAGTAGCAGGTGAATTCACACAGAGAGAAGCAAATATAAGAAGAATGGGTAGCAATTTCCTTTGGGCCAGATGTGTACTTATCTGACATGTCTGTGCGTAACGAAAGGCCTGGATATTAAACCATCCATTGCCTCTGCTGAGCAACAGTGCAAATTATCTCTGACAGCCATTCAGAGGTGCTTCAGTTAAGCACCCAAAACCGTGCAGCTCTTCACTAGAAAATTTGCTGGTATTTTGAAAACATTGTGATACTTCCCTAGTCTCAGAAATCATTGACAACCTGTCAAAGATAAGAGTCAGTGTCTAAGTCTCTGCACTAATAATTATGCCTCTACCCTGCTAAAGAAAGTGCCTCTTAGGAAATGTGAAATCTCTGGCAGCTAGTAACATCTTTTTAATGTATTTACAGCAATTGTCCATTCTGACCCTCTCCAGAAATGTAGCTTCTGTAAGCTGCTTTTGAGAGCACCAGGAGGGCGCTGGCTGGTAGCAGATTCCCATTCTTTCACTGTTGTTAGTCTGTACTTGTAAACAGTGACCCAAAATAGAAACATGAGTGTTGTTTGAACAGCTAATATTTGCTACGAAGAAAGCGGCTCCACAACTAGGGGCAGATCCCACAGCCTCTGCTCAAATGAGTCATCTCTCTGCACACAAGTGGTGCTGTCAAGTTCAATAAGCCTGTCTGTGCGAGGCTCGAGGATCAGACTCATCGGCCTCCCGTCCTCTATAGCATGGGGACAATGATGCGGATGGCTTCTGCATTGCTGGTCCTCTCCATATTTGTGCACGTGTTTGTGAATCTACTCCTAGTGGGGGAGAGTGTGTGTGGGAAGAATGTAAAAAAGGTGAAAATCAACACAAAATTAAAAGGCATCTTCCCCCACCTAAACACATTCCATCAAAGTTAACGTGCCATTGCACAAGGTACTGCATTGCATATAAAAATGCTTCCTTGAGTCATTAAAATTGCAAAGTCAAGTAGCTGAAGGTTAAAAGACGCCAAAATTTAGGCTGCCCACACAGCATTATTTCTGTACATCTATGTTTCTGCATTGTAATAGAGCCTTGAATATCATGATACATAGCATTTAGCTTGTTTTCCTATGGGAAGGAGGCCCTTGTGGTCATGCTGTCTGTGTAGGTGTATGTCTGGTTGACAGTTGTCCCCTCCCTAGCTTTTGAAACTATCCACCAGTTTCAACCAAATCTCAAAGATACTATACTACCATAAATATATGGAAATTGGAGGTCCAGTTGAGGAAAGAGATCCTGCTAGAGATCCACTGAGAGAGAGAGAGAGCAGTGTAAACTCAGCTCTTACTAGACACCTAGAGAAGGAACCTGAGGGAGGAGATGCTAAAAATACTCTAGGTATGAGAAAAGCTTCAGCTGGTCTCCATACTTTATTAAACACTTGGCCACAGTCAAGGTTTACCTCCTCTGTGGGTTCTCTGAATGGGATAAATACATATTGCAGTGATACTCCTTCAGTAGGTCACCCTGTAGGCTGGAGACCTGCTAGTCCCAGAGCTCCTTGCTTTTCCATACAGCCCAGCCCTATGTGATCAGTGCTTGCTGTGGGGGCATTGCTATAGCGCTGGCCAAGCCCACACTGTGGGGAGTCCCGCATCCTCTGCCCGGCACACTGCCTTCCACAAGCAATGCTCCTTCTCCACGGGACCTTCTGCAGCAGCCGCTGCTGTAGCATGTGAGGGCTTTGCAAACATTGGGTAAGCCATCTTCAGAAGCTCCCAGTGAGGATACCTGGCTTCAAGGAGAAGAGATTCATGTCCTCTCCTGCTGTGGAAATGAACAATAGGGATATTATGCAGGTGCCCTGGGAGGTATTGGTAGGACACACTGTCCTACTCATGCAGTAAGTTGACAGTCAGATGCTGTACAAACCCCTTGAGGAGAGCAGTGCGGGTGGCTCCCTGCAGAGATACTGATCATGGTCAGGAGCAAACACCAGCAGCGATGGATAAACAGTGGGGGTGACAGCAGGCTGGAGTGGCTAAGCCTGAACCTGTCTTCCCAGGACTGAAGGAGATCATTACCTCCTTATTCTACAGATGGGAAACTGAGGCTCAGTGAAAGGGCAGCTCGGATGCTGCTTCCCTTCCAGAGAGGAGCCTCCTGAAGAAAGAAGTGAAGAGGTATTTCTTCCAGGGAGGGGCTGAAGGAGCAAAGGGGAGGCTGGGCTGCTCCAGGGCTTGTAGCTATGGATCAATGTTGCTAGTCAAAGATGAACACTGATTTTAAACTAGCGCTCAAACCCCACCATCTCCTGTGAAACAGAATTTAAGATCTTCTGTGAAACATGTCATAGTGTTACACCTCTATTTTTTATAAACCAGACCCTGTTGCACACTGCCCCTCCTATTTCCAGTCTATGCAGCCTTTTGGCGTGGCAGTATTGTTAGAGCCAAAGGTTTAAAGATAAAGATTTTCAGGTAGGTGTAATAGCTTTTATGAAGCCAGCTAATATAGCTGGAGAAAGCAGATAAGGTTTGGGGCATGCACGCTCCTCAGGAAAGATGCAGTGAATTTCAAACCTAACTGCACATGGGAAACAATTGTTCTGGGTTTAATTAGACCTGTGTCTGAGCTAGACATCTGACAGCATGCGTGGAATATAAAGAGGATATTGGTGGTTATCTCCTAAGGGGAAAAGAGAGGCAGGTAATTTGTAGAATAATAGCACAAGGTAGAGCACTGAGAGATTAGTGGGAATGGTGAAAAGAGGAGGAGGGTAAAGTGCTCCAAAACGTTAGTATTCAGAAAAGTCATGAGATACAGTTCCCAGATTTACCTAGGGAAGGTTTTGTAGGTTTTCTTTGAGAATCAGGGCTGGGAGATCAGAGGTGGAATAACTACACTGCAAGAAATGTTGCCTGTTGGAAGCACTTCATCCCAGCTGACTCGTATGAAGAGTTGAAGATTGTATCTTTTGACAGCCTGAGAAAAAAGCTTTCTTTTGCCTTTGCAAAGTTGTGCCTATTGCATTTCAAACACCCAAGCATTTGGCAGATCTTCACTGTCTCAGCTTAGCTGCTAAACCAAGAATTCCTCCCTGTGAAGAGTTTTTAATGTGATTTTGCAACCAAAACTGCTCAGCTGCTAATTGAGGGGTGTGCAGCAGTTAAAATAGGATGATGCCTCAGCTGCCTGCATCATGTCTCGTCTCACTCACTGTTGATATTTGGATGCTGGTGGGGGTCCCTGCCTTTTCTGTGTGCCTAAAGCGAGCCGAGAGGTTCCAAATCCACTATCAGGCAATGTTTCCTCCTTAGGACAGCAGGGATACAGGAGGTGTCAAAGGAGGAAGCCTGAGGTCTATGTCCCTAGAGGTACCAGCCTGTTGGGCTGGGCCCATCTCCCAGTGCCAGTGAAGGTCACCACCAGCTGGTGGCCAGGCAGCTCCTTCCACCCTCAGTTTTCCAGGACCTTGATGAGCAGGATTCAACATATGGGGATGGGACAGACATTTCGCTGGTTGCCTCAGCTGATGGTGAGACATCATTTCATCCCAGGAATGGACAAGGTGAAGCACATCTCTTTGTGTCCTTCAAGAGAGCGGGCCACGAGGTTTCTGCAGGGCAGCCCCACCACATAGAGAGAGAAGACTGGTCCTGTGGGGTGGACAGGCTCTCTGCTCACAGATCTGCTCAGCCTGGCATTGCTGCAGCTCATGCATGCCTGGGGAAGGAGATCTCAGCCGGCCCCCTTGCCTGGGGGTGCAGCATCGCTGAAGCCGGTCTTAGGGAGCTGCTCCTCAAGCTCTAACCAGTCTCTTAGCATTTGTGACCTGAGAGGCTCCAAGGCTTGTAGATAGGGGTAGATTTGGTAAAAAATAAAAAAATCTTCCTGATGCTAGTGAGACTCCCAAATTTGCCTCTCCCACATTTAAGTCCATGTTCCAAAACAGAGCTTCTCAGCAACACAGAGCTAGGAACTCTTCAATATCCACAGTGCTACTGGAGTTTGTGCTCTGAAATACTTGGGAAAAAAAAAAAGTGACACAGAGTCTGGTGGGTGGATCAGAGCTGACACCTGGGGTAGGTAATGCCAGCTGACAGAATATTTCAGGAAAGCTGCAAATACCTGGGAAGGAGGGCTTCTTGATACCAAGTTTTTCAGACAACATTTGCAGCAGGTGTCATTGCCAGGTCCTCTTCTGATTCTTGGCCGTGCACTGGTTTCTGCCAGAGCATCAGTACTGTGCAGAAACCTCCTCGAGAGCATCACCCATAACCCTCAGCACTGCGGTGGTGGTCTTGTGCTAGCTTCTGCCTTAACAGGCTCAGCCTGGCACCTGTGTCCCTCTCCCAGCCAAGGCCTGGGTTGCATGAAGGTGATGGACAGCAGACACTGGACCAGGGGCAGCAGCAGTGCCATGACCTGGGCGTGCATCTGTGAACTCTGTGGGAAGCTGTCATTTTTGGGGTGGGCTCCCTGCCTGTGCACAGCATGATAGGAAGAACTGTGTGAAGCCTTCCGTGATGGCCTTGGTTTCTCTGCTCTTGGAAATTTTCTTTTTGTGCACAATAATGCATAAAACAAAGAATTAAAGTATTGCATTCAGTATGTGACTATGAGTGCATCCTCTCACTTCTCTTGTTTTCCTCTCACGCTGGTTTTGAAGAGGCAATTAAAACTGGGTGGCTTTTGTAGCAGATGATCCAGAGGTGAGCAGCAGCTGACCCATGTGACCCCACACGTGAATTGCTACCTGGTTCTCCTGTGACAGCAGCCCAGCTCTCCTGTGGTTGCCATGGAGAGGAAGTTTGGGAAGCCTTGACTCCTTTATTTCCCCAGAAGACCCCGGGATGGCCTTGAGGCAACAGCCGAACCCAGCTGGTGCCAATGCTGGCTGCTGGACTCATGGATGCTCTCAGGTGAGCATGCAGGGAAGGTCAGAGCCACGCGGTGTGGGCACTGAGGAGCTGCGCATTAACGGGGTCCCTGGGCTCTCGAGTCATGACTCCAGCTGGAAAGCTGCCTACGGTAATTTTGAATTTCCTGTCTTCCCTCTGGCAGCAAGTGAGTTGTGAAGGTTCAGCAGCGGTGGTGGAATTCGTTGTTCACTTTGCCTCTGGTGGGCAGAAGTGGAAGGGCGGAAGGTGAGCAGTCACTAGCAGAGCATCTGCGGTATCACATGGCATTTCGTGTGCATTTTGTTTTCCACCTCAGACCCACTATTTATTTTCTGCCCATGTGCTTATAAAGGCTGAGCCTCACCTGGATCACAAAAGATGGAAGTTACCTTGGAAACTGCAGCAAGCCCTTGATGGTTTCTAGACAGCTTCCCCCAGGCTGCAGGATTTGTGCATGCCAGCCGCCGGCCGGTCTCCTTTTCCTGAAGTTGCTGTTATTCCATCGTGGCTTTTCTCCCTGGATGGGAACCGACTGCTTTGACTTACTGTCTCATGGTGCTCTGGGGGCATCAGACACCGAGGAGCCTGACACCAGGAAGCTGCAGCGGGAGGTGGGCTTGCTTGCTTTCACACAGCACAGACATCCCTTTAGGTAAGGCCAAACCTTCATTGCCCTGACAGGAGAGGTACAAAGCAGCTGAACAGAAGAAAGAAAACCCCAAACAGTGGAAAGGATCATTAGTCTTCCATGGCCTCAGTGTAAATGCTCTCCAGGCCTCCTGCATTTAGCATGGTCAGATCAGCCTGTGTGAGGTGGAGTGGACCCATTCCCTATCACGCTTGCTAAGCGCCGTGCAGCAGCTGTCCTTGACCGCCGGTGAGATGGGGCCAGCCTGCCCACTGCTGCAACAGGCAGCGGGAAGGGAGCGGCTCGTGCTCCCGTGGCTTAGCGTATGGCTGACTTGTTTGACCCCGTTGTGTCCTGCTTGTCAGCTGTGCCTGCCTGAAGGGCCCATGAGGCCAGTATGTCATCCACAACTCCCTCATGCACTGTGCAACAGGAGGAAGTTTTGGGCCCCTCAATACAAGAAAGACATTGAGGTGCTGGAGCGTGTCCAGAGATGGGCAACAAGGCTGGTGAAGGGTCTGGAGCACAGGCCTTATGAGGAGCGGCTGAGGGAACTGGGGTTGTTTAGCCTGGAGAAATGGAGGCTGAGGGGAGACCTTATCGCTCTCTACAACTACCTGAAAGGAGGTTGTAGTGAGGTGGGTGTTGGTCTCTTCTCCCAAGTAGTTAGCGATAGGACGAGAGGAAATGGGCTCAAGCTGCGCCAGGGGAGGTTTAGGCTGGAAATTAGGAAAAATTTCTTTACAGAAAGGGTGGTCAAGCATTGGAACAGGCTGCCCAGAGAGGTGGTGGAGTCCCCATCCCTGGAAGTGTTCAAAAAACAGGTAGATGTGGCACTTTGGGACATGGCTCAGTCTAGTCTACCGTTGATTGGTTTAGTGTAGACTTGGTAGTGTAGGTTAATGGTTGGACTGGATGATCTTAAAGGTCTTTTCCAACCTAGACGATTCTATGATTCTATGAAGGGAAAGGCAGGCAGAAGAGGAAGATGCCAAGAAACACACAACCACAGCAACGGCACACATGGGGTATGGAAGAGCCAGGAGGGGAAACACCACCCTCTGTCCTCTCCTGTGAAAACTGTTTCTTACAAGGAGTCTGGCTCCTTTTCCAACACCAGCCTCTACTGGGGTTCTGGAGACCCCACTCCCAAACTTTTATTTAGCTCCTTAAAATTACACTGTAGGAGTCCCCTTCTGAATGATGAATAGCATTCAGGAGCTCCCATACCTAACATCTTTCTTGTGTCTGTGGCCAACCACATCCCCAGAAAACCTCCTTTGCTGGAGGATTTTGTGTGGGAGAAGAGAGATCCAGCAGCAGTAGAGATCTGACGAGTGCAACATAGTGTGTGAGCTCCTGCAGAGCATGCACACGGCCTTGTGGGTCATGGAGAAACACCTAAAGGTATTTAGGACAAGATGATGGGTTTAAGACTCATTATGGGATGTGGCGGGAAAAGCATTTTGGGGATTGTCTGCAACTTATTTTGGGGTGTTTTTAAGGGGCTTGTGGGAATGTTCAAGACTTAGTTCAGGATGTTGGGGGATGGATTAAAATTGGGAAAAGGAAGGGATCAAGGTGGATTGGAAAGGAGCAAATGTGGGAAAAAAAGGATAAAAAGGGCAGGTCAGTATGCTTGCCTAAGCCCTGCCTGCACTTGATCACTGAAATCTGTTCTGTATTCTCATTAAAACCTGTTTTTATCTGGTTAAAACCAGAGTGTGCTCTCTGGATTGAGTGGGTATGTGTGAGCACAGCAAACGTGATGCTGGACTGGCTGGTGAGCAGGGGAAGAGGGCCGAGTACCGCAGCTGCGGCAGGGCTGCGAGTTGGGGGCTTGCATGTCCACATACCAGCAATGGGGAGAGCAAGGACCAGCTATGGGATGGAGTGTCCAAGGACAGCTGTGTTTGTGTGTGTGTCTGTACATGTCCACATACCATTAGTGGTCTTCAACCCTGATCAGCCATCGGGGAGGAAGAAGATGGGGCGGCAGGCTCCTCTGGCAGGTGGGGAGGTCAGCCTGCTCAGAAGAAGTAATTGTCAGCACAGCAGGACAGATCTGAAACTTTGCAGAAATCCCCAAAACCTTCAAATTCGTCACAGCTCTAAAGACAGGAAGGAATTTTTCCTTTCAAAGGTCTCATGTTTTTCTTGCTCTGGGCTTTTGAGTGCCCAGTGAGGACACAGGTTTGCCACAAAATACACAGATTGCACTAAACGAAAAAGTTGAAATCAGATCTACAGATTTTGAATAGACACAAGAAGGCTGTGCGTTTTCCCTCATAAAGATCAGCCCTCACTAGGAGGCAATATTTAATCAAAGGAGTGAACCAGGAGGGGATGTTACCACATGGGACTTCCATGAGGCTCAGGAGCAAACAGTCCACTGGGCTGCTGAGGGCTCTGCTGCTAACCGAGGGACAGAGGGGTGGCCATCCTTCATTCCTGAATTTCTTGGGCTGTATTCATAACGAACAAATTCAAAGTAGAGCAGGACATACAAAATCCTTCATATACCATCCTCCTGTTTTAGAAACAATATGATAGTTTCAGGTGCTGCAAAATACCACCCAAAGAAAGTCTACCTATCTTTGATGCTCTACCACTGGGGGTGAAGTTGAAAGCGTGTTGCAAAGCTCTACAAGACATTACACCAAAGACAATCTTTACAAGATATTACAAGACAGTCTCAGAGACTCACTGGAAATAAGTTTTCAGCTAAATTGCAGAGAAGAGAAAACAGGGAAATTTTTTACATATCTGGAGCAACCTTTTATGGAAGAGTTTTAAACTTTGTGGGATATTAGATCTGCATGTATTCCATGGAATATACCATATATGTTATCTTTAAAGAGAAAATGTTGGGTGTTGCTATTTAGAATTGCAAATAGCTGCAGGTCTGGAGCAGCAGCAGCCCGAGTGTGGTCCCAAAGGCTGTCATTTCATTTAGAGGCTGGACTGGGGAGAATTACAATCACAATTTTTATGTCCTGCAACTGCCTTTTTAGGTTCAGCTAAGGCCTGGCACTACAGCCCGCACTGTCATACTGTGGCTCACAGGGAGACGTGTTAAGCCCTCATAAAGATTTTCTTGCCAAAAGGGAGTGAGTAGGTTACAGGAGCTTTTTTTATACTTTTTGTTTGTTTGTTTTTGGCAAGTGTGTAGAAAAAGGAAAACCTCTTCAGTTTCCAAGGGTATGCCTCTTAATATCAAATAAACACCTAGAACACCACCACTTCCAGGGCTGCAGCTCCATTGCTGTCAGGCAGTGCTGAGCTCAGCGGTGCCCAACCACCCTGAGGACTATGAACACAGTGTTTCTAAAAGGAAAACTGAGGTCCATAGGTATAATCACAGGTCTCCAGGATCTGTGGCAAGTGGAAAGAAACTCGATCTTGGCAACAACGGCAAATCTTCATTTACTCTTGACTAAAGCAGTGATGGCGAAGGGCCCTAGGAACTGCAAGCACTGGCCACCAGCTGCATCTTGGTGTCTTTGCTCCTTTGTATGTGTGCCCCTCCATCCCTTTCACACTGGGATTCCGGGGGATGCTCTTCCCAGAACTTTGCTCTGTGTAAGAAGAGAAAACTCCGGAGAGCATTTGGTACCTGAGGGTTAAAGCGCAGCAGAGCCCAAATTGCTGTGTTAGTTAATCCTGGTTGCTCTCAGGCAACCTGGGAGCCTGTCTCCCTTTGCCTCTATTTAGCAGATCACCTCATTGTCCCACAGGCAATGGCATCCTGGCCTGTTTGCTCCTTCAGGTTTGTGCCTCTCCAGCTCTTTTCAGTTATTTGCCTCTTCCAGGGGAGGTGACCTCTGGCAAACATTAATTGAAGTATGTCGCCAGTGATGGGAATGAAAACCATGCAGAGATGTGTCTAATGAGATTGAAATCTGGTGTCCTAACCACATGCACAGCCATTGCAGTTTTAACAGTGCAGTTTTCTGATTTATCTTTAAGCAACATGGACAAGAAAGAGGAGCCACACCAGAATTTCCTTTGAAGGCAGACTTTACAGTACTACATGTTTGTGTTTTCAGCATCTCCTAATACTATTAGGAGAAGGAGGAGGCTGGCTCTGTGGGGCAGCTCGTGCTGTGGCAATTCAAGGGTGGTGGCTGGCAAGGCAGCAACATGGGACCTCCCTGGGACAAACAGGGGGGACACTGCTGGGGGGGGGATTTTGGTTAGGGGGACCCCAAGGTCCCCCCAGGGAAGTCATAGAATCATACAATCATAGAATCATTTAGGTTGGAAAAGACCTTTAAGATCATCCAGTCCAACCATTAACCTACACTACCAAGTCTACACTAAACCAATCAACGGTAGACTAGACTGAGCCATGTCCCAAAGTGCCACATCAACCCGTTTTTTGAACACTTCCAGGGATGGGGACTCCACCACCTCTCTGGGCAGCCTGTTCCAATGCTTGACCACCCTTTCTGTAAAGAAATTTTTCCTAATTTCCAACCTAAACCTCCCCTGGCGCAGCTTGAGCCCATTTCCTCTCGTCCTATTGCTAACTACTTGGGAGAAGAGACCAACACCCACCTCACTACAATCTCCTTTCAGGTAGTTGTAGAGAGCGATAAGTCCTCACAACCCTGGTGCTGATGTGCTGCAGGGAGGGAGGGGATGGTTGGGTTTTAGCATTGGCTGGGTGGACATGTGAGCTCGGGTGGCTCCCTGCATCCTGACCAGGGAGAAAACCCAGGTAACTTCACAGGGCTTCTAATTCCCTCCTCAGCCCCAAACCCCAAGCCAAAGCAGCATGGCTCTGTAACACGCACCAAGCTGGTTTCAGAGTACTCACTTTGGAGACTGCTTCTTCAGAGATGCTTAAAAAATTAATAAGAAGTCATGGCAGACTTAGGCCAACCTACGTTGGGTAGAGTGGTGGATGCTGGCCACGTGACTGCACCCCTTCTCTTCTCGAGGGGATGGCAGGCGTCAGGATGTGTAAATGCCCACAGAGGTCTGAGCCAAGCAGCCAGGCCAGATCCAGCCCAACACAACTGCGGGAGCTCCCCTGGGCCATCTGGCCAGACACCGAAGAGGAGAGGTGTCTTCAAGAGGTTCATTGAGGGAAGGGCACGGCTAACGCAGAGATGGGTCCTGCTGAGCGACGGGGCGACTGCTCAGGCTGAGGAAGGCAGACACGTACCTGTGGGGCTCTCCTGCTCCAGGATTTCTTGTGTTTGAACCAAAGTCTGGCCTGAGGGACTTAACCAGGGCAGCTGCTGGGTTCAGGGTGGTGTCACAGCTCTGCTGCTCTGCTATAAATCCCACTATCAAGCTCCAGCGGGCAAAGGGTCTTCTCTTCCACGAGCCGAGGCCAATGTAATGATTCAACACTTGTCCTCTCCCCATCATGGCAAAAAAATTCTTCCTGACCCCAAGCTGGTGATGGGTGGCAACACCACACAGGCCAGCGAGATCTAAGGACAGATCCTGGGAAACATAAAGGAATAACTGCAAAACTCTGCAGCTGGCTGGTTCTTAATAGTCAGGCTACCAGGAGGACCGATGGAGAGAGTTGCAGCAGCTCTTCCAGCGCTCACACAAGCTAAGATGTAGCAAAAAGTATTTGTTGATGTACATCAAGTGTTTTGTAGCAGCTCAGGTACTGCCAAACATAGGAAGCAAGGCTCCTCAAGAGACAGTCAGGAAAGGACGGAGAGAAGATGTAATTTGCCCCAGAGCTGGGAAGTTGTCAGACTCCTGGTTGGGTGTACGTGTGCAAGCACAAGTGGCTACAACCCCATGAAGTGAAGCAAGAGATCGCAATGTTAAGCAGCTGAGAGCCTGGGCCAGCCATTACTTTTTTTTTTTCTTTTTTTTTGCTCCCCCCTCCCTCTAAAGTTTGCTTATGAGAATTGCTTTTGAATATTTATGTTTGGATTGCTTATTTGGAAGAAGTCACAGCTGCAGCTGCTCCTGCTGAAGTGACAGTCTGTGCTGCTGTCTCCTAGAGACCTTAAGTTCCCACTCTAAAAGAAGTCTAAAAGACTTTTTTGTTTTCTTTTTTTTAAATAAAGCTTGATTTGCCATGCTGATTCGAAATGGGTATAATTTCAAAGAGCAGTGGGATTTATTACTGGTTTAAAGAAAGCATGAGAAAACAGATGATCACAACCACAAGGAATGAAGGCAGGATGAGGGAGAAAGGGCTTTTGCCTGTTGCGGTGACGGCCACTGCAGAAGGCACAGGTAATACCCCAGTCTTTGCGTCATGATTGAAAAGAACAGAAATGCCACATTTGGGTGAGATATTGCTGAGGGTCACCACTTCCCATTCGGCTGAACTGGAAGCATCAGGAAGATGCGTTTCATGCAACAACCGGGGCCCGCACTTGCGTTCCTCACTGACTTCAGGTAACAAGACGCCATCTTCATTAGTGAGCCCCTGAGAAAAATCTAAAGCTGTTGGCTGAAAGACACTGCATAACTTACTTCCCCCCCCCCAACCCCCAGCATATAAAACGCTGCACACAATTCATAAGGACAGAAAATCACACGCATGTGTTTTATCTGAGAACAAGGTAATCACACAATTAGAAACTATATGCACTGTATGCGGCTGGGGCGGCTGAAGTTAAGGATGGATGTTGTCCTGGTTTCAGCTGGAATAGAGTTAATTTTCTTCCTAGTAGCAGGCATAGTGCTGTGTTTTGGATTTAGTAGGAGAAGAATGCTGATAACACACTGATGTTTTAGTTGTTGCTAAGTACTGCTTATGCTAGTCAAGGACTTTTCAGCTTCCCATGCTCTGCCAGGGGCACAAGAAGCTGGGAGGGGGCACAGCCAGGACAGCTGACCCAAACTGGCCAAAGGGCTATTCCATACCATGTGACGTCATGCTCAGTATATAAACTGGGGGAGTTGGCCGGGGAGCAGCGATCGCTGCTCGGGAACTGTCTGGGTATCGGTTGGCGGGTGGTGAGCAATTGCATTGTGCATCACTTGCTTTGTATATTATTATTATCATTATTATATTGTTATTATTATCATTACTATTTTACTTTATTTCAATTATTACACTGTTCTTATCTCAACCCAGGAGTGTTTCTCACTCTTACTCCTCCGATTCTCTCCCCCATCCCATCGGGGCAGGGGGAGTGAGCAAGCGGCTGCGTGGTGCTTAGTTGCTGGCTGGGGCTAAACCACGACAGATGCACAGAAAGTTTTCACAGATTCCGATTTTTAATGCTCTATTACTCTTAAGTCAACATAGAATTTGTAATTGGCTGGACAGAAATAATGAAGTTTACATTTCAGAAACAAAACAAGTCCCCAAGCACAAGTAGACCTGGACTCCTGGAGCCCTCTGGAGCATTTTGAAACTTCTCTTATGTGGAAAAAACCCTTTCCTACTGGACAGAAACATATCAATATTTCATCTCAATGTTTCTTTCGAGAAGAAAGCTATTTCGACAATGCCACTTTCGTGCTATCAACATGACACCATCAAAGCCCTAAATGACATGCATTTCTATTGTTTATTATTTGGGAAACGCACTTCATCCAGAAAAGCCAGCGTGCACAGCGCATCCACCGACTGCAACAGCAGAAGTGAAAAATAACTCTCCATAAATAGGTGTTTAAATTAGAAGAGCAGAGATTTTCCTCAGGTGACAGTATTGCTAGACCATATTCTAACAAAATTTTCCAGATAAAACATCATGGTAGCTCAATATTTTGTCCTGAAGATACATACAAAGATAATCAGTACATTTTCTTGAAATGTCTTCATTGCTTTTAATTGTTCCTTGGTAACAGCAGACTCAACAGGGGTTTGGGTTTTTTTGTTATTAACGTATAATATTCCTTAAAATTCCTCTTAAACATCCAATTTATCATACACCTACCACAAAAGCCTTCTTTTTATTGACTTCACTATGAATTCCACACCTATTTGACATTTCAGAAGGAGGGGACCCTACTCCCGAGCAGAAATTTTTAACATCAGTATTAATAAAGTATGCCTATGCCAGCACGAAGCAAAGGCAAGCACTTTAAAATCTAGGCTGATAGGCTTTTCACATGCAGGAAAACCTCCCTGACGTTTTTTTTTTTTTTTTTTTTACAGAACAGAGTTTCCTGATGTGCCTGGAGTCAACACGCTGCGACGCAGGCTGGCAGCGCAGAATGGCAATACGAATCCATTAAATCTGCATCGGGAGCTGGTTACCAGGAATGTTACATAGTAATTATGGTGAGGATTTTCTGTGAAATAAATTCTGGTTTTTCAAATGAGATCCTGAAAAATCACCAACTAACATTTCTGCAGAAATGCTTTACAGCTTGTCCAAATTGTAAAGGACAGCTCATCTTTTCGCACAAAAGCTTACAGAGCTTGTAATTTACTGAGTTACTGCTTGTTCTAATGACTGTTCGAGGGAATGGTTTGGCATTGGTAAGAGATTAGTTTGTGTGCTAATGCAATTCAAAAGTTCACTCAATTTACACAAAGTAATGAAAAGCTTAATGTGAACTCTCAACAATTCCACTTTCCCCCTATCTCAAGTTCGTAACACGGATTTCATCACGTCTTCGAGAGGCTGCTTCAGAGCAGGGGAAAAAAAAAAAATTGAGCAGATGAGAGAAAACACGTTCCCAACTCACATCAAGGCTTCACTAATTAGAACCGCACGACCCACACACGGAGGCATAACATACCTCCGCAGGCCTGCGAAGGGGCTGCCTGCGCTCCCCGTACAAGAGCTCTCCTCTCGAGCAGCACCGCGGAGCTTCCACTCAAACACATCCTTGGAGAGGACAGGAGACCACGATGGGGCCGGGGCGGGCCGCGAGCAAATGGCAGGGATACAGCTGGATGGCAAGATCCGGCCATCTGCAACATCTGATGACCGGTCCTCAGTTTGGAGGAAGAGGGACCAAAGAACAAAAATGAAAACGAAGCACATAACAACAAAATCTTAATACAAGCACTCCTTGTCCCTGCTACAGACTCATCTGAATGAGGACTGCATGATGTGCTCATGAGATCAGCTCTTTCAGCGTAAGGGAACACCCAATAATAAATTGCTTTCTCAAGGCAGTAGGGTTTCCAAAAGTGGGCATGAGGGTCATTTTTTGTCAGCAATGAAGATTTAGCTAGTCACACACTCACCCTGTCATTGCTTTAGTTGCCTAAAAAAAAAACCAACCCAAAAATTTCTAATACTGCCTTTCCAATTAATAAGTCTACGTTTGCTGAATTGCTAGAGATGTTATTTAACCCCTAGCTGCAGAGGAGCTCCCCAAAAAGGGGAAGGAGACAACTCAGAAGATAGAAACCTAGCGAGGCCTTGCTTGCTGAGGCAAAGAAGCACGAGGCACTAAGAGAAGTCTGTTTTAGGGAAGGAAAAATAAACGGCCCTTGTTTAAACCCTCCTCTTGCCTCAAAACGAAAAGGCTCAGAAACTCAAAACTGATTGAAGAAAAACCAAACAGGATACAAAACCAGTCCCCTCTTCCTCCTGAAGGCAGCAGATTTTTCAGATGGCGAAATAAATTGTATATTAAAAAAAAAAAAGCAGTATCTAAATATACTGTACATAAGCATTCATTTGTGACATTGAAAATTCTCCAAGACTTCTCAGCACATGGAGGCTGTGCCTTGGGCTCACGCACAGGTGCAAGAAAATAAGACCAAGTTTTTAACCATTCGTTTCTGGGGCTTGTTGGGTCACTGCTCCGTTAACATGAGCCAACCCAGACACCATCTGCCACAGCAGCAGCCTTTTTTCAAGTTACAGTGAACCTCATGGTATTTAATATGCAAAATGTGTCACACTTCCAAACAAGTTGCCAGCATCTCACCTATAAAATTGTTTTCATATATAGATACTTTCAGTAACTCCTCAAAAAGGATCCCAAACATTACTAGAGAGAAAAAGGATGAACGTACAAGTCTCCCTTCAGCTGCTCCGCACACACACAGAACTGAAGAACTCTAAGCATGGATGTAGATTTTTTAAATGTCAGATTTATTTCCTTCTTGATACCAAAGAACTGTTCTGCTCTGCAAATTAACTGACAAAATAAGTTTTTTTTATTTTCACATTGTATTTGCTTAAAAAAGATGGATTTTCTGAAGATAAGCCCTACAAATTGAAACTCAAATTAGATTTTCTTTTCTTGTATGCTACCATTTATAATTAAACCTGCAAATCTTGAGGTTTTATTAACTTCTGCTACCACTAGCTCTTCCTGCTATAGTACAGAAATTATACTGTGTACATATAAACCTGTACTTATGTACAGACACAGAATCATAGAAATAAAAAACACTGGGCAGATATAAAAGCTGCCATTTGAGTTTATACTCTCCAGCAGGAACTCCAGTCAAACAACGTCCTGTCCATGAGCCTAAAGGTGACTTTTCCATGGCCTTCAGGTCAGGCTCAGCAAGAATATCTTAAGCATGGCAGGAGAA
Organism: Pelecanus crispus; assembly: GCF_030463565.1. Taxonomy (NCBI): domain Eukaryota; kingdom Metazoa; phylum Chordata; class Aves; order Pelecaniformes; family Pelecanidae; genus Pelecanus; species Pelecanus crispus. The sequence goes on along the minus strand of NC_134643.1, from coordinate 193,962,536 downwards.
AGGGGGAAACTGCCAACTCCATTACAAGATCAAATCTAGAGCTCCTTAAAATAATACCTATTTTAATTAATTATTTTTATGCTAACAAAATCTCTCTCTCTCTCTCTCTCTCTCTCTCAATGTTTTAAAGTAGCAAATTTACATTATCTTTTTTTATACCAGAACTTTCCTTTACTAGTTTAGTTTTACTACAGATGAGCCTCCCTAACAGAGTATTTACAGACAAGGAAAAATAGTTAAACATCAGGATATTTATTTTGCATACAAATATTTACAGAAAATTACTTAAAAAAAATTTAAGTATTCAAAGTTTAATTGACTTCACTTCAAAAAAGCTTCAAGCTTTTACTTTATAAAAACATACTGCCTTTACTGTGCTCAAATTTAGTATTCAGATCTCTGGATTTTCTTATAAGAGCTTTCTTTTGTGCTTCATCAAATCGATTGACTTTGAGATCTTGGTCTCGGTCAAATGGCCTTCTTTCTTGAGGTTTGTTCTTTTCTTCGGATGCTTTGCTCTTTAGCTTTTTCTGATGTATGTCCATGAGAGATTCTGACCTCTTTGACTCCTGGAAAAATGGGAAGAAGGAAGAGGAAATAAAGTATTACAAAATATCAACAACGTACAGAAAATACAAATGGAAAGATTGGAATTAGGAAGGCTAAAAATTCCAGAAAAAGAAGACAGCTTACTAACTGGAAAACAGAATGATAAATTTAGCATATACAGAACAGAAAGCGTGTGTAATCTTGTCTACGCTGAATAAAATACTAATATAATTCACTGACGTTAAAGATACCTATAATGTTGTTGAATCACTGCAGACAGTTGGGATAAATGACAAAAATAATGCAAGAGAAATAGAAAAGTTGCTCTGCCATTATTAGCAGAGACAAATGAAGACAACGTGTCAAGAAAAATATCTCAAAGTACAGGCCCTGTTTCTTATACACTTCCCCTAAGCATCTGGTTTTGGTCACTGCTAGGGGCAGGAACAAGCTAGATACGGTTTCAATCTTACTTTCATGCACTACTGTATTTTTAATGTGTGCTCTTAACTTTTCAGTATTTGAATCATCTGTTGCAAGCCCACAGGACAAAGTCATAGGTTTGAGCCAGAGCATGTGTTTTGCCAAATCAAGGACTTCAGTTGCAGTTATTAGAGAGCATGATCCAGCCCAAATACAACATAAAACTTTTGCTGATTTCGCACAGGAGTAGGATTAGTTCTCACAAGACTATGTGGCCCCTCCTTTACTCAGATAAAGTGTATTTGTGTATCCCTAAGTAGTCAGTATCTCAGACTCTCAAATCATTACCAACCAGCCAAATAATCAGCCCAAACCAATTCTCTCATCGGAAAGAGCAAAAGATGAGCAGCTCTGTTTTCTCATGTCTAGGAACACGAGGTCTCTATTCCAAAGGTTCATTTACCTTCACTCACTGTGCAAACACTTACTTCATCACACATACAAATAATAATTCATACATGACATAAGAAATTATTCTCATGGAAAACAGAAAATGAACAACACTTACTCATGGTGTAACTGTGTCAGTGTTGACAATTACACCAGAGAACGTGTATGACATCAGCATGGAAAGAATTAACTGTAAGAAACTATTTTAAGAATTAAAGCTCCTGTTCTATGAAAGTATCCTTGATAACAAGTCAGTGGAGAAAGACATAGGAAAGAATAGAGGAAAAAAAAACACTTTAAAAGAAAAAAACAAACCACCAACCACCTGAAAATCAGAAAAGAGCTGATTTAAAAAAAAATTTTTTTTGAGAGAGAGAACTCCATTAACCTTAGAAACAGTAAAGGCCTATATATGTTTTTATGGCAATGGTACGGAGCAAACGCCTTAGTTTTACATGACAATTATTCTACTATATTCATAATGACAGTAGAAATGGACAATACAGAAGAAATTTAAGACTGTATGCTAATAGCTCTGGATTTGCAAGCCTCTAAGTCAAGAGGGACATGTGATTTAATGAACTACAAATAAATTATTAAAAGTGCCAGATAAACTTCAATCATGTAATATAAGCCGAGGCTGCGATTCTGAAGTTAATTGTACTCTCAAGAGACCAGTCTGCCTTCCATAAGACTTCAGACCATAAATCAGGGAAGAACTGGAACAAACAGCTGTAAGGCAGGCAACAGTCCATATACGCTGGTGGACAGGGTTGGCAGACAGAAAAGTGAGAGGGAATTTGACACAGAGTTCAGATTTCTAGTAACTGACATCTGTCTGTGAAAATCATCTGCTTCTGCAGAGGTTGGGGAAAACTTCATGTAATAATGCTGTTGTAACAAGCAGTTAATGTAATTAATTACACAGTGTAATTAATGCATTGATCTGCTTAGCCCACCAAGCTTCTTTTGGGTTAATGGATATATTGTCTTAGAAGTTAAACCTTTACTACTGTTTTATTCTTGGGATGTTGGTAATTCGGTGAAGCAAGCTAATATTTGAATTAAGGTTGTCTACTCCCAGCAACCATGTCCTGACATGGGGTTGATTTAAGGAAAACACCACCTAAAAGTGAGACAATATACACAAACCCCAATTCTGTCACACTGTATTCAGCAGCAGCTTGAGGACCCAATCCTGCTCTTGCCGAAGTCAATGGCAAATGTTCTAATGACTTAAACAGCAGTAGGTTTGGGCACTAAAAGGGAAGACTGCAGTGGCATCACCATGGAAACCAGCAGCACTAGAAATGAGAACCAGAAGAAAAGAGTGAAGAATTAAAGGAAATGCAGGAAGAGGAAGTATTTTGCTCTTACACTTACATTGTATGAAGTCACCTGCTCAACAAGCCTCTTGTCCCTCCCAGATAATGCAATTTCTTCATTATCTTTACTGGTTGACTTTTTTGCCTCTTCTCTTTCCTGATGAGTAGAAGCAAATCACAGGCTATAGTAATCAGAATGTTTGAAGTCAAAAGAAAGGAAAACCATATTGATTTTAATTGTATCTGATGGGTAGAGGCCACGATAGAGGCCACCAGATATTTCTTGCTCAGCTTGATAAAAGAAGAAACTGGACACACTGTAATTGGAAATTCAATGAGCTGATACAGACTACCTGACTACTGCAGAAGGGAGAGGGAATAAATGAGTATCAATGTTACTTAAAAATTGTTATTTCTTTGCCTTTACTTTTAAGCTCGGATTAATAGATTTTGATAACAGAAAAAGAAAAATCTGGAAAAAAATTTCACGGAACAGCTCAGGATATCTTTACTTTGTTTTCACAGAACATCAACAACATACATACTGCCTGCAGGTGTATATGAATGAATAAATGCTCACCTTGGCTTTTCTCTCTCTGTCAGCTGGAGTGTCTGTCCAAATAGATCTATCGCCTGATTTGTCATCAGCTCTTCTCTTGAATGTTCTTGGGCCAAATCCAAAGCTTTTCAATTCAGGTGGAAGCTCTGTCATCCATGATTCCCTAGTAACTTGCTTGGGTTCATCCTTTACAAACGAAATAGGGGGCAGGGCAGGGAGAGTAAAAAAAAGCATAATCAAAAATTGCTGTCTGAATCTCTGAGCTCCCAGCAGAAATCATGGATTTTTCTTGTCTTAACAATTACAAACACTTAGCATCCCAAGCAGAACTGCAGCTGGGTTCACACAGAAACAGGCAAAGAAAAACACAAATACACTCCACCAACAAAATATTAGAAATTAAGAAATCCAACTTACGCTGTCTGCTGAAGTAAGTTTTTCCTTCATTCTCTGAGCTCTGCGTTCAAATTCTTTAGTCACATCAGACTCCACTGGTCCTTTTGCAGGCATTGGGCCTATAAGATTGTCTTCTTCCTCGCTACTATCTGTTATCTTCCAAAAATGAAACATTTCTCTCAACCATAGGGCTAAGACCATCACTTCAGCTTCATAGCATTAGAATGATTTTGTCTAGAAGAGCATATAAACCTAATGCAATGCATCTGCCAGTCAGACAACAAAAACCTGGGTTAAAACTCCAGATTAGACCTGTTCCAGCACTTTAACATGGATACTTTATAGTCTCCATGTTTCCAAAAGCACCATCTCTTGTCTGAGGCAAACCTGCTGGTAAACACAGTAGCAACACACAAAGTCCTGCTACTTTACATTGCTCCGCACACAGCCATGTAGCCTCTGTGGCCATAGGTAAATTTGAAACACACAAGCACACACCTTTGATAGTTTGGGCTTTACTATCACTAGCAACATTTGAATGCATGTCCGTATTAAGGATTGTAATTTCACACCACAAGGAGAACTGTCTCAGGCTCAGATTCTGTAAGGATGCTAGAAAGATTAACATGTAAGCTGGGGTACAGTGGCACGCATGGTACTACCCCCCTGGGTGTATAGTATCGGCCAGTTTAATGTCTTGGTCCTGTCATCCGCTTCTTCGATCCCTTCTGACATTGCATTCTAAGCAATTATTTGGAGAACGGCTCAAAAAACTAAGTTTGAAAGGGACTAGATGTTAGTAAGAATCTTTGTGAATGCCAGGGCTTGTACAGAAAGCTCGCAGGTCCCTCCAAGTTAAAACAGTACAGATATGGATGGAGACAGAAGTAGACAGAAAATGGTGATGCCACAATGCCCTGGAAGCAAAGCTAAGGTGCCCAGTATCTACGAAAATGAAAAGATTTAGCTACAGCCTGAACATGGGTGATAAAGCAACGGGAGTAGGATGACAACAAGGCTGTATACTCAGGGAGCACAGAACATTACTTGAGAATATAAAGTGGTGGCAAAGAAGTTTCAAGTGAAGGATGAAGGCGGGGGGTAATGGCTTGTTTTTGTCATGTCAAACTTTGGTTACCAGGTCGACATCCTAGAACCAAGATATGACACCATCAGAGAAGATAAGGGCTCAAGAGCGACAAGCAGTGGAAAAAACAGTATCAAGAGCCTTCTATGTAAAATAAGGTGCCCGAGGCAGAGGTGACCCAGTGGAGAATACAAGAACGGAGTACAGAACCTCACTAGAAGAGTCACCTAATGGGAGCGTGGAGAATGGTGGATGAGTGAAAGGAGGAGGAGAGCAGAAAAGGTGTCCTGCTACACTGAGTTCAAGCCTAATACTTCAGGCTGCTCATAGCTGGCATCCCACTGCCGTAGAGGAATTTGGGCTAAGGAAGACAGCGGGTGTGAAGTAAGTCACTTTACTCCTATGTGTGCCATCTGCTACAGAAACTGGTGTGCTTCAATGACACTGCTCCCAGCTAGCCAACCCAGTTGGCCCTGCCTGCCTTTAGGAGCCAGCAAAGATATGAACAGTGGGCAAGGCAAGCTCCGGGTAACAAGAGACAGAGCTACAAACGGCTGTGGACCCCAAGGTGCAAAAAAAGGCTTAGCAAATGTAATGGCTGTATGACCAGTTGCACGAAATGGATCTGAAGGACTGAGGAGGGTGAGAAATAGCCGGTCATTTATAAACACCATCAATGCAAGGTGGTAACACCAATTTCTGTCGTCATTTTTCTCAAAAACATTTACATAGTCAAGCTTTCACTAATTATCTACCAGTGTGATATTGCTTCAACTTTTAGAGAATGGGGCGACTGCATTCTCTCCCTCTCTCTTTTTAAAGAAGGAGCTGGTGGGGAAGAGGAATAACCATCTTGAGAAACCAAGGTAGTAAAACACTTCCCTCTCTCTGTGTACAAACAAATAAAAAAGGGAAAGATGTAAGACTTTCATAATAAATTGTATTGTAAAGTAGTTGAGGATGAAAGACAAATTCCATGCTGAGTTTTAATTGAAGTGTGTGTCATTTCCTTTCTCATTAGTCTTAAGTTCAATTCACTCCATTACCACCTGCCTCAAACAAGATGAAATTAAACAAACACTAAAAAATACTGCCTTCAAGTTTGAAGGGGAAATCAATATAAAGTGAAGAGTCAGCATGCAATAAGCTGCCTCTAAATACGTCCTAGAATACAAAATAATTAAATAAATTAAAACAATTTTAAAAATTACTCATCATATTCAAAGGTAAAAAAAAGTATTATTAGGAAGAGGAAAAAAATAAAATAAGCTAAGCTGTAACAGCTGTAACAAAGCTGATGCTGGAAGATCTATTTAGGAGAAGAGAGACTTTTTTGTTTGTAAAATACATAAGCAGGCCAGTTTTGACATCCCTGCCTCAAGAGATTTGTCATTCTGATAAATTGCTTAATCGTTATTTGGAGTTACAAGACTATGAGTATCTTAAAAATGTCAGACAATCATTCTTCATGAAGGATTATGACAACACTCGCTGTAGGAGGCTGCAGAATGATATACTGCGCAACTACTAATCAAAAAAGTGAAGTTCCAGAGCAGCCTTTGCCTCATTCCTTCCTAGCGTGTCCCACAGTCTCTGGGAGTTAAACTTAAAAATGTAAGTACTTTAGAAATAAAGAGAATAACTGTTAATTCTCACAAGGAATTAATATCTAGCTTATCATAGCATGAGAGAGATTCAATTGCCTAAACACTGGTATCCAGGACCATTTTTGATATCTTAGGGTATCCTGCCTGGCTTAAGAGGTGCTGCTCAAGAAGGATGCAAGCTTCTCTGAGGTGCTACTCCCGATCTGCCAGCCCGCTGCAGACGATTTGGATCCCTCAGAATGGTACTAGAGACCCCATGTTTAGGGAGCTGAATCTTCCCCATACTTCTAGCTGTATTTTATCACACATCTTATTCCTGAATGGTTTTTAGTAGTACATGCATTATTTTGCGGCTAGGGATTAGACTACAGGACTTCTACCTAGTTTTTACCTAACTCGGTGAGAACAGCCAAAAAACACAAACCAAAAAATTGTCAGTGTCACTGTCCTGCTCCGCCTCACTCCCAGTTACGGGTATCATCTTGCTATTGGTAAGAACAATTAGTGATACTGTAGTGTCATTCTTGATTGCATTCTTTTGGATAAACTTATTTAACGCATCCACTAATAAACATTTTTAAGGAGGTGAAGTGATTGAAAATATTTAATCATTTTGCTTCCCCATCAGCAAAGGAGTAAAAGCTTGAATTATAGGCAAATATTTTCATTCTAACAGGTTGCATTACTTCTTTAACATCTTTAAAAATTTGACCTTCGCAAATGAACGTCTTGACAAAGTTCATCACACCAAAAAAAAGAATGGAAAAACGTTAGGAAGAATTACCGTGACTGCAGTTTAGGATGCCCAGGGCTCTTGTGTTCAGTGAGCACATCAGCCGTCTAACAGCAAAATCACAACAAACAAGACCAGCCTTTTTCTGTTTTAAGGCTTATTCATGCTTCAGTATTTGACTCAGGCAAAAATATGCCAGACACTTTCTGGTCTAAAATTAAACTGTCATGCTGAAAAGTATGTCTAGTAGACTTTTCCAGGCTCCTACTTGTTTAAGCATTTCAGATAGCTTGTACTAAAACAAAAGGCTTCTGTTTTCACAAACCTGGGTACATAATTCTGATGAAACAGACGGTCCTATGGAACATCTGCTATTCCCGGTGTCCTGTGAAGGTTTCCTAAAGCCAGGCGGTAATGCAGGACCTATAATGGGCCTTGGAAGAAAAAAATAAGAAAATCTTGGTTTTCAGTTGAAGGGGTGAGGGGGGGGAAGAAAGTAACATGACCAACATGGACAGTACATTAAATGACAGCCTTCCACTGTTTGCTGCAGGAAAAAAATGTAAAAGGTTAATATAAAAATAAAAATCAAATGTTGATGAGAAGTGTGATTATCCTTCCTCCCCATGCCAAGTGTGCCCCCTATGCACACACCATAGACATAACTGAGTAAGAAGTTTCTCAGTTTTCCGGGAAGACCTCTGCAGATAGCTGGGATGCAAGAAAACTAGGAAAGTTGCAGCATGTAGTCAAGGAAATCCACTTTTTTCTTCCTTTGCTTCCTTCACCAGATTCAAAAGCAGTGAAAGGTGGGAGGTCAAGTATTTCTCTACCAACAAAGCCAATTTTGTTCATTCTTGCCTTGCACCATAGTTTCACTGTCCTTCAGGAAACAGAATCAGTGAATTGCTCTGATTTTAACCTTATTTTCCCTTGGAGTGGGGATGAGAGAAGAAAAGTTTTGTGATCCCAGGTAACTTCACTGATTTGTTTTTATACAGCAGCTCTGCAATCAGTATAATTCAATTGTCTCCAGGAACACAGAAAGGTGAGAATCTCTTTTCCATGGTGAAAACAGTTCAAAGCATACTACAAACTGTGCTTGCAGTACTGAAATGACTTTTGTATACGAGCTCCTCTTAATAATCCACCATCATATTCTTTAAAGCTAATAAAGGCTAATTAAAAACCCAAACAATTACCACCTGAAGAAACATCCAAGTGACAGTATCTCCACAATGTATCAGCAGAGACTTTGTTTATTATGATCTTCAGTTTCTGAGCTTTAGGGCAATGAAACATAACACAACATGAATTGAATTATGCTAATTATGGTCTTCTACTAAATCCCACATATCCTAATCAGTACAGCCCTGCTCTAGCGATATTATTGGCAGGATTTCAAGAAGGGAAATAAAAAGCAGAGAGTCCTGCCAGAAAGCCAACCACAGACAGGCACAAGCAATAAATGTGAGCTCAGGCCAGGACAAGGGCGCAGGTGAGATTTCAAACCTAGGCAAGAGGTCTGGGTTAAATTTGAAGTTCCACCCCCACCTAGCTGCTGCAAAAAAGACACAGCTTTTATTTTCCCCTGTTCCTTTCTGACTGCTTTCTTGTTAAGACCCTATTTTAAATTCCCAATATAAAGAGACTGAATTTAAACCTATACAGATAAGGCCAAAATAATCTTTTATTTTAGTATACAAGTACCTTTATTTTGCATGGAGAGACAGTCAAACTGGACTATAAAAAAAACTTTCTACTAAAATATACAAGAACATCTATGTTGTGGGCTGTATCTGTGCAACTTGTGAAAAAGAGCAGATCTCAAATACTTTGCCTTGCTTCTGTCACAGCTCAAATGCTCTTCCAAGGAATAGAAAAATTATTCCCATATTCATCCCTCTCACATTTTCCACTTCTATGCCTTTTTTTCCCCGACATGGATAACCCTGTTACTTGGGTCTTTCCTCAGCAGCACAGAGACAACGTGATTCTTGACAGTTTCCTGGATGTCCAAAGGCTCTCTGAACAGTTGAAGTGAATCTAAATAAAACTCCATTAAAACCTTTTGCTGCTGTTGGCAACTTCGGTACCTATCTATACACCTTCAAAAAAACCCCCAAACTTATTATGAATTAAGCTTTCATTTAAGGAATACTGGACTTCATATATGAAATATATGGCAAATATGGCAAAATATGAAAAATATGGCAAAGAACACTTTCCTGTTGTTGGACTGGGGAATCCTTGCTAATGCATGTTTCAAGATGAGCATTTCAGCATTCTTCTGATGTATAACAAAATTCTTTTAAGATAACCTTTGCTCTTTATCTTGATGTGTGAATACTTTGGAACATTTATGAGTGCTGCACTTCCATCTAACACTGATAAACAGCAATATCTTTTCCAAGGTTGAAGGAAACCTGTTCATATATATATTTTATGCTGGAACGATGCAAACAATTTTTAACAAGCTGCAGATTGCCACAAGAGCTGCTCCTAATCATGAATATGTTGCTTTGACAAGTCTGGAAGAGATGCAACAGAACGAAAGCTTTTCGAAAAGAACGAGTATGTCACACAGAGCTAATAAATAGTATGTCCATACATTGAAACAAACAGCCTGCATTTGTTTCAATTATTCATGGCTAGATCGTCAGCTGGCAATCTGCTCAACGCTAGGGGCAATGCAGTGGGGAGACAGTTAACAGCATTGTGTCTACACCCTGCACAGCTTACCCGCCTCATAGTGTCAGCACAACTAGACTGCCAGGTGTACGGGGGTGGAAGATAGACAAGGCTCTTCCCACACATCACACCTTTCCCACCTATTCAGGGAATCAGGCTGGGTGCAAAACATCTCTGCTCAATCTGCTTTCTCGGTGTGTGCTAGGAGCAGTTGTATGGTGAGCTAAGACCAAAAAAAACCCCCCAAAAAACCCCAACCCAAACTAGCAAGTGCCTTTTACTGCTTTAATCTCTCATACTCATAGACACAGAGCAGACTCTTGCCCTCTGAATGTAAATGCAAGTTATCCAGCATTTTGGAAATAAACTGCTGGGTAGAAATAAAAGTTGGGTGAACATACAAAAGACTAAGATTATATGATGGGTGACCACCTGTGTTACTGCCCATTTCTCTAACCTTCAACCTACAAGTTGCCTCTTTTCTTCCTCTTCTCCTTTGCACACTTTGACATAACATTTTACCACAATATTCACATCAAAAATGAAGAAAGCCAGAAGGCTGCCTCTGCTGATATTAAAGCAAATAAATGTTTATAGCTTTTATTAGAGATCACATTATTTTTAGTGACTTCCTAAATTTTATAACAACACATTGTGCATACGAAATGCAAGAAAAAGAAATAATATTAGTCACTCTTGGGACCACCAAAGCACCAAACGAGCCCACTGAGCATGATACCCACAATTACAAGAGTTTGTTGATTACAGCAAAGCGTAACCAAACAGATATGAAAAGAATACTTCCAAATAACCTTAGTTACATAAATTCTTGTTTTCCTAACTGCTGCCAAGCATCATAAAAATTTATCCAAACTAAAAATAATTTCAACTTTGAAAATTCCTTTGAGATGATATACCACATAAACAGCTCAACAACAAATTGATCACTTTCCTAGAACTGTAAACTCATACCTGACAGGTAGGTATTGATTTATTTTATCTACCAGCTCCCTGTTGCTCTGAGGAAGATAATAGCGATCAAGGGACTTCTTGTACCTTTCATCAATAAGCGACCCCTTGGAAGTACCAATTTGACTATGGATTATCATCTCAGATTATAGAAGGAAGTGCACAGATTGATGTAAAGACTAGAAGGCTGTCAGACATGGTTAAATTCTACATAGAACATCCACAAATAAGGTTTTTTTGGGAAGTATTTTGTAATTGTGTGCAATCAAATGGAAAGCTTCTTGATAGAGGCTATAAATAATGCTTATTTGCTTAGACCTGACAGCTTGCTTTCTAGAAACCTACACTGTTCAGATTAATTTTCTGCCCAGAGAAACATAAACAATAATCCTTGGTGCATTAGCAAACAACAATTCCAATAACCTGCATTGTATTGCACCACACAAAAGCTAACTCCCCTACTCCCTCACAGCCCAGAATGAACTATGGAACAATGGGTTCTTGTACCTGTAATTTGTTTTTTCTGCACTGATCTGAGACCTATCATAAGAAATGGAAGAAATTTGACATTCAAAACATAACTGAGACAATTCACATTCATTATTTTTCTCTCCAACCTTCCAACTAGGACTAGGAGGGCCGGGTGTTCTGTTTCAAGGGAACGCTGTTCCTGTTCTCAGAATGTAGAAGAAGCAATTCTAATCATCTGAACCTGAAGTGCACAGTTGAAGTGTTCTGTAATAGTGCCACAAAATATTTTATCTCAAATAATTGTGTTTTAAGGAAAAGAGTCTGAATATAATTCCATTTTAATTACCTCTCTGGAGAATCGTCCTGTTTTTTAAATCCAGGAGGAAGAGCAGGCCCAAAAAAGCCATCATCATCATCATCTTCCTGAATTCTTTTGGGCTTTCTGCAAATACAAAGATTTCACTTAATAATTACCTTGACATGCACAGCAATTATCTACATTTTAAAAAGGAAAAAAATACATAAAATTATTTCATACTGTCTTATGTACTAAATATCCTGCCGTTACCAAGGAAACAGCGCAAAAGGATCCAAAATAATTTGAAGCAATTAAAAAATTGGGAGCATAAGCTTCACTCCAAAAATGCTCTGACATTTAAAAAAACATTAAGAATGCTTCTGCTGTAGAAAGAAGAGTCGTATAATGTTGAAATACCATTTTCTAGTCACAAAGTAATTTTAAATTCAGCACACTTCTTTCTCCATTTTTATACACTGTCTGCATTTTGACTAGTATTTTTCCCAGTTCAATTCTAATGAACTGAAAAACTGTTGAATAAGACAAGAAAAAAAATTGAGTCATAATTACTCTAACACTCGTTAAGATGGCATAATGCCCTTCAAGTCACTTATACAAGGCCTAGCACAAACACACACAAGTTCTTAATACAGCAATTGTGAGTAATCAGCCCCACCAAATGAAAGTATGTGCAGACTCCTGTTATTTGCTAAACAATTTGGGGTTTTTTTCATTAGAGTTGACTTAATTGAATGCATAAATTCATGCCCATAAATAGTTCTTACGACCTCTCAGTGAGAGGCAGTATACCAGAAACAGGGCAAAACTCAAGTACCAAATACTTACATACATGGTAAGTGGTGTCAGTCCTTAGTTTAAACAAGCAAAACATTAAGGATTTTATTACGTTAATTGCAGAACTAAAATAAAATGTGTAAATAGAGATCTGATTACCCTAAATAAGTTAATTTCACCGTAGGGTGTCAAACAGGTCAGCTGAACATTTTTGACTGCAAGGACCATGCAGAACATGTCATCAAGTTTTACACAGGTACAGGGTTTACCTTTTTATTTATATAATACTGTTCCTTTCTCATAATTTATGCAGACACATTTCATTTGCAATACAATGTAAATACACAAATAACCTAAGAACATACTCACTTGGGTGCTGGATCTCCTTCTGTCTCCTCTTCAGAATCTCTGTTTGCATCTCTGGGTGGAGGAAGAGATTCCGAGTCATCATCACTGTCAGGGTTTTCCGAGCTGCAGCTGCTTTTATAGCCTGGAGGCAGTGCTGGTCCTGCAACTGAACATCCAGAGTTATTTGGGATACTTATTAAACATTTCAAATGAGTATGATCTATCTTGGTATTCCGAAAACATATTGGGAATTCCAGGGAAACTACCTGGAATTAAGTTTATTCAACCATTGCTCTGCTTAGCATTTAGAGAAGATATCTAAACAAACTTCTAGAAGTTACTTTTTTCAGCACCATATTTCAACCCCCCTGAATTACATTAGTACATTACTAATCCATTACTACATTAATGTCTTCTGGAACAGGACTAGAAAGCCCTGTTTTATCTAACAACTGATTTACAATGCATATGGTATAAATTGGTATATTTAAAAGAAACTACCACCTTAATAAAGCATTTGAAGCTTGCAAGTGAAGAATCACATCATCTGTACATACACAGAATGGGAGACCATAGATCAGTGGAATTTGACTGCCAGCCTGCTTTAGGAATGCTTTAATGATTAAGGTTATTCCCAGTTCAGCTAAGCGTGAACAGCAGGCACAGACTTAAGTACTCTGCTGAAAAAGGGATGATTTAGGCATTCAGACTTCAAAGAATCGTTGCTGTCAGAAGGCGGGGGCAGTGGAGGGAGCTCTCATGCTCCCTGCACCCTCTGGAGTAATGAGGAGGGGGGGAACACCCCAGCAAAGCAAAAACTCAGATGCTAACACTGTTCACAGGCCTGAGCTGTTTCTGGCACTGCCCCCACCAGCAGGCACAGTTCTTTATAGACTTATTTAGATATAGTACCATATACTCTGGGTCCAGAAGTACCTTAGCCACTGATCCTAACAGCAAATGCTCCCCAAACGAGACACTTAACACAGGTTCAATCAACACAGAGCCAGCTGGAGTAGGCAAAGACCAGCAATGGTCCCAAGATAAGAGGCCTTCCCAGATCCAGGGCAGCGCACGCAGGGCCAGCACCAATTTACACACACAGCACGAACAGCCACCCAATCTAATGCAGATTTGATCCTACTGATGATTTAGCATCCTGAAACAGAGACACCATCCCTCCTTTTAATATTTCGAGCATTGAGTCTGAGACTGACAGGACAGAAAGATGTTTTGCTAGGGAAAAGACATTGTTCGCTTTATGAATAGTCAAGGGTTAGATGAAAAGATGAGGTGCAATAAAACCACATAAATGAAGGATACCAGGAAATTACATCTCCAGTTAAAGAACTACGACTTTTGGATGGCACAAAATAAAACCTGGTACAGATTATGGTTCCATTGTTAGCTGATAAAGGCTAGGCAGAAATCGAGTCCTTCAAGTGAGCTTCAAAAAGCTTCTACTCATCTTTAGTACAAGACACAGAACAAGGACAGTCTACTAGTTCCAATGCATCCAGACAGATATGCCACTTATTTTTTCTGTTTTAATGGGAAAGATTTTAACCAGGACATATAAATCCATTTCAGCACTAAGAAGAAAAAAACCCACAACACCCAAGCCTATAAAGGTTAAGTAAATTCAAGATGAGAGGGAGCCAACAGATGAATGATAAATAGGAATAAAGACTGCTATCAATAAGTCTCCCATTCTGGTATGAGAAACATCACTGCATAAAAAGCACTTAAAAACCAGACAAAACCCGCACAACAGGTTTCTCCAGCCACCCGGTGCCCTGATGTCATGAAAGCAGAGCTTCATTTGCTCTGAATGCAGACTGCTAAGAGAAAGGACTTGGAGTGAAAGGAGCAAACTGAGATGCAGTTTGATGAGTCTGATACTGCAGAGGAAGAGAGAAATTGGAAGCAGCTTTCTGAGCTGGAAAGAACTAGTAAAACCAAAACTATTAAAAGAAAGAGACTGGTCCCACTGACATGTTGTCCAACATCAGGGCTAACATACATGCTTTCTATCCCAACTCCTCTCTGTTATGCTGGCACAACTGTTTGCGTGGGCTATGCAAAAAAAATGGATCAGGGAACTTAAGAGGCATAAAAATAACACTGCAAAACCCAGCACTCCCCTGAAAGAACTATGTTCGTGGAACAGCAGCCTAAACAGGACAACCAGAAACAAAACAGAGACAGAGATTGGTTCACGAAGGGAAAATGGCATTTAAAGCCTGGGGAAAGAAAAGTCATTGGACATGGTGAAAGAAGCAGAGGAGAAAGGGACTTGGGAGAACGGGGATTAGGAATTAATATGGTCATGGTACTGACTGAGACTAATAATCAGCGCAGGCAAGGATACAGCTATGGAGCGGGGTGGGGTGGGAAGCCGCAAGAAAGGGTAGACAGGAAGGAATGGGAACTGCTAAGCATAAATTGTGGGAGCAAAGAAAGGGAAGGGTAAAGAGGGAGGCCAAGATCTAATGAGAAGTCTGTGAATGAAATTCCCTGAAAGCCATGGAAAAGTGGAAAGATACAGATCAAAGGAGGAACGGAGGAGAGCTTGGAGGGTCAGGAAACTAAAACCAGTGAGGTGAGGAAGAGAAATAGATGTAGCAATGGTAAAGCAAAAGGAAAGCGAGGAAGTAACCAGAACTCGGAACACGACAGTGGGATAAGAAAGTATGAGAAGACAATCTGGGGGATGGAGAGGAGAAAAAGAAAGCCAAGGATACGTCTCAAGTCAGACTGAAGCCAATGTTTCACAGCTGCTAGAAGTGGCCATCCTACTACTGTTGCTCTGACTTGCCCTCTCCATTGAGCTGGCTCTGGCGACTATCAGCCTGAAAATGAAGTCAATTAAATTCAGAAACCAAATTAAAAACTACTTTTTGTTCTGTTTTTGCTGGGTTGATTTCTGCTGTATTTGACATTCTTAGGCAATCTACCATGCCATCAGACAGGCACTGGGAACCTCTCAAG
Source organism: Pelecanus crispus (assembly GCF_030463565.1). NCBI lineage: Eukaryota > Metazoa > Chordata > Aves > Pelecaniformes > Pelecanidae > Pelecanus > Pelecanus crispus. Next base: position 193,946,844 of record NC_134643.1, on the reverse strand, counting down.
GACAGACGGGAGTAGGGCCTTTCACCTTCAGTGACAGATCAACTCAGACATACCACATCACTGCATCTCGTACTTTGACAAATGTGGCCTCAATGCTGAAAAAGACAAAACCCCCTTCTGTATCTCTGGTTATTTTTAGCCATTCCCTAGCACTTCTCTCCTGCTGGTACAGGGACAGCACAGAGGCAGGGCCAAAGAAGGTATAATTCTTCCAGCAGGAGCACATTTAAGCCAGCTTCAAAGAACCATCATAAGATGAAGAATCGGGAGATGAATGTGTCCCATGGGTTGGACAGTGACAAGCTGAAGAAGGAAAGGTAAAAGATTTACCAGGAATGAGGTTCTGAGTCTGTCCAACTACCATTTGCTCCCATCCTGGTCCTGATTAAGGGTCACAGGGTTTGAGTAGCGTCAGTTCTGACACTAATGGACATGATGCTATGATTCCATGACATTGGTATCTCCTGGCAAAGTCCATTTTGGCTCCCCCTGTGCTGACCTACAAGCAGAGCAGCAACTGACACTTTACCTTAGTTACTCCCTTATCTTCCAAGGCAGGGATGCATAAGGAAAGGAAGAACCGAGCTTTTAACTCTGCTCACATTTCACAATGTGAAACACCACAGGCTGACATCAATGGGATTACACAAGCTACAATTACCACATCTTCAGTTTTTCTTCATTAAAAAAAAAAGGGGGGGGAAGAATTTGCATGCTAAAAGTTACAGCTATTAACACAGCTGACTAGATAATCTTTATGGGTCCCTTCCAACCCAAACCATTCTGTGATTCTGCATTATCCATATCAAGATGAAAGAAATGCAAATTTAAGGATGGATCAACAGACATTTATTTTGTTCACTACATCTAGCATGGCAATGTCATATTATATACAGAAAAGAAATGCTTATCTGGCAGCCAAGAGGGCAAACTGCATCCTGGGATACATCAAGCACAGCCTAACCAGCTGGTCAAGCAGTGATTATCCTGTACACAGCACTGGTGCAGCCTCACCTTGAGCACTGTGTCCAGTTCTGGGCCCCACAATTTAAGAAGGATGTGAAGGTCCTTGAATGTGTCCAGAGGAGGGCAACAAAGCTGGTGAAAGGGCTGGAAGGCATGTCTTATGAGGAGTGGCTAAGGACTTTGGGCTTGTCTAGTTCGGAGAAAAGGAGGCTGAGGGGTGACCTCATTGCTCTCTACAGCTTCCTGAGGAGGGGAAGTAGAGAGGGAGGTGCTGGTCCCTTCTCCCTGGTATCCAGTGATAGGACACGTGGAAATGGTTCAAAGCTGCACCAGAGGAGCTTTAGACTGGACATTAGGAAGCATTTCTTTACCAAGAAGGTGGTCAACCACTGGAACAGGCTTCCTAGAGAGGTGGTTGATGCCCCAAGCCTGTCAGTCTTTAATGGGCATTTGGACAATGCCCTAAACAACATGCGTTAACTTTTGGTCAGCCCTGAACTGGTCAGGCAGTTGGACTGGATGATTGTCGTAGGTCCCTTCCAACTGAAATAGTCTAGTCTATTCTCTTACATTATAGTTCTGAATGAAACATTTTTGACAGAATTCTCAGAATGGCTGCTCAAAATCATACTTTGTTGCTGTTGGGAAGCAGAAACTATGGAAGTAGAATAAAAACCCAAGTGTTCTTTAAAAAAAAAGCAAAAAGCAGCTCAAATATCAGTGAGACCACAAGGAAAGAAAACATATTGGAAAAGCTGTTTCGCTTTAAAAGCTATCTCTTCAAATAGCTAGAATACACAAGGAAATAGTTACAGAACAACTTCTATGCCCATTCTGTCTCAACAGCCAGCAAGTGTTACAGCACAGAAGATGCTTGTGGCAGCCCTGCCACACAATTTTGCCACGCGGAACCTTCAGGTGCAGAACTCCAGCTGAAGCTGTACTTCTGTACAACAAAGTGTGTTATGCCAAAGTACTTGCTCTCTCTTCCTCCTCTGCACTGCAGCAGTATGCCTCATATGTTGAGCAGGTACAGTTAGTTGTTGTAAGTCAGGAAAAGTTTATAGAAGTTGTAAAAAAACCCAAATAATCCCCCCAGTAGTTGTTTTTTTTTTTAAAGGCAAATAAATTCCTTCATCCACTTCACACAGAAATCCCCAAGCCGATCTGCCAGTGTAGCTGTACTACTATGCAGCTGATGTACACTGGGACAAAAAGCGGACAAACTACGCTGAATAACCTAGACTAGATGCTGCCAAAACACTTGGTATCATGAAACAACGGCCTAACAATAAGTTTAACTTATTTTGTTCAGTGGATTCATACACAATATAGATACTTGCAACATATATCAGTATATTGATAGAAAGTGAACAAGCCATCAACACAAATATGAATAGGAAAGGCTGCATCAGCTCAGACAAGTGTGTAGTCAAGACTTCATCACAAAGCCAAGCTACGGGCCCTGGAGCTTGGTGTTGCTATGGTGTCAGCTAAGGCAGCAGCTTTGCTCTCTCTTCCTATTGCTCCCTCTTCTGGATTAAAAAAACGAGAAGAGCAGACAAGCACAGTAAACCTTTCCCATCAGAGCTGCTTCATTTGGAATAACCAAATGATCACTGAAGCACAGACAGAAATTGAATACATACACTAGTGATCTGAACTTGGATTAAGGACAGACAGCACTAACAGTCAAACTGCTACTTCCAGAGATCCTGGTACAGAACACGTAAGAGTTTAAGTGGGGGAAACCGAGCTCCACGGCAGAAGAGCCAGCCCGGCAGTCAGCCGGTCTCAGAGAGATCCCACTTCTGTCGCGACCCTGGCAGGTGAGGCACCACAGCCTCGCTGATCGCAAGGCAGTTCCGCATCCCGAGGAAAGCTGACTGAAAAACGATAATTTGGTGAAGTGTTTTGGTTTGGCAAAGGAAAGCATGCTGCAAGGACATGACCACCACTTTTTTTTATTTTTTCCCCTGCCCACTAACTTCACACTCGGAGCTACTAAAGAACACGGGCCTAAAAGCACGTAACAACGAAGCAGGAAAACAATGAACAGATCAACGCCGTTATTTTTTTGCAACGACTTTTAGACCGTTTCGTAAGTGTAGTATCCCACCACCTGGGAATTTTTTTTTTTTTCCCCTGAAAAAGTCACCATAAACACCACCCGCGAAGCTCAGCTGCACCGAGGCGCCCCGCCGGCGCAGCCCGAGCTGCGAAGCCCCCGCCGCAGCGCCGCGTTACCGGCGCCGAGGGAGCGGCCCCGCTCCTCCACCGCAGCCCCGTGCCCGCGCCCCAACGCACCGAGGCCCGTGAGGGGCCGCGCTCGTCCCCCGCGGCCCGACGCGCCGCTGAGGTGCGGCGAAACACGGGGGAACGCCGCCGCCCCTGCCCCCGGGGGGGGCCCTGCCAGGCGTGTTCCGCGGTGGAAGCGGGAGCCGCCCCCCAGCCCGGCCGCCCGGGGCAGGCCGCGGCACCCCCCGCGCCTCACCCTGGCTGAAGTCCTCATCCGGGTCCGCCTCGGCGCAGCGCGGGAAGCCGGGCGGCAGCGCGGGGCCGATGAGCTCGCGGGCCATGGCGGGGGCGGCGCAGCGCGCATGCGCGCCAGCGCCCCGGGCTTCGGTTCGGGGGCGCCGGCCCGGCCCCTCTCCCGGCCCGCGCCGCTTCCCCGCTCCCCGCCCTCCCTCCGCCGCCGCACTTCCGGCGCTGCCGGATGACGCAAACGCCCGCCCTCCTCAGGCGGGTTTAACCCCAGGGCCGAGCGGCCTAATCCCCGGAAGTGACGTCTTTTGCCGCGGCCGCCGGTGTGGCCCCACGTGGTGGTGGAAGCCGATCGCGGAGCAGGGGCTGCACCCGGGCGGCCGCTTCGGGCCTGACATGAACCCCTTCGCCTGGTACCCGCCGCCGGGGCTGCCCCCGCCCGGGCTCCCCCCACCCTTTTTCTGCCCGCCGCCCCCCTGGGAGCCGGGCTTCTGGGCTCCCCCCGGGCCCTACCCGCCGCCCGGGCGCTACCCGCCGCCCAGCAGCTACCCGCCCGCCGACAGCTACTCGCAGCCTGCCGAGAGCTACCCGCCCGCTGAGAGCTACTCGCAGCCCGACAGCTGCCCGCCGCCTGCCAAGAGCTACTCGCAGCCCGACGGCTGCCCGCCGCCCGCCGAGGGTTACCCACCGCCCGCTGACAGCCGCCCGCCCGCCGAGGGCTACCCGCCACCCGCTGACAGCTACCCGCCTGCTGAGACCTACCCGCCGCCCGGCAGCTACGTCCCACCCGCCGCCTGGTACCCGCTGGCCCACAGAGAGCGACCGCAGGGCCCGCACGCTGGTGAGGGGCGCAGGAGAGGTCATCTCTTGGGCCCGTGGGCTCCTTCCTGGCCCTCACTGGGCAGGGACCCTGGGGCTGGCCTAACCCTTGGGGGTGGAGGGCTCCCCATCCCTCCAAGCATGTGCCCCACTGTCTGTGCTGGTCGTGCAGCCCTGCCTCTCTCTTCCCCAGGCCCTTCCCTGCCTCAGCAGGGCCACTGAGGTAGCAGGGAGTGTGTTTTACCAGTTGTATGTATAACTAGCTCTTCTTTCTTTCTTTTTTTTTTTTTTTTTTTTGAAGGTGGAAATGGCAATTTTTCCCAGAAATGGCAAGGCGAGCAAGCGCCTGGGTTTAGTAAACGTTTTCCAGAAGAAAATAATAAGCCAAAGGTATGGACTGGGGTCCCCGGTGCAAGAAAGACATGGACCTGTTGGAGCGGGTCCAGAGAAGGGCCACGAGAACAGTCAGAGAGCTGGAACACATCTTCTGTGAAGAAAGGCTGAGAGAGTTGGGCTTGTTCAGCTGTAGAGGAGAAGGCTTTGGAGAGACCTTATTGCAGCCTTTCAATACTTAAAGGGGGCTTATAAGAAAAATGAGGACAGGCTTTTTAGTAGAAACTGTAGCGATAGGGCAAGGGGCAACAGTTTTAAACCACTGAAAGAGAGTAGGTTTAGATTGGACATAAGATACTATTTACGATGAGGGTGGTGAGACACTAGCACAGGTTGCCCAGAGAAGTTGTGGATGCCCCATCATTGGAAGCATTCAAGGTCAGGTCAGATGGGGCTCTGAGCAACCTGAGCTAGTGAAAGATGTCCCTGCCCATGGCAGTGGGGATGGACTAGATGATCTTTGAAGGTCCCTTCCGACCCAAACCATTTTGTGATTCTGTGTTGGTGACAGTCATGTGGAACTTGTCCCGTGGTACTACAGAGACCCTGTACTCTTGTCTGATACGCCTGTCCTTACAAGAGAGAAAATGTATGACAATCAGTCTGCAAATCTTGAGCCCGTTGAAAGAAAGATACATTTCAACCAAATTCTAACACAGGTTGACTTTAGAAAAGCCTTTACCGTAGTGATGCCTGAGGGCCTAAATTACATTAGCACACAATTCTGTTATCAAGGCCAGAGGGCCAAATCACCCCTGTGTGTGTAGTGGGAGAAGGAAGGATGTCTGCTGCCCTCTGAGGTCTTGTATGCCATGTGAGAACACGTATGGTCTGACTTGACAGGGTAGAGACTTGGGGCTGTAGCCTAGCTCTCCTCCCAGCCCTCAATAAACCTGTGCCAGCCTGGTATGTTTGCAGAAGTGATAACTGATGGAAAGGCGGTAGGGGAAAGAGCTGAGTGCAGGGTGCTTTGTTTGGAGGATGAGTGATTTGAATTTCACTTTCATGTTATGTTAGCTTATCTTTGAAACTTTTGAAACATGTTTTAATTGATGGCTTTATTAACAAAAATACTCATGAAAGTGTTTCACACCTAATTAAAAATAGGAATACCTTGTAATCTTGTAACTGCAATCTTGAGATGATTTCTTCTTTTTTTTGCAGACCAAAAAGAAAAAAGAGCCAGTTTTCTCTCATTATTGTGATACCTGTGACCGTGGCTATAAAAACCAGGAGAAGTACGATGAACATATTTCACAACATAAACAGGTTGATGAGTTTGCCTTGGTTTATTTACACTTTGATTTTTAATTTTGCGCATGATAACTAGTTAGCTGAAGTCACTCTTTGAGTGGAAGACTTAGCAAAGAGATTCCAGAGCAACTAAAAGTGCTACTAGGAGATTTTTTCTGAATGCTTTGTGTGTGTGAGCTATCATTGTATTTTTGGTTTTATTGCTGAAGTTATTTGAATGTCTTTCTTGTGAAGTATTGCTAAGACACCCCAGTGGTAGGAATTAATTCATTGACATCAGTAGAGCATCTAAAATTTTTTGTGTGAAAAGGCTTTATGTGGAAAACATGTTTTAAAAATCCACCCCTTTATTGCAAAGAAGTATCAAGATTTGAAATTGGAGTCTTGCAAATCTTTCTCTTAGGTTAACTTCATGTTATCTCCAATTATCACGTATGTTGGCTTCACTGGTTATTCTAATATCAGATGAAATTTAGAAGTGCATTATCCCTTCTTACTGTTTTTATAATCACGTTTGTTTTCAAAATGAGTAACTTAAAAGTTCTGTGTAACTAACCGTACAGGCATTTGGCACTGCGTTTGTTTGAAGTGTACTTGAATGCTTGTTTATAGCTTGTTTGCGTAACTTGTGTCTTAAGTTCACCCCCTTATCTTGCAGTGCACGGAGGAAGGCTGCAATTTCAGTGCACATGAGAAGATAGTTCAGATACACTGGAAGAATGTAGGTATCCCCCTGGACCCAAAATATGAGTCTGTGCAATCTTTACTGTCGTCCCTTTTCTCATTCTTCAGACACTTGCTTTCATTCTTCTGGAAGGAAAACCTATCACCTCTGGGTGGAATCTGTTGTAAGACAATGTTGTGGATGAAGATATGTTGAATACTATGGGGTTTTTAAATGGATTAGTTTTGTAATTGCTGTGTGCCGGCCGTCTCACCACTTTTAGAGATGACAACAGTGAGATACTACTATAGCTGGCAGAATGATGCTTTTTTTTTTTTTTACTTGTGGGTTTTTTCCTTCCCCTTTTAAACACCTATGAAATACTTTTTCCTTAGGCACATGCGCCTGGTGCTAAAAGAATAAAATTAGATAGTCCGGAAGAGATCGCTAGATGGAGAGAAGAAAGAAAAAAGTGAGTAAGACTTGTGACCTGTGAATTTATTTTACTATATTATTCCTGTGTGATCATAAGATGACAGCTGAAAGGCAGTAGCAGCACGTGCTTGCTGCTGCTGTTCCTTTGACTCTGCAAAACTCCTGTGGTGGTGGTCTCTCTCGGAATGTCCAAGCCAGGAGGGTGTGAGCCTCAGAGACTATAATCATTTGGATGATTATTAGAAGGCAGCGTATCAACTGAGAAGGAGGTAGCTTTCCCAGATGTTTGATTTGGTACCCCAGGTTAGGCGAATGACTCATTCCTTCTAGCCTGATCCCCGAGATATTTTAGGTCAGAGATGTGTGTGTGTTTCCTTGGTGGTTTTTAATAGCTAAGAAATCTGGAACTCTTGTACTGACTATAATCGTAATACATCTTGCTGTGTTCAGATTTCCACAGCTTAAGTTGTCCCAGTAGACCCCAACAGGGAGTTCTCCTAATTTTTAAGAACTTTCGGCATTGCTTGACACTTTTCTACTGAAAGAGAACAGAACCCATGGATGATGCTGTCTCAAGTAGTCTAACTCATGTTGTACCTAGAGTACAAGGTAAAGTTCACATGTAAGCAGTATTTCTCATTCTGTGATGTGAGGTTGTACAACTTCTTTACATTTACCAGGATTGAAGTGTTTAAAAATTCACACTGGACTTCTGTAGATCTTATCTCACTGATCTTTGGGGGTTTTTTACCCCCTAAGTTTAACAGAATAAAATCTAGCCTTTTCCAGCAGGTGAAGGATGCTGTAGGCCTTCCTCACTTCTGTTCCAGACTTGGAATGTAGTCTTGTGGGTGATCAGTACATGGGTTTTGTTTCTGTGAGCAGGAGTCCTACATGCAGTGTGGGAAGTGATACACATTTAATTTCAAGATCACTGGTGATCAGCTTGGTCAGTGTACTAGTCACCTATGGGTTTTTTTAAATTAAAGTAAACCCAGTTGTCTGATGCAGTCTTACTGATGAATCCAGCTTGCATTTATGTCAGAAAACAATGTTGATTCATTCTTGTTTTGGACCTGACTTCCCTTAATAAGTTTTTACACAATGGCTTTTGTAAGAAAGGAAATATGAGTGGAATGTATGGTAGGAGATTTTTTTTAATTGCCTTCCATCACCTTTTGCTGTATTGAGAAGCAAAATTTCTCCCCATGTAATGGGAAGGAGCAAATCCCTGCAAGTTTAACATTCCTTTGGACATGGTTTCTGCTTTTTCTGCAAACTTCAGAACTGCAAGGGGAAGCCTTTCACTATGTCAGCACATCATAACTGTCAACTGTTGCACCTGCTGTCATTTTTTTACAAAATAACATAATCTGTAGGTCCTGGTGTGCGTTTTTGTTTTTGTTGTTTCTTTTTAAAAAAAAAAAAAACAAAACAGCTTTTCTTGTTGTGTGTTTGGGTTTTTTTTACCAAAATTTTCTTTTGTGCCGTATTTAAAATGCCATAGTTAACTAGACAAAAATTGCTTGTGATCTGTGCAAGTACAAGTTTGGTGTCAGATTAGTTTTGGTTCCAGTGTTTCATTTTATTCAAGAGACTTGAGGATTTGTGTTTTTTACTTGCTTTCACTCTACATACTGCTGTCTTCCCCTCTCTCCCCAATAGTGATACTTACAAAGTCTTTATTACTTGTAATACAAAGTGTTTGAACAGAGTTAGCAAAAACCAAAAAGTCCTTAGGTTTGTCTGTCTTGTGGCCCACACTTAATTTTCTAATAGTAGCTCCAAGGAAAGGTATCAGTACTTGTGTGCAGAGTCTTTGCTATTCATTTGTAACTTTGCATGCACTTTTCTGTTTTGGGAGATGTTTGCGACAGTTCCTCTGTAGTGGCTGATGCTAAGGTTTAAGTGTTGAAATGATATTTAAGGTCTGTATGTCAGTACATGCTCTGCTGTATACTAGAACATTAGGGAAGCAGGAATCGAATGTACAGTCATGTTTAGGTACTGTTTGCTTGGGGAGTGGGTGCTGCAAGTCAAAGCAACATTTATCTACAGTAATTGTAAGGATGATACTCTCCCTGAGATCGTTTTTGTTGAGTTTCTACAGAATCTCATGGTACATGCTGTTGTTTTTTTATGGGTGAATATAATTTGGCTGTGGTACAACATTGCTGAAAGCCTTTGTTCACTGTGGCACAGTAAAATAAATGGAAATAAAGCCTTGTAGTCACGACCACCAACCAAAAAAGGCAGTATGAGATTAGGACCTTCTGAGCCAAGGCCACTAGATGGAGTACTGCTGTAGCTTATTTTGGTACTTCAGTCCTTGTGTGGGCATCTTGTTTAGCTATAATGGATGGGTGTAGAATGACTACCTGGGTGGCTTTTGTTACTCTTTGTACAACAAGGAAGCTGTACTAACATCCTTCTTTTTTTTTTAATTGAGGGAAAAAAAAAAACAAAGAGAGAAACCCAGCTGAAACTTTTGTGAAGCATTAATTGGGTCTCCAGCAAAGCATCGGTTTAGTACTGAAGGTCTGTTGTTGACTCACAGTAAACATTGCATTGTACAGAAAAAAAGGACACCAGAGGGAGTCTGAGCTATTAGGCAGTTGTGGTTTATGGTGACAGGAAAAAGCCTTTTTCTTTCTAGAAGCTCCAGTCAGAGCTAAGAATGAATCTTTTTAGGTCATTAGTAGTTTGTTTCTAATTAGGTTGCAATGATTTAACGTGTGTTTTTCCATGCTGCATCCCTAACATTCCTGTCTTGCTGCTTCTTTCAACTGTTGTAAATAATTACTTACAGAGTTGAAATTTTTCTTCTTTATTAGCTGCTGTGTTGTTCAGTTGTGTATCCTGCTAAAATCTATTAGAAAGAGTCTGTGTTTAAAGTGCAGCCTTACTCACATAGAGGGAAGAGAAGGGGGAGAGCTGGTAAGGAGCGAGTATCTCTGGATGAAGTATGCTGGGTCAGAATGCTGTTTTCCTGTCTTGGATTCTGTACAATGCCCTGTTCATCGCTGCAGCCTTCATGTCTCTGCTTACCTAAAAGGCTCTTTAATGGTTTGTGGCCCGCTGAACCTGCTGAGGCAGGCAATCTGAAGCGGACAACGATAGACATGAAGTTCAGCAGGATCTCAGGGTTTCCCTGTGTTTTCCAGACAGATGGTTGTGAAGTCTGACATCAGCTTTGGTGATGACAATTACTTCTCTTGTTTTGTTTTGTCCTGTCCCCTCCAAGTGTTGAGAAATGTGCTCTTTCCAGCATATTTTTTTCTTAAACGAAAGTTTAAAGGGAATTATCTACAGTGCATTTCCTTAATGTGTCAGAATGAGGTATTGCTGTCTTCCCTTCTTTCCAAGTGAGATCTGGGTCCTGCTAGCCCATCTGTTTCTAAGCAACTCTTCTTGTGCAAAGGTTATTAGAAAGAATGTGGCAAGGCTTCTCTGGTGTTAAAGTGAATCATTAAACTTACTTTTTCTTAGGTCCTAATATAACATTGGAGGATCTTGTGTGTCGCTTGTAAATTCTCCCTCTCTCCCCCCTCTTTCTTTAATCTGTTGGGTTTTTTTGGTTCAGTTAGGGATTGTAGGGATTGACCGCTGTATTTCCTTGCAACGTATCTCAAAGGCTGAGCATATGCTTAATGAATGAAGGCCAGTACTGTCAACCACACCATTTCTAATTAATTTGTGGTTCTTTAGTTGAATAGTGATAATCCTAGAGTAGCTTGGAATCCTCCCTGGTGTTGCATTCATAGTAGTTAAGTATGTAATAAGGAAAATAATTTCTTAGCACCTGGTAAAAGTAGAGAAGACAAAGCAAAGTAGAAGGAATGTGTTGGTAGATCAAGGTAAACATAGATACAATAAAGTTTACTCTGAACTGCAGAGATGGATTAGCAATAAAACTGCCTCAGCTAACATACGGTAAAATCACAGTAGAGATGCAGTGCTTGATAAAATGCCTGGGAGTCTTAAACCAAGATTTTGTCAGCTCTCTGTTGGGCCATCTTTGTTTTCCTTTGGGCTATCCATGGTCCCCTTTGCTGTTGGTTGTGCGTATGCAGTCAAGACCAGCTCGAGAAATTATTGAGGCAATTTGATCACTGTGCTGTTCCTATAAAGATGATAAACTTATATAGCTCTGGACTCGGAAATTCATTTTGTAAACTGCTGTAGAAACAGGTCTTTTTTCTCTTAGACATTGGCAAGGCTCTGTTTTTCCACTGCTTGCTAAGGGCTAGTTTACTCTGATGGTTATGTGAGCAAAATAGAGTACATTGGCCTATAAAACACGTATAACTTCGGCTAGTGCACTCATTTATTGAAAAAAAAACATCTACTCACTAAGGCACACATGTTAGTGATTATGTTGTGTCGCCGTTTCCTGTCTCTGGAAGCTTAGGGTATCCTTTTACCTGCATGTCATTTTGTTGGTGTGTATGTAATATACTCATCTTAGCCTGAAAAACAGCTTTCTGGTGTTATCCTGACAATTTATGCTGAAAAACTTCCAGTTTGGATTATGGAAGTGTCTTTGGTTGGAAACTACAGCTGCTATGAAATGGGGCTGACTTCTCGGGCATTGCTGGCTCCTTCGTGAAATCTGCTGTGCCAGACCATCACGTCCTGGTTTAATTCCCTCTTTTACAAGAAATTGTTTAAGTTTGTAAAGCCTTTGTGGTGACTGATGAAGCTGTCTGTGGTCAAGCTCTGACAAGTTGTTTATGGGACCTAGGTGCTGGGCTAATTCTGCTTCAGTGGTGTTTGTAGGTAACGTTTTAAGAACCTTGTTTTATTGGGGGAGGAGGGCGTGTCTTCTGAGAAGGATTCAAAGCCAAGTCAGCTCATTGGATTTTAACACATAGCCTTTTATGTGGAAAGATTCAGTACAGGCTCTTCCTTCTGCATCGTTGCACCTCTGTTCAGGAGCAGTCTTCCTAAATGTAACCTTCCTGAATAAGAACTTTCTGTATCAAAAAAAAATTAAATTATTTTTTTGATTTTTGACCTCTCTCGAGTACTTTGTGGCTGTCCTTAGATAGTGAAGTTTGCCAGGTCTGCCATAAAGTTGTATCTCAAGACCATAATATTTCCATTGTAGGCATCTTCCTCCACTTAGGGTCCAGTTGAATTTTGCTGCCTCCATGGGTAGATCTAGCTGATGTTAGGAGGTGCACAGACCTCTTTGTACTGGGGCTGTGGTACCTGATGAGTTGTGGAGTTGCACTGGGGCGGGTACGTTGGGGTGGGTGGGTAACTTTGGTCCATGTCTCTTTGGTCCATTTGCTCCTTGCAGGGAGAACTGGGGTTGACTTGGCCCAGTCCCACCAGGACGCACTGGTGGTCTTAGCCCAGCCTCGTCGTCGCACAGCAGAGCACCTGGGGAGGAGTGAACCCCGTCTACCTTGTTCTGAGGCTGGTGACCTGCGGACTTGAACGTCCAGAGCTTACTGCCCACCGAGTCCTTAGATGGAAGAATAACTCATAGATGCCCATTTGCTCATTGTCAGTGAAATGAAACAGTCTGTGCATGTGTGCTGTCAAAACAGGTACATTTTCTGCACAAGGTAAAGGCAGTGAGTGAAATGCTATTTAACATTTGAGGAGAGCTGGAGAAAATAAACACAGCCACTACAGGTGCCTTCAGATGTGCTTTTGCAGGCATACTTGGACTTAGAATTTGAGCTCTCTTTAGCTGTTAGTTACTGCCTGGGTCAACTGGAAGGGTGGTTTAGGAGAAATCTGTCTGTCTTGGCACTGAATCGAACCGAAAGCATTCGTGGAGTCCATTACGGTGGCTCGGTGGAGGGAGTGGTAACTCATAGGAATGAAGGTGGGAGGCAGTCATGTCTCAAATAATGTTGTGAGAGCGTGTCTGAATATGTCCCTAATCAGCATAACAGCAGGAGCACTTTGAAGACTCCTTTGCTCCAGGATTAAGGGTCTTCCCTTACGTCTTCCAAATGAAAAAAAAAAAAAAAATTGCTAAGACAAGCTTGGGGCTCTTTTGACCATAACTGTTTATTTTACAGCGCTCTCTCCTTCCGTGAGCCTTACTCATGTGAAGGAAAGCACCTTATCCTAAAACTGTGGAGAGGTGCCAAGCGCAGGGGTCTTTGTCAGTGTGAAGCTCTTGAGATTAAATAGTTCATTACATGCTTGCTGTGTGCTGGGAGTGTTGTAACATGGATGAACAAATGTAGCTAGCAGAGAAGAGTGGAGATAAAACATCACATCCCTGTGCTCACTTGAGGTGTATGGTGGATTTCTGGGAGAAATCCAATGAAAATAGATGTTGACAACTCTGGTTCAAATTCTCTTAAAGGGGACAAGTTCTGTAATGTGTTTAGGTGTGTCTCGTAGGAAATGCTTCTCATCTTTTTCCCTTGGTATGTGGTTGAAGCTGTCTTGCATCAGTGTGAGGCTTAACATTCGTGTTGTGAAAAGGGGAAGATACATGTGATAAGATTAAATATTTAAAGAAAGATACATGTCCTTTTTGATAGCTATATATAGTGAGTCGCTGTTTGAAGTTTCTCGTTACTCCATTTTAATAGACTTATCAAATATTTATACTTTGTGTTTCTGTCCAGAAGCCGGTGGGGGTGTATGTGTGTTTCCCATTTACCACCTTTATCTCAAAGCACTGGGATTTAGCTAACTAATATTTACAGAGCAACCGGCATAGCCATTTTTGGGCTTTGACAGTAATTTGCAGCAGGTCTTGCATGTTAGAACCAGCGTGGCGTTCATCCGCAGGGAGGGATGGGGAGGGAGGAGGAGAATGGAAGAGAGGGATGGTTTTGGAGATGGTTATAACAGTAGATTTGTTTTGTTCTGCATGGCTTAGTAATTTTTCTTGGAAGCTTGAAGAAAAAAGGGGAAGCTTGAAGAAGAAAAATTGGTGAGGTCAGTGTGCAAGCACAATACTTGCTTGAGAGGAAACTTGTGTGCTTTTCCTTAACTTTCACATTAAATGAATCTTGTGCACCCAGAAGCTGTTCTTATACCTTTTTTTTTTTTAATATATTACAAGAACTCAGCAGTTGGTTTGTTAAATTGCAGGACTAAAACATGCTGTTATGTGTAGAGACAGGCAGAGGGTCCATAAGCATGACTGAACTGTTTGTCTGTAGCTTGTTTGATGGTTTGGTAAATCTAGTCATGCCAATTTGGTAGGGTTTTTTTTTTTTTTGTTTTTCTGTGTTTTTTTTATCTGAGTATGTAAGCATAACTGCACTCAGATTTCTTGCCTTTTTAAGAAGGAAACAGTCTGTTAAACTTCTACAAAACATTTTAAAAAAACTATTACGTTTTTTAAAAATTACTACATTTATAGAGGATGCTGGTTTGGTAAAGGGTGAATTGACAAAGTACAGTGAATCATTTAAGAGCCAGTGACATTTTTTTTTTTTTTCCCCTTCTAGAAATTTTCCTACGTTGGCAAATGTTGAAAAGAAGAAGGCGATGCAGATGCAGAAGGAAGAAAGGGGAGAAGTGCTGACTACCCAACAGTTTGGGTAAGCGTTTTCAAAGCAGCTTGTTACTTTGCTCCTTATGAGTTCAGAAGTATGCTGTCATTGTGGTCTCCCAGCGTTTACTGCCTCTACTGTACATATGGTCTGGCTGCCCTTTAACAGAGGACAGGTCATTTGACAAACTGCAGATGTAATGTTCCTTTGTTTACAGTGCTTCATAGTCCACTTCAGTTAAATTAAACAATACTTGTATTAGAAATCTGATGTTCATGCTGAATTCTGCACTCTGGCTTGTTTGAGAAAACCACATTCTAGTGGCCATTCATTAGATCAGTGTAACCTTGGTCTCTGAAAAAGAAATAATGGGGACAGCAGTCACGCAACATAATGAATCCACATGGTCTAATCCTTTAGTGCCTGAAAATGGCCAAGAGAGATTTTATGAGTGGATTTGCCTTCTTATTCTCTCCTTTCAGATGATAAATCAATAATCAAGTGAAGACGGGAGGAAGATTTAACTTTATTTTCATAGCTTCAGTAGTGCTACTTCTTTCTTCTACCCTCCATCATCTTTATCTATCTGCTACCTTTGTTCTGGGCCCAGTACTTAATCCTGTTGGATTTTTAGCTGTTCTCTCCCTTATATTGTGAATTACTTTACAGTATGATCTTCTTTTTTCCTCCCCACAGTGTCAGTGTTATGTGGAACCAGCTAACTTCATTAGCTCTACTTTAGGGCCTGTGGGAAGACTTTTAAAAAACATTAAAATGATCCATACCCCCAGAATTTCACTTGATTAAATGAAAACGACTGAGCTGGAAGGCAGGAGCAGACCCACTTCTGAGGGGGTCTTGCTAAATCCCACTTGCTGCTGCATGGAAGTGAAGCTGGAGCTTGTCTGCCCTTTTTGTTTGGTTGGTTGTTTTTTGGTTTGCCTTTTTTTTTTTTTTTTTTTTTTTAATAGGGAATGACACCAAACAAAATAAAACTTGCACCATGGTAAAGTGATTGAACTAGCGCAGAATAGGGTTCATGCCAGGCTAGCGTGATTTGTTAAATTGTGATAGTGCCAATTACCTTGGTGCAGCATGTGCTTCCGAAGACCCAACACTTACCCACCCCTCCAGCCAGTTGCCTTTTGTGACTTTGGAAGGAAGGGTTTATAAAACACTGAAGTAGAAACTTCCTTCAAAAGATAGAAAGTTGCAGAAGTGATTTGGACCCAAAGAACCAAACCTAGGCATTGAGACTAAAGCCACAGACATACGGAACTATGTTTGGAGGTTCTTATGAGCAAAGATGAGTTTTGCTTGTCACAGTAACAAACTGTTTGGTGTCTACAGGTTTATTTGGTAACAGTTGTGGCTGTGAGTTGGGTACATTATGTAGTCTTAAATGTTTGTCAGCAGTTCTGTACTTACCTCTTACATGTGTTAGTAACTTTATATCTGGAAGATTGTTTGGGAAAAGCAAAGCCCTTGAAACTAGAGTTTGTTTTGCTGTTTGATTTCACTTAGTGACCTTTAAGTCATGTTGATTTTAGAAATCTGTTCTTTTTTTCACCTCCCTTCCCTGAACTGCTAGCACTACAGACTTCATGAACTGTCCAAAAAACTGTCATTTCTGCTTTGTGTATCAACAGTAAAGATTCTGGAATTGGTGCTTATCTGGCAAATTTACTGATGCATGAGGCAAAAATAGAACACAGCTCTTTCTCTGCAAGCTGTACTATTAAAGCAAATAGCTAAGTAAGATTTAGAAGGGATTAGATACTTAACACTTCTGTGGCGCTTTCCATTTGTGGTTCTCTGAAGTGCTTTACAACTGCTAATTCTCAGCATCCCTGTGTGTGAGATTAGAGATGCAGAAGGACCACTTTGGCAGTCTGTGTGGTGTCTTGCAACAGCTGATTAATAGCGCATGGCTCTTTATCCCCTCTGAATGGGAAGTGAAGAGTACATCTTTCACGAGGGGAAGGCAGAAGCCAGGCTGATGTTTGTTGGGATGTGTTTGTGACCTTGGGGCTTCTTTCTGTTGTTTGAGGCCCCAGGGAAATCAGAATGTTGTTTTTAACCCTGTGGCAAGGACAACACCTCTAATTGAGCCTATATTTGCTCGATATCTTCTAGGTTATACAACAACATCCTGAATTTAGAGCCTGGTTGTACAAATACAGAAATGCAGTTCTCTGTCTAGATGGAGTTGAATTATGGTAGCTACTATTAGCCTCCTTGTGTGGATGAGAGACTGATGCACAGGAAGGTGGTGGCTTGCCTCTTGTGCCACAGGAGCACCATGGTGGATGACACTATCAGGGCTGAGCAATCAGTGTTAGACACTGTCATGAAATGACTGGAGAAGGAAATGAAATATGTTTTGTTGCAATATAAAGCCATTTTGAATGCTATGGCAGGCCCTGTTCGCCTCTCGAGAAGTTCTTAATTAGGCTGGAAAGTTATGGAAGAGAGGAATTTTGGTAATGGGAACGTTTCTGTACAAGCAAAAAAGTGGGTGGTGTGGAAGGGCTGTATGATGGAGGTCTAGAAAAATTCCGTAGGTGGGAAGAGGTAAATAAAATGCAGTTATACACTGTTTCTTGCAACTTGAGAAGAATGGGAGTACCAAATGACCATTTTAGACATCAGAATGAAGACAAACCAAAAGAATTCCTTTTTCACAAAACATTAAGACCTTGCTGCAAAATTTCAGGGGTGCCAGACATTCACACAGCATCCCACAGCATGAGACACAAAACCATCAGTGTCTTGGGAGCATCTGTAGTCAGAGAGGGTCTCTTAAGTGGTACACTGCTGAAAATTAGGCGAGGAGAAAGGTGACCATTCGACCTGCTTTTACTTTTTTTCTTTCATCACATGTTCTGCTGGCTGCTTATCAGACAAGGTACCAGGTTAGAAATACACCTGTGAGACTCTGCTTGCAGATGCATAACTCTAGACCCAGGGAGAAGCTTCAGGAAGAAGCTCTTGCCCAAGCATGGTATTATACAGTTGACTAGGGATAACAGGACCTCTGCCATGCTGTAGGTGAGGCTGAGGAAGAGGGAGTACAGAGCAAAACAAACCATAGGGCTCATTCAAGATGGTAGATCTTGTATGTCTTTTGTGGTTGTAATGTGCTGATGATTAGCTGCAGTCTTGTTTTGCTGAATTAAGTTTCTGTTGCCTGAAAATAAGTATTTTCAGGAAGCTTATGTTGTCACTTCTATATTTGCTTTTCTGTCTGGGTCAGACCTGTTCTTATCTCTATAGACTTTGACAAGAGTTTGTTAGGCTCTCCAGATACCTTCCTATACATGTTTTGTGTTTATAGGATAAGCTGGAAGATTAGTGGGACCAGCATGCTGCGCTCTTTCCATAATTTAGGACTTGTTTTGTTTTTTTTAAAATCCATTGTCCTGATAGAAGTTTCTTTCTTCCTTTTCCATCTGAGTGAAAAAGATGAACGTCATGTTAGTTGGAGGCAGGAGTAGGCAGTTGTTATTGCAATTGATGGTGTCAGATGGCTGAATGGATTTAGTGCAGCAAGAGCCTTCTCTAAGCTGTAGCTGGAAAAAGGAGATGTCAGCAGTGGAAGTGTGCTTGTAGCAGATGATTTCCTTTTAATTCCATGTTCCCCCTGGTTTTGAATGGCTTCATTGATTAAGTGAAAGGAATATTTGTTGGCTTTGTAATGTGAAATGAAAACACTATGTCCTCACGCTGCAGATGATCAAGAAACTTGCTTAGCCCTCATACCCTTTGCCTTGTCAAAAGATAAAGCTCAGGAACTTCAGACTCTTAATTTAGGTTCCAGCTTTGTCACGTTGCCCTGCCAATGAGATGAGCTGTGACTACCTGTCTGGTCTGTCACCACGTTAACTGAGCTGGAGTAAGTCCTGGCATTATGCTGTGTTGCTGAACCTTAAATATTGGCCGGAACCATTTGGTTACATCTATTGATTTTATTCTCATAGCTTGTCATTTGTATGAGCTTTGTGTTTCTATTCTCCAGCAAAATGAAGGGGATGTGGAAACCTCCAGAAAATGAAGAGAGGTTTGGGCAGCAAGGAAGACAGAGGAGAAGACAAAGGCGCCCATTCTGGAAGAAATTTAGGAAAAATAGCGGTGATTATAATGCACATAGAACTCAAAATGAAGCCAATGGACCAGAAAACAGCATGTGTGAAAAGGAACATGAAAAACAGTGTGCCTTGGTGGCTCAGCCATATGTGAAGGACGCGGACCCTCTTGGTCTTCTGGCAAGCAGTGACGTTGGTAAGATGAAGGAACTTGGAGAATTTTTATTTTAAGTAGTACTGCTGAAAAGATTACTGAACTTTTGTGTAACTAGCATCTTCTGGGGAGAGCTGGGGATTTAGAAAAACATGTGAACTCTGTCCCTGCTTGAAGAGGGCTAACTGGGCATGTTTAAAATGGGATAACTCTCTCTTAGTAGAAGATTGATGCAAGGCTTTACAGTATGCTTGGAGAAGAATACTGGGGAGCCTGTTGTCACACTTATCTTCTCATTGTTACTAACAACAACAACAAAAAAAAGCCCAGGATTGCTGTATTGTGGCTACAATAGGGCCAACAGGGTCATAAGCATGAAGGTAGTCCAATATCCTTGTGCCTAAAACTTGCACTTAGAACTTCCTTTTAAAGAGAAATTTCCTAGAGAGATCTCCTGATTCAGGACATGGTCTTCTAAGAAAATTTCCAGTGTGATTATTGTGAAATGTGGGTTAGTGGTTTATCTAAAGAAAATGGGGTAAATCTTGCATTTCGGGGAGCTTCTGCCCTAGTAGGCTCGGCCTGTTACGGAGCAAACTACCTCGGTCTAGAAGTCTTTGACATACGTGTGTGTGTCTGACTGAACTCATGTCCACGTGTGCTGGTAGGAGGAGCTAAAACTAGTAGACCTGGCTAAGATACAGTTTGGAAAGAATAGAATCGTAGAAAGAAGCTAAAATATAAAGTCATTGAAAAGGAAGAAAAATTCTGATTTGGAAAGGCTGACACAAGAATGCTTAAGATGCTACCAGCATTAAGCACTTCTACATTTATTTGCTTGCAAGCCAAGTTAGTTGTATTATAAACACACAGGGAAAATCTAGCAGACTACTTTTATGTCTTTCTGATTTTTTGTGAGAATTAGGAAGCATTAAATTTATTCTGTATGATTAAAAAAATGCTTAATCTGAAGAGGAGAAGATGTTCGGAGACAGGTTGTAGGAGTGTCTTGGATTTGAAAAATATCCACGCTGGATACTTATGTGTCTTAGCTTTGTATGTTTTAGAGTACATTACTTGCTTTAAATAAATATTTAGCTAACAAACTGAAGATGGTTTCTGGGCTCTTAATGGAGCATCTCAATTCTATCTTTGTTTTAACCAGTACTTTACCATAATGACCTTATTTTACCTGTAGTCTGCTGATTTGGAATGCTTTTTTTGTCCAAAACACTTGACTGGGAAGGCCAGCAAAGGGAAAGTGGTTCGAGCCGTAAGGAAGTGATGCTGAAGTAACTTTAGGAAGGAAAGGAAAAAGAAATAGCATCTGAGTCATTTTAAGTGTAGATGCTGAAATTTTTGCTTGTTAGTCAGGGTTTTGGAAATGCTGCCAAAAAGTTTGTGTGCAATATTACATGTTCTGCCATCAGTACTGTATGATAGCCTAAAGGATGTGCATCAACTTAGGTTGCTAAACCAACGTGGAAAATAAGAAAATCTTTATAAAGCCAGAAGAAGAATAAAGTACTCCGACAATCAAATTATTTTTTAAAGACTATTAAATATCCCTTTGTGGTTTTGAAATAACAGTGTTTAGAATGTGAAAACAAATGGATTTCCTTGAATGAGTTAAGTGAATTACTTAAAATGTCAGCATTTTTCTTTTAATTCTGTTTTTTTTGTTATATTATCTAATTTACTCTTGATACTCTCCATATGTGTGTGTTTTCTGAAGTATTGTGCTTCGTGGGGTTTTTTTTTGGTGAGCATGTCTTGTTTCCACATGCCAGCAGCAATATAAACTCTCCAGATACAACTATTTATAAGATATTCAGCAGTGATGCAGTACTCTTAGAATATGGCACGTAAGCTGACTTATACTCCAGCTATTTTTAGCAACAAGGCTAGAATGCATCCCCTGGAAAGACATTTGATGCTGAGTTATTCCTCTTGAAAACATAATCTTCAATTAGTGGGAACAAGAACTCAGCATCCCTGTGCAATTTGTTTATTCCACTAATCTCTGTGTGTTGGGAAACTTAAATATGCTTAAATATAACTGTATTTCCCTGCAGCATCTGTGTTTTACTTAATGATAAAAAGTCTAATTATACCAAAGTACAGCTAGTAACTTCTGTTATAATAGGTAGAAAAGGAATGTGGTACTTGCTTATTACACATTATTAAAGCCAGTTGCATTTTTTTTATACTATTGAGAAATATAGTTGTAACAAACAATAACAAACACAATATAACATTTAAAAAAAAAATCATACAGCAAAGTCCGTGATTTTGCTGTATAGGTACATTTTATTGGAGTAGTTAACCTTTCTAACAGCAGCAGCCCTTTCTCTAGAGGGAATGTATTTTTGCATAATGCATTCACTTAAGTTCTGTTTAGTGGCTAGTTTCTTCAAAGCTAAGAAATTGATTGGGAGATGAGAGAACAGAATTTTCCTCTTGATTTATAACCAGAAAAAAGGTAAGATGATGAGCCTATCGGGTGTAAAATTTTGAGGGATCTACTGACCAGAAACAGTCAGTTGTATTCTGTACTGCATAATGCTTCCTCTAAACATGGTACTCTCAAAAAGAAAATGTATTCTAGTAAATGTGTTTTCCTAATTTGCTAAAAAGCAAATTAAAAGCAATTCTTCAAAATTTAAAGAAAATAAAAAGAGCAGGGATCCAGTATGCACTCAACGTTTTGGGTGAGATAGAAAAAAGCAGCAATGAATCAAAATAACTTGGAGTAAATGTTATTTTTATAATTGTTTAAGTATATGCAGATGCTATGTATTCTCCGTTAGAAAAATGCACCGCGTTTAGCATGAAGTTCCAATGTAATTGCAAATCGGCATGATTACTAAACCAGTGAGAATCAACCTTCCTCAAAAAGAGCTCAAAGTAGAAGGAGGCTGGTAGGTAGTTTAGATAAATACCTGCGTATTTTATTTAAAAGTTGGGTTACCAAATGGCATGAGCTCCAATGAATCAAACTGCCAATTTTTAACGATATATTAGAAAAGCATAGAGAAACATTTATGATTTCAAAATAAAGATCTTGGAATTGTTTATTTTAATAAAATCTTCTTAAGAACTGTGGGGCAGCTTTCCTGTGGGGCAGGCTTAGACAGACAGGGGATGGGAGAGGGCACAACTCTTTCTCTTTGTGAAAATAAGATTGCAACCAGTCTTTTTCTAGAAGTCTCAACAGGCTGCTAGTTTCTCAATATGTTTCTAGTAGTGTTGTGCGTGTGTTTGTGTGTGTGTGCATATATATGTGTGTGTGTGTATATATATATACATACACACATATGTATGCAGGTATATTACTCAAAAGCATTTCCTAGTTTTCCTGCTAACTCTAGCACTGTTCACCTGAGAGTCTTTCCAAAATTTTAATGCATATAGATCCTTTGTTTTGAACTAAAGCCATCATAATTTTGCATGTTTATTTTTAGGAATCTTTTTCTGGTAGGGCCCTGTTTTCCTAGCGTCCTCAATTTCAGCATTTTTGGTCCGCTTGCCTCCTGTCTTCCCGGTATTGTCTTTTGGGGCAGTTTGAGACTGTAGTACCTCCTTTACTCATGCCTGTCCATAATGCTCTGCGGGGATTTAAGTATCAAATGGTCTGAAGTACTGCTGAAAACTGATTGTCTAATTTGTAGCCTTGGTTCTCAATGCCCCTTACGAACTTCTCTTACTATAAAAAAATTTCTTTGCTCTTAAATTCTCGCTTTGAATGAGCCTAATTCTCCTGTTTTATTCCCCCCGCCGACTGGCTTTTGAATCCTTCTCCCCCGCCTCCGCAGGACTAAATCCAGCAAGACTTCGAAACATATTATGAAATCATCTCTCTCTCTTTACCTATACTTGATAATAAAACCTATAATTACATTTGGTATGTGAAGAAAGAAACAGAAAGCCCAAGCTCGTGTTCAGGAAATTTTTTTTTTGCTTCTGTAGCTTTGCTGGCAGCACTGTAAACCAGTGTTGAGACGACTTTGCCACTGAATGTGAGTAGAGGGTAGGCAAGTGTGGGGTTTTTCTTCTTTTATCATTCCATGATGTTGAGCAATGGCGCTCGACATCAGTCTTCCGTAGTGGTGAGATGGGGATTTAAAAGCAAGTCTGGCTGTTGGCACGCAGGCATATTGGGAAAAATCGCTCTTGACTTTTCTCTCCGTGCAGAATCCGACAAGGATGAAGCAGCAGCCGAAGACAGGAGGCTGGGATTGACTGTCGTTCCCAAGCAGGTCACCTCCGCCTTGAGTTCATTGTCAGCCAACTACGGCAGCGCGTCCGACAGCGAGCCCGAAGGTGCGTAGGAGTGTCCTCTGCCCCCCTCTCCCCTAGTGCCCTACGTCACTGCGCCGGTGTGGACTGAAAGCAATGATAAGATCTGATCGCAAATGACCATTCTTTGGGAAGGGTTGGGGGCTGCACCTCTTCTGTATTTGGTCTTTTGCCATCTCCCATCCATTGTCCAGGTCCCATTTATTTATAAATGCAGCGTTTATGAGTGCAGTAGCCCAGTGGCGGCTTTTTACGGCTGCATGCCCAGCTGCTGAAAGCTGCAGATTATCAATGCCACGCAGAACCTACACAGTACTTAAAATTTATTGAGGAAAAAGCTTTTAAGAGAAATCAAAAGTGTTGCAGAAGAAAATACAACATGTAAGCTGTGGTTTGTATTTAGCAAAGATGTTAATGTAATGCCAGTTCAGTGGCTGTATCTCCAAAACACTTGGCTACGCAAATGCCTTTTGATTTCTGGCCTGTCTACCAGTGCTGTAATTCAGAGCTGTCTTGTACCTGTTGATTTTTAGGCTTATACAAGAAAAGAGACAAGCTTGTATAAAAGGTTTTGCACAGGATGTTTTTGCGGTCTGTGTACAGATCCTTTCCAGTTAGTTTTCAGTAACAGTGTATACTACTGGTGTAAGCCATGCATAAGGACAGGCTGGGAGGAGTAAAAGGGTATGCTGTTATTCTGCTCCTCTTGTTTCCCCATTCCTCCCTCCTCCCAGTTTTAAGCACTAACTGGGGTTGCTGGGTGAGCCCTTACTTGTTCCCAGTATGGTGATAGCTCCCAGTCTTGGAGAAGCACCTGGACGGAACACAGCATTTGTGCAGACAGCCAGTACATGGGGATGGCCTTGTCCACTTGGCCTGAGCTGCATCTAATGCACCCCCCCAGGTCCTACAGCATACTTAAGACAGCCTCAAACAGAGTTTCCTGAAAGATTGAGTGGGTTTTTTTCCTGCCTCTGCTTGCCTTTTCTCAGCAGCATGTCCTGGGTTGAAAGGGGGGCATAAAATGTCTTTGGTTAGGTGTGTGTCATCGAATTTCCCAAGCCTTTTTTCCCCTAGTTGGGGGCAAAAAAAGCATCCTGTCTTCAGTCTTGCTTCAAGTCATGTTTGAATAGTGCCAGAAAATAACTGTTATGCTCACCCTGTGAACTAATTTCCATGTCCTTAAGGGCTTTTTCCATAGAAGGCTTCTGGGTGTTGCAGTAAGACTTGAACTCTGTAGTATTTGGATTTTGTGCTTCTCTGAGTGTATGCATCAGTGTATGGTAGAGAACTGCTGCTGCTCCTTGTTTTTGCTGATAGTCACTTGCCCTAGATGGTCTACCCAAAGTTACAGAGAGCATCTAGCATGCAGGGAATTGATCTTGGGCATCCTCTGCCCTAACAGTATCATGATTTTCTCAGCAGCCAAATTTGCAGCAAGCTGTATTGTGAAGCGGAAGCAATGTACTGTCTAAGTGATAACAAGGCAGAGGTTTGAAAATCCCGTTCAACTCACTACTTTTTTCTTTTTGTATTGCAGAATTTAAATATCTTGTTTTCCTTTCTGTGAATGTTTAGAAATTATTCTTTGTATTTTAAAAGAAATCCCAAACCAAACAAACCCCTCCCTTCCTCCAGGTAAACCTGGAACATCTTCATGTCAGGTTATGTGAGCAAGAATAGTACTAATGAACTGCCAGTGCATGGGGATATAAGCACATTAAAGAGGCTTTTTTAAGTTTGAGATGAAAGTGTGTTCTTTTTCTTTAAGAAATCCCTGTCAAGACTGCAACAAAAGCTGAGAAAAACCAGGCCGCACTCAGAAACACGCCTCAAACTACTGATGTTCCTCGGAGTCGAAACCCGAATGAAAAACGTCCAGAACATGCAGGCACGACGTTAAGAAGCTCGAATTCAAATGCACGTCCCCCTAGAGGGCCTGATAACTGGAGCAAGAAAACATTACCTCTCCTTCCGAAGCGCCGTCCAACTCTGCTGGAAATGGTAACAGTCTTAGTGCTAAAATAATGTCTCCTGTACAAGAGTAGCACTATTTGTGAGTGGTTCTCTTCTTCCCTGTGGGAAGTTAGAGCAGTCTGTTAGCAAAGGTCCTGTCTTAAAATAGCAAAGTGAGTGTTTCACTTGGAGAAAGTGTAGATGGTTAAATAGACAGATAGAAACACCCTTGGTGTGCATTCAGGTAACGACTGGTGAGCAAGAGATGACAGCTTCATGATGTGCCTAAAATGAGCTGCACAAAGGACAAAACCTTTATTCCTCCTTCTCCCCTCCCTGTGGTAGTATCCAGTAGGTTTTGTTCATGTGTAATCCCATCAGCCTTGCTCTGATCTTCCTTTGGTCCTGGCTTAACTATTCAGCTGCCTTCCCCGATCGAGGAGCACACGATTTTTTCAGACGCAGTCAAAGAGATCTTGTTGATCAGGGTGATGGTGACTTAAACTGTAGAGGGGTGTTGAGCTGCAAGCTGCACATGCATGGATTTCTTCTCTGTAGGCATGTGTAGGCCAATCTGAGGAAGTGACAGCCCCAGTACCCTGAAGAGCAGGTTTGTGTTTCAGAAGGGTAAAAAGAGGTTTGTAGGGAGGAGTCTAAGGGGTTATGATTCTGTTCTCAGTAACAGTGCAAAGCATCCTATTTGGAAGATTGGTGGCTTTCTTGAGTATAAATGAAACTTTGGAGCTTTTATTGCATTTAGTACTCAAAAGCAGTATGAGATAGGTAGACTACCCTTGTGATTCTGTAAATAGCTAGCATAAAGCTCCCCCATCAAAGGAAAACTTGCTGTGGGCAGAGCACAGGAGAAAGCAGGGTGCCACTGGCATAAGGGCTCTGAAACAGCACAGGATGTTTAGGCAAGAGATACCTGATAAGCCACATCCCAGGCTGCAGATGTGGGAGAAATCCCTTGATAGTCCTTTTAGCACATACCGTTGCTACTGAGAATTAAAACTCCTAGCGACTGAAAAGGAAGTGTTTGCCCTTTGTGTAGCTCCCGAAGCATGCAGTCATCTTTATCTCTTGCTCTTCAAAGTTGCTGGTGATCAAAGCAGTGAGGACTCTGGAAAAAAGTCATATGAAGTCCCACATGCTGAGAGAAGCTGGCAGAACATTGGAAGCCTGAATTGTAGCTTGCCAGTATAGTCCATTTTTAAAATTTCATTTTGGTGGGGTTTTTTGCCTTTTGATGTTGCTCAAAACTTGTACAAGGGTGTGTACTGTGGCTGTGAATCACAGAGGAGTGCCTGAGATTCACGGGTAGGCTTCCCCTGTCAGAAACGGTCAGTGTATAAAAACCTTGAGGAAGCAAAGTTGAAATTTTAGTGAGTCACTGCTGAGAATTTATCAAAAAAGTAAGGAAGTGGGATTGCTAAGAAAAGGATGTTGTATCAGTGAAATGATGCTTTTAAAAAAGGTGAGGTAGGAGAATAGCTGCAGATATCTATTGGCACTTATTCGGCAGTGAGCTTGGGCACTACTGAAACGTGTTTATTGTAGCCATGCAAACAGTAATGTGTGTTTAGCCATTCTGTATGCTGACAAAATAAAAAGTCTGTGTAGCATCACTTTACTGATACCCATGCCTGCGTTAAAAATATAATACAAAGATACAGTCTTTGATAGGGTGATGGTGCAGGATCAGATAGTTACAGATTCAGTCACTTGCTTTAAACTTGTTTGTTCAGAGTACTAGTTTGGCTGACACTCACAATGACAAAACGTCCTTCAGCCTTCTGGGTGATTTTTTTTTTTTTTTTTTTTTTTTAAAATACCAAAATGAACTTTTGAGAGGTTAAAGGAGATAAGGGAGGCCTCTAGCACTTTGATTAAACTATTAGACTTAGGTTGGTGGATTATAGCCCAAACCAGTTACTGCTATTTAAATCCATAGTCTGGTACCTGATGAAACATGCCCTTTCCTTGTATTTAGAAGTATCTTTTACTCATGTGGGTTTTCTAATTAAAAATGCATGCGATATTAAATTACAGATACAGTATAACCTGGAAAGTGTAAAAGATGCTAACAGATTTGCTATCCTGATGTACTGGAATATGTGGCCTGGAATGTGT
This sequence comes from Pelecanus crispus, assembly GCF_030463565.1. NCBI lineage: Eukaryota > Metazoa > Chordata > Aves > Pelecaniformes > Pelecanidae > Pelecanus > Pelecanus crispus. The sequence continues at coordinate 193,919,721 of NC_134643.1, read as the reverse complement.
TCTTTGCTTCAGGTGTTAATTATAGTCCACAATATGACAACATTGTCATCTGGGTCGACAGTCAGATAATCGGGGGGGAAATTCCTGGTGTTTAGGTATATTCCATGACATTCTGTATCACCTGAGCAAACTGAGACTGACAGCTTAATTCAAAAGATACCATCAGGTTTGTCTCTTGTTCTACCTGCCTTACTGCATTAATGGCACTAAATGAGTGGTGCTTAAATATGTACACTGTGGGCATGCGTGCATTTTCCATCCATTTCAGTGGTACAGTCATATGCCAGTACCATAGTGAATCTTGGCCAGTATGAGCCTCTGTCATTGTAAAAGTGGTGTTTGACCACCAACCTGCGCTGCTCTGGCAGCTTGCTGCTGCCCAAAAGGGCAGCTCCCTCCCTTGCCACCTCCTCTCTGGATGCCTGGTCCCACCTCTTTTTCTCTGCTATGCTGGGCCATCTGCTCACCCTGTTCAGTTTTTTGACAAAAAAAACCAAAACCCAGAATGCCCCGCTACTTGCTGCTAATTGTCAGGTTCGTCTTCTCCTGGCTGGTGAGTTGAACTGATGCAGTAAGAGGTCTGATCAGCACGAGCTGGCGTGAGGGAAGAGGGGACAGCAAGCCCTTAGATCTCCCAGCCCAGCAAGCTGTGCGGTAGCGCTGTCAAACACACTCGCTGGCTCTGCCAAAGCCCCGGTCAGTCAGTGGAAAAGCACCCAATGTAGGAATACGTGGCTTTCCTGTGCTGTCTCTTGTAAGGCGGTCTCCGGCTCTGTGTGTCCAGGACTCATGTGAGAGCGCCAACTATTTAAATTCAGAGATGTTCAAAATTTCTGAGTAGAGTTGTACATCTTGCTAGGCTTGTATCAGCTACAGAGCAGTAGAGGGAAATGTGCAATCATCTTCTCTTCTTTCTTTCTAGTTACTGGCCCAGGACATCCGACACGAAAGGAATGTGATTTTGCAGTGTGTTCGATACCTCATCCGAAATAACATGTTTGGACTTCATTTTAAAACAGAACCACAAGCTGAAACAGAGACTGAACAGTCCTCTACAACTACAGCAGAGTCTTTGATGGACAAACTTGATGAATCTAATTGTTCTTGTACCTCTGACCTTCAGTTAGCAGGAGGAGAGGAAGATGCATTATTAATAGCCCAGGGTGAGAAAGCACCCGTGGATCAGACTTCACAGGTGGCTCATCTGGCAGATGAGGACACGTGGGAAACCCAGTCAATTCAGTGTGGAGAAGCGCTGTAGATGATGTCTGTTGTGGACGATAACACAAAGGCTCACCTTTTCTACCTGACTGATGCGTTTTGAAAGACATAAGTATAACAAAATAATCATTAAAGTATGTACTGAAAGCTGTTAAAACCACTTTTCTGATCTGCCCGAGGTGGCCGTTTCCTTGTGAAAACGGCATCCGCGTTGAGTAATAGCGTTTCCCCATGGCAGAAAGGCAGCAGTGGCACAGAGCATGACCTTCCCTAGAGTAGGTGCGGATCCCCACTTTCAAGCTTCAGAGCTCTGAATGTTTTACCTTGTTATGAAATATGTGTGTCAGTCCATCACCAGAGCCAAGTAGTGTTGTGGCAGGATGCATCTTCCTCATGTGAAATCATGGTCTGGCGTGTCTGGGAGTATCTGAGTATTCAGAAGTATTTCAGTGGACTTTTGAAATGGTAATTCGGGGCACATTTTTTTCCCCAGCTGTTATTTGGTATAATATATCCAATATAAATGTAATATATCCAGTATAAAATGAAGAAATGAAAAGAAAGATATAGCTGACCTGGCTCTAAAAGTACAATAAGATACAGTAACTGCTAACTGCTTGCATCAGTGCTAGGTTGCTGTTTGACCTCAGGTACCCAATATTAAGTCTTAGGCCTTAACTGCTATTACAGTCATTGCCTGACAAATCTTGAAGCAAACCCTTAATACTAAGAATATTATCGGTTTAGAAATCTTACCAAGAGTTACTGGTTTGTCCCTTTTTAATATGAATTGGGAATTTAATAGTTGGCCTTCTGAAAGAATGTCTTCCTTGGTACATTGTTATGATGCTCTTACAGCATCCAGTGATCTTTTTCATCGATTTGTGCATACATCCATAGTGTTGTAAGCACTAAAAAAGCATCGGCCAAGGTTTAGAAACAAGTTTAGTCTTTTGATTACATTGTGCGTTTGTTTGTCAGAATCTTTCTTGTCAAGGGCAGGTGTTAGTTTGTCACATTGACACTGAAAACATGCCATGAAAATAATCTATTATCAAAACCTCCACTTCAGAATATTTCTCTGCTCTTCATCTTTTAGCTATGGCTACATGTTGGAGTTAAATCTCAGGGACTGATTTTATTTTTTTGTTCTTTGGTAGAAGTCTAGCCTTCCATTCCACCATCTGAAATACAGACACTCATGTGGGGGTTTTTTGTTGCCTAATAACTGTATTTTCTTTCCTCTAGTTCCTTAACTTGTGCCATACATCTCATTTGTGGTGCACAGAAAACAAGAAATAGCTGAAAACTCTGTCCCACTGCTGTGCTGTTTATAGCTACGACTGCATATTGTGTTTGTAATGCACCATCTAAATTTATGGAATTATATAAATATCAACACCCTTGTAAAAGTTGCGTGTCTCAAGAATGTATGTGCAGAATAGAAGCAGTGATCATAAACATTTATATTTCCAAGGCAGATGATTCATTCTTCCCATGATGGTCCCACGAGCCATCTTCAATCTCACTGACTTGCTTATGGCTCTTACAGTTTTACTGCGATGAAAATACCAACAAAGGACTCCAAGCCATGGAGATCTGGCACTCGGGCAGAACCTCATTTCAGAGTGGAGTGGTACCAGTGCTGTTGAAAACATGGGTAACAGCTGCAGGAAAAGAAAATGATGTCTTAGGATTGCTACGAAATTGCACTTTAATCAATGCTTAACTATTGAGTCGATGGCAGAGCTTTCTTTGTACACTCTGACCTTGTGTTTAAAAAAAAAAAAAAAACCACACCAAAAAAATCCTTTAATCTGAATTCTTTATACTGTTGTCGTTATGGACTTAAGAATATTAAACTTTCACATAAAACCAAAAGCTTTGTCAGAGGAAACTTTTTAAAGTCTATTTCATGTAGACAGGAAGGAGGTGGGTTTCTTTTGGGGGAGATGTGTACAAGGCTAGCATCGCTCCAGTCAGAATTTTTAACCTGGGACTTGTTGCATACACGCAGAATTGCTATTGTTGTTCTCATAGTGAACCATTTCTGCCAATTCACAGCAGACACGTGGAGATGTACACTGCAGTGATGTTAAACCCCAAATTGCAGTCTTGGTCAGTGAGTGGCAGGCCTCTGTCCCTTCTTCTCCCCCACTTTTCTTTTCCTGTTTTTCCAGGCTGTGTTCAGACTTCACATATTCCTTCCTCCTATTCAAGAATGTGCTTTCTTTGTACTTTGTCTTCAGCCTTTGGACAGGAAAGCTGCTATAATGACCTTTTCTGGTACTGTCAAATGCTTACAGGTTTCTCTGGTCCCTGCAACTTTCCTGTTCTGGGTTAAGAGAGGGGTGGGGTTTGTTTACTCCTTTCTAATAAGATGCATCTCTGTGTAAGAACCACCTGTTGCTTCTGACATGCTGCAGGAACCACTGTTTTGATTAAGCTTTGTGTTGCTTTTAACTTTCTCATTGTTTTGGGGGGGGTGGCTTTGTGGGTTTGTTTGTTTTTTTTTTTTTTAAGGATTTTTCAGTGTTATTAGAAAAAAGTCCTACTTATCAGGCTTTGTGACTCACCTTAGATAAAAATATTTCAGTGACAACCTTCACACTTCTGAAATTTTATTTTTATCTTCTTTTATAACTTAGCTACTGAAAATGTAATTGTGGGTGTCTAGTTTAATTTCAGTACCCTTGGGTTTTGGTGGTTTTTTGTTTCTTTTAAATGCATCTCACCTACTGAGCTAGAACAGTTGCGGGGGGCGGGGGGTGGGAAATTGGACTTTACTCAGTTGTGGTGGTGCAGCTTAGGCAATCTAGGCTTTGCTGTGAGCAAAGTCACTTATGCTTACAGCACAGCTGCTCCTGAGACGAGGGTAAGGGAAACAAGTGTGTGTTTCTAATTGGTATGACTGCTTGGTCAGTGAGGGCTTTTGCAACTGATTTTACATGTTGATGTTGCAATCCTTGCATTGAGAGCACAGGAGGTGGGGTGGTGCGATTTGCCCTGCTCCGACAGGAGATGCTGCTGTCAGCGCTCTGATCCTCTGTGTCAGCTCCTTACAACTGGGTGTCCCTCTGCTTCCCCTTGGTCCTGTAGCCACTAATCCAAGTCATGCGGTGCAGTCGTTCGTCGGGATAACAGTCATATAGTCCTAACAGATCTTAGATGTTTAAAAGTGTTGAGGAACGAATACAAACTCTTGGAGCAGGTTGTTCTGTCAAAGGCAGAAGTCTGGGCTGGAATATTGCATTCCCCGAGCTATCTAGACGTGGCAATCTGGCGTACTATGGACTGATGTCATTATGAGGCCGCTCTTGAATATCTTTCAAAGCACAAGACAATTGGAGAAAGTTCCCAAGGACTGGAAGGAAAGCAAATATCACTTCAGGAGGACCTGAGGACCTACAGGCTTGTCAGCTTCGCCTTGATCCCAGGGGAGGTGGTGGAGCAGATGAGCCTGGAAAACATTTCCAGACATACTAAGGACAAGAAGGTGTTTGGGTTTAGTCAGTGTGGATTTATGAGGGAAAAATACTTGATCAACTGGATGGTCTTCTACAGTGACATTACTTGCTTCGTGGCTGAGGGGAGGCCAGTGGCTGTTGCTTATCGTAGCTTTCGCAAGACCTTTGATGCTGCCTCCTGTAAAATCCTCATTGGTGAAGTATGGGCTAGATAAGTGGGTGGTGAGGTGGATTGGACGCTAGCTGAAGTGCCAGGCTCAAAGGGTTGTGATCAGTCACCAGTAGGTTGAGGGACATGGTCCTTTCTTTCTGTTCAGCACTGGTGAGATTCATCTGGAGTACTGGGGAGCCCAGCACTGGACCCAGCACAGGAGAGACATGGACATACTGGAGCAAGTCCAGTGCAGGGCCACAAAGGTGGTGGAGTGGAGCATCTTTGATATAGGGAGAGGCTGAGAGAGCGTGGAGAAGAGAAGGTTCCGGGGGATCTTATCCATGTGCGTAGATATCTGATGAGGGAAGTAAGGAAGATGGAGCCAGGCTCTTCTCAGTGGTGCCCAGGGACAGATGATTTTTTTGGTGTAAGACAACTGCCTTGGAAGCTCTGCCCCTACTGAAATGGCTGGTGAAGGGTCTAGAGAACAGGTCTTATGAGGAGCTGCTGAGGGAACTGGGGTTGTTTAGCCTGGAGAAGAGGAGGCTGAGGGGAGACCTTATCGCTCTCTACAACTCCCTGAAAGGAGGTTGTAGTGAGGTGGGTGTTGAGCTCTTCTCCCATGTAGTTAGCGATAGGACGAGAGGAAATGGGCTCAAGCTGCACCAGGGGAGGTTTAGGTTGGAAATTAGGAGAAATTTCTTTACGGAAAGGGTAGTCAAGCATTGGAACAGGCTGCCCGGAGAGGTGGTGGAGTCACCATCCCTGGAAGCGTTCAAAAAACGGGTAGATGTGGCACTTTGGGACATGGTTTAGTCTAGTCTACCGTTGATTGGTTTAGTGTGGACTTGGTAGTGTAGGTTAATGGTTGGACTGGATGATCTTGAAGGTCTTTTCCAACCTAAACGATTCTATGATTCTATGACAGAGCAGGCAAACCCCGCGGGCTGCCTGCACAAGGCTGACAAGCTGCTTCAAGGATTGAAGAGAAGGTAGCGGGGTCCAAACTCAGCGTCCATGACAACGGACAGGCATCCATGGCCTACATTTGTCCCTAGTGTCTGCCTTTGCGCAGCCTTGGACTTCAGCTCGGTGCATCAGTTTGCAGAGAGGGATGCTAAATCCAATGCTTTAACTCTCCTTGCGATGCAATTTGAGATAGATGAATGAAAAATGCTACGTAAGTGCTGGGTTTTTCTGTTATGTGGTGAGGTGAAAAAAAAGTTGTGTCGGTCTGGGTATTCATTGATGCTGTCTGGGAGTGCTCAATACCTAAAAGAAACTCCCACTCTCCCTACTTTTTATTACTCTTCTGGCTTATGTTGTGTGACTTCCTAAATTGTCCTCTAATTTCTAAATATACCCTTCAGGCAGCGGCTCTTGTTTGGTAAGACAGCTTTCTTGGCATAGTATAATTTTTCCATCTTTTTATTGTATACGTAAAGGAAATTGTATAGACTCTGTATGGGCGTGAGCTCTTGTGTAAAAGCAATACTAGCTCAGTAAAATAAAGCTTGCATTGAGGAGTACATGACGCATCCAAACCCCTGAGTGGTCACAGGAGCAGTTGTTGTTTGGGGTGAAGGGAAATCCAGTATGGATTTCAGCTGAACGTTCTCTTTCAGGTTAACTAACATCATCATGAAGACACTGATCTGGGTCTTTTGTTGCGGAAAAGGAGACAAGAAATTGGAACAAATGCAATATGTAGTCGGAGGAAAATGGCAAATTCATTTTCTATTCATCACAGCAAGCCAGGTACCGAGTATGTTAAACCTGCTCCCCCCCGACTCCAGTCTCACCTGTGCCTGGCTCCCTGACAAACCAACCAAGCCAAAAGGGTGTTGTACCGTTTCCCAATTTCTATACTAGGGGTATGGTTTTCTGCACCGTTACGTGAGTGCACGGGCGAACCGGATGGCTAAAAAGTGTCTCCTCCAGTTTGTAGCAAAAGACAGCGCTTTACTTCCTAAACACGGGTGATCTGCCTGAGTTGTGGAAACGTAACCTTGGCTTTGGGGAGGCTGGGAGAAAATTGCCACCGTCGGTATTTGTCTGTGCTGATCCGCCGCTCTCGTGACCAGCGGGTGTCTGTTCAGACCAGGGTGCCTTTTAAACTCTGCTTCCTCAGCAAACGGTTGGGGCAAAATAACTAGATTTCCCATTGGATTGACTTACGGATGGATCTGAGCAAGTGGGATTTTTTTTTTTTCAGTTCCAGAGATAGCCTGAAAAATCCCTGCGTATGCTGGTTCGTAATAATTTCAGAGGAGATATCTTTGTAATGTCTGACCAGAGTATAACATTTTTGAGACATGGGTTTCAGATCAGAGAAACCTTGCTTTTCACTTGGGGCAAAGGCTTTTTGTTTCCATTTTAAGGGAAGCGTGGAAGCCAGAGCAGCTCCTCCTCAGTGTGGGAGAAGGTGACCCCCATCCCCAGGCTCCTGGGAGAGGGGTGCTTGGAGCGGCACCCCTGGGGTGTGTGGGGCCAGCCGATCCCAGCCGATCCCATCTCCTGCCTCCCCACAACTTGGCTGGGTCCAAAGCACTTCCCTCTCAGCGGAGGAGGAACCGGGCTGCTTTCCCGAGCAGCTGAATCTCTCACCTGGGAGGCTGGACTTTTTCAAATTGGGGAGAGGAAAGAAAGCCAGAGGATGCTGGAGAGAGGCAGCGTGATGCTTGGAGTATTCCTGGGCAGGGAGATGTGGGGGTCCGCATCCTCGGGACAATCCCCTCCTGAGCAAGTGCTTTTGCTGACTCGCCTGCTAATTAAAGCTGTCTGCTTCCTCCTCCTCCTCTTCTGCCCGGGCTGGGGAGTCTGGTCCATGCTCTCTCGTTCGCTGGAGCTATTAAGTAAATTCAACCTGAATTTGAAAATAGCAGTGGGATTACTTAAATCACATTTCTCAGCAAGTTCGCTGCGGCTAAAACTCTTCATCCTGCTGTACTTAAATCTAAACCCTCTTCTTTATTTTTTGCTTGGTCTCTTAGCCAAGAGATTTTGACTTTTGAGGGCAAGATGTCAGTATTGTACCAGGCAATATTGGAGGGAAAGTGATTGCATCATATAGCGACAAAATGTTATTGCAGCTTTCCAAAAGTGGAGGCCGTTTCCCAACCTTTCTATTAAAGCCAATTCATTCTGAATTTTGGTGCCTGTCTTGTCTTTTGTGCTATTAGGTGATACTGTTGATACAGATTTTTTTCACAAGGATACTGAAATTTGTCTGCCCTTGCACCATGGAGAGAAAATACCAATAACACAGGAAAAAGTTTCCTTTTTATTGCCCTTTGGTTTCATGGCCAGGAGCACGTTTTCCATCTCAGTTTCAGATGAGCATTTCTGAGAACCTGATGTGCATTAGCCCAGGACCTCCACCCATGTACAGGAGCTCATAGCTGGTGTCTGAGCTCCTGTGACACCTCTGCGAAAACTCCAGGACAACCAGAATCAACACGTCTGGTGCTTTCCAAGGAACAGGGGTGGTGTGGAGGGAGCAGCACTTCACTTAAGGTATGTATTTATTTTTCAAGTGGATTTAAAAAATGCTTGGGCATTATATTTGAACATAGATATTTGTAAAATATTGTAAATCTCCAATATTTATGAGGTTAATATCCTCATATTGGTGGTGCTGGGGCCATGCCAGGCAGGTACCCCGTCCCCTTCGCCTGTGGGAGGGCTCCCCACCTTCTGCCATGGAAAGTATCCAGGGGAACCCCGGCATAAGCATCTCGCTGGAGCCTCTGCTACGCAGTCAGACGTGGCGTAAGAAAAGCAGTAATATGAAAAGTGATTCTCCTCCTTTGGAAACAACTGAATCATTGTCGTCGTTGAAGTTAGAGGCAGCGTGGAGTACAGGCTGTTCTCAGAGGAGGATTACGAGATTCAGTCGGGATTTAGGGACGGAAATGCACGCAGGATTTCCTTTTAAAACCCCTGTGCTTAAGTAGCTGTTTTGTTCCTACCCTAAAAGCAAAAAATCTTAGGCTGGTGGGCCGCTTTCTGAATTTTTGGGGCGTTTTGGCTCACCCTGTGCCGTGCCACCAGCAGCGCAACGTACTGGCGTGCCATGCCACGTGCTAGAAATGCTGCTCTGTAGTGGAGTTTCTTGCTGAGGGTGCTGCAATGATCCCCTTAATTGAAATATCAGAGTATGCACAGATAAAAAGGTGGGGGCAAGTCACCTGTGGAGGGTAACGCTGGGTGCCCGGTACCTGCCTCCTAACCCTCTGGCCCAAGGGGAGGGGAGCGCTGGCTGGGTGCAGGCAGCTCGAGGTTTCGGTGTGAGTGCGGATGGCAGCACTCCATCCCGTTAAGCCAAGGAGGCCAAGACATCAACCCACTAACATGTCCAGGTCGCAAGGCCAAGGCGACATCCCTGTGACCCACTTTGAATTTACCACTTAATTCATCTTCTCCAGAGCTATAAATAATTCAGCCCAAGGCAGTTCAGCAGTGATAAATAGGACAATAAACCTCGCACTGCAGCGAAGGCTACAAAGAGAGCAGCGCTTTTTAATTGACTGTTGCGCGGTGACGAGGAAAAGCAGAGAAAACTCACTCAAAGCACTGCACACAAACGTCACCGAGCACAAGTTCTTTCATGGCTTTGAAGTTTCTGAGAGTAATTCAGCCCTTATCAAAGGACCGTGTTTCACATAATGTTGGAGGTTTGAAACAGAAGATTACTTGTGATCCCAAAGTCTTCGCACAAACTAATTTAACCTCATGGGACCACTGTGAAGGTCCTGTTTTATATCTGGTAGGGTCTCTCCTCGGTCTACTTCATCCATTCTGCTTCCATGAGAGCCTGGTAAAACCCAAAAGCTGTAGGTGGGGAGGTCTGTAGCTCTTGCCACCAAGCCTTGTGCTCAGACCACCGTGCAACACCCATCCCTCAATTAAAACATGTTTTCTTTGCCCTTGACACCCAGCACTGTTAGTCAGGCGTCCTTACTGCCCAGGTGTGAGCTGAACACAGGAGCAACAGCAGTGACTTTGCAGGGTTGACCCGGGAGGTTGTCCCAATGAGGGTTATCGGCTGTTTAAAAGCTGTGCCCAGCCGCTGGTCCTGCTCACGACCGATTGCCACCCACGCCCTTGCTCTCAAGGGAAACATGACCTGCACTGTCCTCTGGGCTACTAAGCGAGCCTTGGAAGCGGGAGCGGGCTGCAGAGGGCTGGAAAGGCTAGCACATACATCCCTGGGTTGCCATGTGAGCTCGCGCGTGTCTGAGCACGGAAAATAACCAGGCGTGCAGGAGGCTGGGTTTTCTGGCAGCGAAGCAGAGGCACAGCATTCCTCCCTGTGGTTCCGGGGAGATCTAGTTAAAGCTTTCTGGCTCGCTAGAGCCGCAGTTACATCGTCTGAAGAACATCCCACGTGTTATGATTTTCTGCTCCCTGATGAATGAGGCTCAGAGCTTGAGAATTACCTTTTTTTTTTTTTTTTTTTGATGTGTGCCTATATTTAGCTTAATTTTTAATGGTCTGCTAGACTTCTCTGTAGTTAGCTAATGAGATCTGGTTCAAGAGGTTACTGTGCTACATCTGTGTCCAGTTTGCCTTGCAGCTATGAGAAAACCGGAGCCAGGGAATCTCAGAACCTGCATTTGTACACTGCTTGTTCTGCGCTACTCCAGGAGTAGACATGCCTCTGCTCTTTCCCCTGATCCCATCCAAGCATGGAGTCTCAGGGTGGCTCATGGGAATAGACTATTTAATTTTATAAGCCTGGGATTTCTGCTTAGGGTCATGGGTGGTGGGGATGTAACCGGAGAGGAGCTGAGATCCAGCAAAACCACTTCTTGGCTCTTAATGGCTCCAGGGAGTAATGATAGAAAAGGCTTTCTCCAGCCTGCATTTCGTGCTCCCCTGAGACCTGGGATTGCTGAGTAGCCTGAAATTTGGTCTGCTTCAGCAGGATCTTGGCCACCACTAAGGGAGGCCTTGTGGGGCATGATGTGGGGGAGGGAGGAGAAGTTCAGTCTCTGTAGCCAGCCCAGCTCTGATAGATGGCTTTGGGAATGCATTGCCCTATTAAGGGCAAGCAAATGAGAGGGTGCTGGCTTATAAATACTCACAATTTCTTGGGAGAAATGAGCCAAGAGACAGATAGGCAACCAGCTATCAGTTTCTGGATTCAAGAAGATGCTGTTTATACCAGCAGCCAATGACAGTCCATAACTCCAGCGCTAAGCATCAAAAGGGTTAACCATAATAAAAACCTAGCTTGGCATTGTGTCTTCTCACTGACAATCACTGAAGTAGGGGTTTTTACTCTGACCTGCACAGTTGAGCTCCAATCACTTGAAGGTCTCTTTAAATTCAGGCCAGCATCCCCCTGAGACAGCACTGATGTTTTCTTATAGCTCTTTCAAATTGTATTAAAAAAGTTATACCTGAAGCCATTTTGATCAACTGATATTTGCTGTGTTCCAAGTAAGAGAGTAAGGTTGCATCCCACCTGATCTCAGTAAAGTGAGACAGTTTTGCTCATGGGCTTTTTTTCTTTTTTCTCTTTTTTTTTTTTTTTTTTCTTAATGGTTTTAACTGCACCACCAGGAAAAACTTCATCATTGCTTTGGCTTCATGTAGCAATACATCAGAGAAGGAGCATAAATTCAGCAGGCTAACGGGGACAAAGGGTCATGGGAGTAAACCTTGGCAGATAAGCTGATGTGTACAGCCTGGTCAGTACCTGGGTGGGTAATATATCACCGCTGCTGCAGAGTGAGAGGCCACCCTCTATTGCAGCTGAAATGGAAACCCCTGCAGTAATGGAGGTGGGGTTTCTCAGATGGATGGTGGTGGGGTGAGGTAGATACGGGAGGGGGTGTTGTGGGCACTTGCAAGTGCATGAGTGGGGGAGGCAGTGCCTCTGGTTTTTTCACTCAAGTGAGTCTAATCCCTAAAATCGCCTCCTGATCTCAACTAGACATGCTAAATTCAGCATTAATCTTCAGACAATTTGCTCTCCTCAATGGATAAGCTTTGGCCTCCAGAAGTAGGACCGGTTCCTCTTTGGGACGGGAAGCCCCAGGATAAGAAGTCAAACCCCTGAAAGAAACCATTACCGTGGTCTTTTTCCTTCATAAAGTGAACATCTTGCACTTTGTGTTTTCTGTGGGAGGTGTGCTCACCCTGGGTACATCTTTAAGGGATAGTGTATGCCCCTTTGAGTACTTTCACCTCAAATTCCTAATAGAGACGCTCTGGCTTTCAAAACAAGTGTCCCTTCTTTTGCCTGCAAGGGTGATGACCTTATAGCTCTTGCATTTATGGGTTCTCAGAAACGAAGCTGACGGGTGCTCTGTCAGCACTACTGTAGGCAAGAAGGTCCAATGGGGCGGTGTTGAAGTAATCTGTAATCAATCACATCATTTGCAAGTGGTGGTGTAGTGTTTAGACAGGTCATGGCACCAAAACACGGCTTGAAAAATTTAGCCTTGGGTCTCTCTTGCATTCCCTCTGCAGCAATGTTTGTCTGTCTGGCAACCCTGTCCCCACTCTCCACAGATCTTCAAGGGTAAAAGTGAGTGCTGGGTCTGGTGTGCAGGTAGAAGGAGCCCAACAGCTCAAGAAACTGTCTTCGACACCTGTGGGGTGCTTTTTATCTCAACGGAGCAGAGACCAGAGCATGGAGGTTGGAAAGCAGAACAAATGCTAGCAGGCAGCCAAGTTTAGAGGGAAAGGGGATTCAGGTCAGGGTAAGACAATCCTGGGTTAAAATGCACGGAATTTGCAAAGCACTCCTTTAGTTCCAGTGGGACCACAGTGAGACATACTCTGCACCAGTACCTCCCTCTAGCAGGTCCTGAGAACAGGGCTGGTTCAAGCTATCACTGAAAGCTCTGAAAAACTCACCCCTGAGCGCTAAACTAGAAAATTACCCCTCACAGCCCAAATCAAAGATGGCTTTATAAGGGGGAAGGAGTCTTGGGAAGACCCTAGGGGGGCTGTGGCTTCCTCCTCCTTTCTCTCTGTTAACATTGCCCAGTGGGGCGAGTGTTCCTGCAAGTGCTGCCGCGTGCGATCTTCCTCCCTCCTTCCCCCATGAGCGCTGCAGCTGCGCCCAGCGTCGTAGCTTCCCGTAATAGCAGCTATAACCAACCCTGTAAATCGGGCTCTGTAATTATGGGACCCGATATGGAATAACAGGATGAACATATTGGTCAGCAGCCACTTTGAAGAAAACATGCAAACACACCGAGGGGCCCCAGCAGGTGCTGGAAACGGTTCGTACCGAAATCCTGATTGTCCTAACAGTTTGTCTTAGTGGTGATTTGTGCTTTTGCTGTCTCCAAACGTAGCAGAGAATCGGCTCCCTCCTTCTCATCCTCCTCTGTTACCTTCTCAAAGGGCAACCTCAACCACACTGTGAACCACATCTCTTTGCAAAAGAGTTTGGAAACGAAAGCAGCGGGCGAGGCTTCGATTTCACTCTCCGTCCTCTATGATGGACGTTTGCAAAAGTGTCCCGATAAAAGGCCCTGGTATTCAGCAGAGCGCTGGTGTTGCATCTGAGAGCTCAAACTTTGTGCTTTCAGGCTTTTAGTCACCAATAAACAGAGTGATTACACGCTCTATCTGAATGTGCTCTCTCTTCTGCAGTGAAATTGTTTGTTGCCATGGATATCGCTTTGTCTTGAGAGACACATAACCAAAATGAATTTAAACAGACCCTTGTGGGTCAATATTTCCATAGGAGCAAATGCACATCTTGAGGCTTCTTAGAGTTATATTATTTGTCCCTGATGCAAGGAGCATGAAGCACCCAGAGCTTCAGATGGAGAGGTAATGGATGCCACTTAACTCTAAGGAAAGATGGAATAAATTTTGTGAATTATTTTGCGCAAACCTAGAAAGGTAAAGGAACGTCTCTGATCTCAGCAGCCAGAAAGATCAGGTAGAAGTTTCTCTATTGTTTGTCCTTGACAATTTGAAACTAGTTTTTCTTGCCAGTCCTAATTTTTTTTAGAAGTGCCTTTTAGTCTGGGGTTCCCAAGATGTGTCGTATTGCAGCTCATAAATGGACTTGTGTTCTGGGTGAACAATAGTTGTTACTGTTTAACGCAGAGATTTGATAAAATTTTCTAATGGCTGCTGCAGAAAATGGGCAGATTGAGTGGAGAGAAGTTTTCAGTTTCTACCCAGGAGCAAAACTCCCACTCCCTGGCTTATGAATTTCATTAGGTGGAACTAATTAAAGGGATGTTTCTTATTACCAAGATGAGAAGCAGTCCAAGAGGAATCCAGGGAGGTTTGTGTGCTGCAGCACAATTGCTCCGCTTTTAAATGCTGTGAAAGCGTTGTGTCCTATTTAATTTGACATTCCTTGTGTTTGTTTCTCTTCGTGACTCATAGCACAACACTGGCAGCAGGCCTAGGAAGTAGGTTATGGGATCTGGCGTGGGGACACTGGTGGATTGTATTCCAAGTGTTGTGCTTACATTGCACCACCAGCCATGACAGCATCCAGCAAACTGCGTTTGTACTGCCCAGCAAGCTGGTGGCTTCAAAAATCACATTAACAGCTGCAGCAGCGGGCCAAAGCAGGCTTGACTTAGCATTTAATTTGCCACATCTCTTGGCCTAGCTTATTTAATATGAAACAATTTCAGTATGGGAATAAAAAAGCTTTGCAAAACATGTGCTGCTTCTCCTAGCTGTCATATTCTGGTTTTAAGCCATAGGTTGATCCCTTCCAGCCTCTCACCCGTCCCCTGACAGAGACGGTGCGCTGCAATCATCAGACCCGCACAAAAATAGGGTGATCAAGTAATTGTTGACAGAAATTGCACGAGGGCTCTGATTTCACCCACTGATGGGAAGTAAACACATTCATTTTCACACTGATGGGGACTTGATGGCAAGGCGGGGGTTATGGCGGGTGGCAGCAGCTCTGCCTCAGCTCTGTCAGCTCTCGGTCTCTCTGGTACAGCTCAAGAGCTCAGATCTTTGCTCCCTCTGCCTTAAGGTAATTAAAAGGCAAGGGCATCATGCTGCTCTTGTGGACTCTGAAGCCAAAAATGCTAGTGGTATGTCTTGGGAAAGACTGGGTAGTTTATCTAGCATTGCTCTTAATTTGGTCTTCTGCAGAATAAAGAACTCACAAAAAAGCAAATACAGTGTTTAGGAGGGTCCTTGGGCTTTGCATGGACATTTTGCAACCAATAAAGCCAGCAGTGCATAAAATACAGCTGGACAGTAGGCTATGTCAAACCTCGCTTCCTTAACCCAACTCCGCTCTGTAGAAGGACCAGAGTCAGGATTTAGGTTGTCTATCTTTGCTGATTTCTTCTGAAAGAAGACAGATGATTTCTTGCAGCTCGGTGACAGAAAATGAGTAATATTTGGGGAAAGCACCACGAGAATTGATCATCTGCAAGCAGAAGAAATAAAAGCATCACTAAAACATATTTGTTTGTAGTGCCTACCATAATGATGTTAGTGGCTTCTTGCGTCACTTAAAATGGTGTGTGCATTTTGCAACGCAGATACCGAAAGGGTGTGGGCATACTTGTATGTGTTCTGCTGGATACAGAGCTAAGACCTCAACTACATTAAATTTAGTTTAGTTTTGTAAATTTATGGGGAATTTACTAAGTGGCAGATCAAGGGCAAGATGGAACATTTGTGCTGGCTTATGAAGATCTGAATAGCAACATTAATTTTGAGTGATCCAGGATTGATTTCTTTAAATATTAACCAGAATTCAGCCAAGCAATGAAACAAAACAAAAACTATTTCCTATCGCCTTTCTTGGGACTTGTTTTCTTAAGAAAAGACTTTCTAAAAAGCAGGCCTGGCCTTCAGGATGACCATCCTGAGGTCAGCAGGAGCAGTACAAATCCAGCTCTTCTGCCACTTTGCAGCATCCAACGCCGTGAACGAACAGGACTTTCCTTGGGAATCCAAGGCAGCATATACCTATCTTTTCACGCGTTCCTGGAAATGCTTGTTTGCATTTTATCATGCTCTCAGGCACTCAGGGAAAAATTTCAGAGAGCATTTAATTCTCCCTGAACTGAAATGTCTCCTTTTTTACTTTTTGCAAGCCATAGGTGTGAAACAGCAGAGTGTTATTTACTGTTGGTGAACTCACACCAGCTCCTCTCTCCTTTCCCACAGCTGGAGGCTGCTTGGCGGGCCATTCCCCCCCTCCTTTATTCATAGCTGCACCGTGAAACATCTCTGGGGCTGCGCAAGTACCAGAATACATGGAAAAAGTGAAATTAAGCAAGTCTTTAATACGTTACTTAGGGGGTTGTTTTTATGGTTATTTTGCAGCTTGGAAACAAAGACGAAAGCCAGCGTCATACTGTCAGCCAGCTGGAGACGGGCCAAAACCTGGAGACACACACACACACACACACACTTTTACACTGTCTCCTCCTTCTTTGAAATTCTTGACAAGATTTTTTTCAAAGCGGCTTAAACATCTGTCTGGCTTGCCTTTTGGAGAAGAGGAAATGGAAGACGGGAGCCATGACCGAGGCTGTTGGAAGCGGTTGCAGACCGGCCGCTCCATGCGCTTGCCGTCGCAGCGGGCGTTGCTAGAAAACAGGTCCCAGGAATGGCTTCATCTGGTGTCAGAGTGGCAGATCCTTCTTCTCCAGGGGAGAAAAAAATGGAAAACACATGATGGTTGGAGACCTCCTCCAAGTTTGCGTTTTTTAAATACATTGCACATTTCGATGGCAAGTGCGGTGAAAGGGTAGTCTTCATTGCACTGCTGTGGGTTCTAGAGCAGATTAATCTCCATAAATGTTGTTACTTTGATTGCCATATGGTCCAAATCAGTTTAGCGCTGGTAAAACACTGCGTTATCCATGAAAAGCAGCCTCTGTCTCCAGCCAGGGCTGTCAGCTCTTCAGTGCTCACTTTGACTTTCTCTGCAATAATGTGTTCTTCTCCAAAGCTGTAATTTTCTATGAAGAGAAACATTAGATAGAGGTCTGATTTACCAATTATCCTGATAAAAATTATGTGGCTTCCCATGGTAGGTTGATATTATTTTTAGATGACATTTTGCCACACATTGAAATAATAAACAGCATACAATGACAACTTCCTTTTTTTTTTTTTAATCTTGTGCATATGAAATCAATGAGTTTATCCAACTGAGATGAATTACTTACCTTCTTTCTTTCTCTTCCCTCCTCAAACACTGCTTCTCCCACAGGGAAAGGTGGCGTGTCAGCAGGGTGCGCCTTGAAAATGTAAGTGCACTTTCTTCTTGTAAATTTTAGCACAAGGTCAGAAGTATCCAAATGGAATAACATGACTGCGGGGTTGACAACTGCAAACATCAACCAAAATCCAGTGCTGGTCACTTGACTATAAGAAACACATCTTGATAGTAACTTTTGCTCCCCTGTTGAATAGTGTGTTTTAAAAGAATATCTGAAAGATCAAATCATGCCCCATACATCATTTTCCCCACCTCAGCATTGGATGGCTACATGGGAAGAACAACAATTAATATTCCTGCTTTCCTGAGCTAGAAGTTCCATCCATCTGCAGTCTTTCTGCTCCATCTTAAATAATGCACACATCCGTATGTGCGTCTAATTTCTGCATGAGAACAGGATCTACAATAGTTAAGCAGTAAGCTCATAAGCAGCTCTGCCTCACCTGTAGGTATAATCCTTTATTTGTGACATCCCAACTAGTTACCACTAGAAAGGATTATGGCTCCTTGTGAGAAAGGAACAGGACCAGCGGAACCTAAGAGGCTAAGAAGTGGGTTTTTTCCACACATTAAAATGTCTCTAAGACATATTTATTAAAAAAAATGGAGGCACTTGCGTGAAGATTTGCCCACAGGAATGCTCCTGAGTAAGTTTGCTCCTGGTATGTCTTGCTAATGTCTGCCTCTGTCTTACTTGGACCTTATTGCTAAGGAGACATGGATAAGCTATACAAATTTTAATATAAGGAAAAATCTGAAATAGCAGAAGGCACCTATGCTTTCTTTAATCCTGTAGAAGTAAAAATGATGAATGTTATCTGACATGCTTTTATCGGTATAATAAAATGAGTGTCTTTCCAGTAAAAATCAAACCAGGTGAAACAGCAGAGACTCAAGATTTGACCTGAATTTTGCCCATGCCCTGCTGAGCCCTCCCGAGAGGCACTGGCTTGCTCAGGGAAGGGGTCATGTGTGTCCAGTGGCAGCGAGGCGATGCTTCTCCCCATCCAGCTCTTCTGCATGGTGCAAACATGCAGCCCCAGCCCCACAGGACTGTGCTGGTAATTCCTGATCATCCCGGGGACCCTTGGAGTATCTTTTAGTTTCTCAGGAAAGTTCAGCCTGCTCCAGTGACCTGGCCCCGCTAACATCTTGTATTATAAATACAGGCTTGACCTCGTGGCCTGACTCTGTCCTCGAATGTTCAGGCGTGAAGGGTTGCAGTGTAACTCTATACCTCCCCATAGAAACAGGATAGGGGGAGATTTCTTGGAAACTGCTAGGACAGGCACCAAAAATAAAAGGCATCTGAGCAACAAGTGGAACCACACGGACACAGCGCTGCTCTTCTCTGTTTGCTTTTCTGGTTGGCGCTTTTATGTTATCTTTTCCTCTTCAGGACATTTGTGGGAAGCTATGAGACTGTGCAACTGTTAGCGTGGAAATGGATCTCTCCCGTGTCCCCATGCTTGGGACTGAGCACCGAGGTGTGCACCTGATGGCTGCTCTGGGACGCCTCTTCCAGCAGCTTAGGGAAAGGAAAAGAGAAGCTTGACATTTTGCGGTTGGTACTGCTTACGTGGCACAAGTGAAGGCACTATATAAGGGCTGGGGACGTTTGTCCTAATTCGGGATTGTAACATATGGCTTTTCTGTCTCTCCTCATCCCTGCCCCATCACGGTTTGTAAGGAAATCCCAGCGTGCCCACGGCGATGAGTGGCTGGGACAGAGACTCAGCTTGTTCTGAAACATGCAGTGAAACATCATTACGAGGCCTGAATTACCCCAAAATACTCAAGCTGGGAAGGCATCTGCCCGGAGACCATCCTACACAGCTGCATGAAGAGCACACAAAAATTCGCCTGCGCCTGTTTTACTGGGAACACTACTTGTAGCTGTGAGCAAAACCACAAGATTAGCGATGAAATGCAACCTCTGCTGCTTTTCGTGGCAGGGCACTGCAGCGTTAGATGGTTTCAATTACAGTGCTGGGACCTGGATGGCCTGTGTGGGCATGCCGGGGATGTGCTTCCCCACGAACGCCATGGGGCAGGTGGGAAAAGCAGATCAGGCTCTTTCCCTCCAAACGCCAAGGCCCCGATTCTGTCTGGGTTTGGTGCACGCTTATGAAATGAGTTTTACCGCTCCAAGCTGACTCCAGAGTATCCTCTTTGCTTAGTTTCAAGTTACCAAGTCCAGGGAGAAGCAAACCAAGCCAGAAGGGTTACCAAGCCCTCTGCTTGCTAACTCTGAACCTGGAAGCTGGTACTACTGAGCGGTGGCTGCGCATGGGATGCTGTGACATTGTGCAACACCTCTAAAGTCCTCTGAAGCTTGGGAGCAAGGACAGGGAGGTTTTGCTCCATGAATAACTCCTCAGCTCAATGGAACAGGCCAGGCAGTAAAAAAAGGCTAAATGAAAAATTATAGGGCAAATTTGGCCTCCTAATCACACACACACACATAATTTGTTGCTTGAACAGAGCCGACGGAATATAAACAAGTCTACAATGTGCCTCATTAATTGGAGCTATTTTTCTAGCAAGCCCCATGGAAATATGAAGTGGCTTCGCTCTGCAATTTGTGATATAGTTTGCTATTAAATGCATTCAGTTTAATTGTGGCAATGCGTCTCATTTTGGAAGCTTTCACAGCCACCGAGTAAAAATAGCAGAAGATGGAAGAAACCAATTCCCCAGCACAGATGTCCTCCTCCATTTGCTGCGTGCTGTTGGAGCAGACAGGTGTGCTGGGTGAACCTAAGCTACGAAGCACAATAACACTGATGGCAGTGAGAGGCATTTTGGGACAAGTGGCTTTCCTCTGCCAGTAGCACCACATGGGATAGGATGTCACTGGTTTTGACTGCCTGGACAGTCATGATGCCCTGTCTGACCTTCATCCAACTTTGGCTTTCCATCTGTAGCCACAGCGACAGACCTGTACATCTCTGCACAGATATAGTGCCTAATGTTAATCATATCTGACTGTTTTATGCACTAACCCTGTGACCTCCCGAAGTTGAGATCATGCTGGGCTGCCATATATCAAACACTCATATCAGCCTCTTGTTGATTTTGGCCATAGGGTGTCAGAGCAATGAAACAAAACCATTTCTAACCGTGACACACTGGGGCTTAAGAAACTTAAAGCATTTTTCCATACTTGGGAGTACAAAGCCTGTATGGTTCATTTTAATCTGCGTGCTTTAGATTGGACAGAAACCTATGAGTGGGTAAAGGCCAAAGCTGATTAGGAGCCAGATGAGCTTGCCCAGCCCAGAGATCTTTGTTTCGATGACAGAATACGGCCGCAGCATCACCAACCATAAAAGTCTATTACTTGGCACAACCAAAATAGACCTGCACAGTATTCGAGTGATTGGGTTTGTCTATCACACTGCATGGATCCGGGCTTTCGGCAACCTGCATATAACTGAAAAGGGATCATCCAACATTTTCAAAGAGCTCCAGTCTCAGTGCTGGAAGGTGGCATATGGCCAAAAGGGGTGAACAGGAATCTGGGTTTGGGAGAATGAAAACAGCTGTCAAATATTTATCCAGCATCTCTCTATTGCCCTTAAGGCGATTGCTAGTGGTGCATGATCACTATGCTGCAAGGAGCACACCTGAAGCAGCTTCTGGATGTTAAGGGACCTGTGATAGACAATGATGTTCTGGCTTTACATGCCGTGGTGAGGAGGACAGGTCTCATTCATGGGGGAAGCAGCAGTGCAGAGATAGCCAAGGGAGAAGGTGCCCAGAGGTCTTATCTATACAAGCCAAATGCACGCACCATTCAGTGATGATCTGTGGACTCGGTGACATTTGGCAGCGGAGAGCTTCCCTGTTCCTTAGTCCAGCTTTGACACAGTGGGACGGACGAGTAGTGTCTTGACCAAGACCTTCAGGCTTCTTTCTCTGCGCACGCGAGCAGCACGTCCCGGAGAACATCAGTGCAATTTCACAGTGCATATTTTTCAAGGACACGTACTGTGATGACACGTGTCACCCAGTGTCATCTGCGCCTGAAAAAATATGGCATTCAAGAGTGAACACTTGGCAGAAACAACAGCCCAGGCTCAAATTTAGACAGGAATAATTTATGCTGTGCAGACCCCGGCTTGCTGGAAGGGGGCATGCTCTCTGGAAGGCAGGGAGGGAAATGTGTTGCTAATTTTGCTAGACAACTTCTGCCCTCCCCTCCTTTTCATTTTGTAGTTGCCAGCCTCCCTGGTTGCTCTTAAAATAGAAACATCTGACTCCTTGTTTAACTTATTCTGGGGGCCTGCAGGGAGGAGGAGGAGGGGAGAAATCCCCTCTCTGTGGTGCGTCGCACAGCCTCTTCCAGGAAGCCCTGCTGGGAATTGCATCCCACTCTTCCACCTGCCCCTAGCTTCACAACCCCTTCCACGCTCTCCTTTTCCTGCCCCAGCTTTGTGCTGGGTTTGGGACTTCCCTGCCAGTGGGGGAAGGGAATTCCCCTTCCCAGTGTCTCACATCACCCTCCGACACCTCCCGGGCACGCTGCTGTCGGAGGCAGCTGCTGACAACCCGACACATAAAGGGGGGACTTCTCCGTGCCACACAGGCAGTGCGCCTGCACCAGCTCGAAATGGGGAAGGGGTATTTCAACGTGGTCGAAGCAGAGCTCTCCTTGCATTTCAATGAGCCCGTTATTGTTGTCCGCTTGTTTGCAGTTAATCTCCCCACGCAGTCTTCGCGTCGAGAAGGATGGCTTGGTCATGTTGCCATGCTACTGAACACACTGAGTCAGCCGTGAGGGGGCCAGACTGTGCCTCCAAATCATTCGAGTGCTTCCCAATCCCTGTACCATGGCCCATGTAATGATTGGCCTTCTCCTTATTCCTCCCTCCTGTGGGGGATCTCCTTTCCCCTTAGTATGGATGAGCAACTAGCTTGATTTTTGCTTTTCTGAGGGAAATACATAGAGAGAGCCTGCAGGGAGGTCCATCGTGGGGCAGGTTTTATTCCATCCTTTCTCTGGAGGAAATGCAGACACCCCTCCGAGGCATAAAGGTCTCAGCGGTGAAGTGCCTGGGTGTTCTTTCTAAGCCCAAAACAGCAGCACATCCTTCCCCAGAGGAGACATGAGCACAGTGAGGAGCTCCAGCCCATGCCACATGCCCACCTCCCCTGTAGTCACGTTGCAGCCACATCTGCCATCTCGTTTGTCCTGAGGACAACCATGGGACAGTTCTCTGGAGAGGATGTCCTGCTCTGTAGGTGATCTGGAGGCCACTTTTTTTCAGAAGGGGTTGTAACACAGCCATGATGTCACTGGACTAAATTCTGTCCAAGCCACATCCTATATAATTTTCTAGTCCTTGTTACCCTGCCAGCTCAAAAGTTTTCCTGTCTTCTAAAATCCTCAACTACAAAGCAATAGGAAATGTAAGGGAGCATAAGAAAATTCCAGTGAGAAATACATACAGATGAAAAAAATTAAGAAACCTTTCCTGGCAGAAACCACCCGAACTCTGGAGATATAAGAAATTTCTCTTCTCGATTTCTCTCTCTTTTTATTGTTTAACAAGGTGCTCCCAACCTTATATTCAGTCTCAAGCTGAAAAGTCTGGTCAGGCCTTGGGAATGTAGTCTCTTTGTGCATATTTCTTCTCTGTTTGCTTTCTCATGGCTTTGCAACGAGGGCAGAGGAACAAGAGACAAATATTAAGGTCCAGCCTGAGTTGTATGTCCACCACATTTTTGCAAGAATTAAGCAGGATCTCTACAGTTGCACGAATGTTTGTGCGTCGTGATGGAGACCCATAAGGCACTTAGACGTGCTAGGGCTGAAATGACCAACATGCTTCCAACTACTTAAAAACCAAAGCAACATCAGAAATTTCTATTTAGATAGCTGTGACGACAGCAGAAGCATGAGACAAGCCCATCCTAGCTCTACTCCAGGACTGCAAACATAGTTTGGCCATCTGGTACCTGAGAGTGGGAAGTTTAAATTGGATTTTAATAATGCATCGCACTGTCTGATACCATGATGACTCGAAGAAAACCCACTCTTGTTTGCACCTTGAAGACTGCAGCCTGTGCTGAATCCCAAAGTGCAGAGGAAATCTGCTGTTTCTTTTCAAAGGGGTGTCAAGCACTTTACTATTAAGAAAAAAAAAAAGACACTAAAAGCAAATGACTTGGGTTTGTCATTTCTGTTTTACAAAGGAAGTGGCAATTAGGTGACAGGTGTGTAAATTCCCCAGCAATACTGCTGAACACAAACCGCACACTGATTTGAGTCTGTTCTTGGAAATCCTTTACCAACCCATCTCCTAGAAGGAAATGATCACACTAAACCCATTATTTCCTCTTGAGCTCTGAAAAGTGGTTTTTTTTTTTTTTTCCCCGTCATTTGTTTCTCCAGAGAAACGGAAAGATTTGGAGATTGAAAACATAATGATGGCTCTTAAAAGAAACTGACTTTTAAATTAGAGACTAACCCAAGAGAGAGGGAGAGATGAATGATGTAGCTAGCAAGGCTTGCCACTCCCTCCAGGCTTTGTGGTATTCCAGTCTGAAACAGCTGTAAATCATTCCCACCTCTGACCTACACAACACATCGTCTGTGGGTCCCAGTGCAGCACGCATGGCTTGCACGGCTCCCTTTCACTCCTTCCGGGTATCACCTGGGTAAAGGCTTCAAGTCCTAAATAGCTGGGGTAAAATATTAATCAAATGTGCTGTTTCACTAGCTACCACATGGTTTTCACCTTCCAAACCGGATCCAGCTCATATTTTTTCTTCAGGATGAAAAATACATCTGGATGCAGCCATGTGGGTTTCTCTGCAGCTTTTACTACCTGTTTGTTAAAGAAGGCTAAAAAAATGGCTGTCCATCTCTGTCCTCTGTACCTGTTGCACCTTGAATTGCAAAGACCACAATGGTGCATGTCCTTTTGCGGTCTCACCAGGGCTCCCTGCAAGCGCAGGAGCCGTGCCTGGCCACCACCACCTCGTGTGAGCTGCGATGCCTGAGCCATGTTTGGGGGTGAGACGGACCTGGTCTGAAATCTGAGCCATCAAACGTCTCTGCCTAACAGGAGGGATGGAGGTGGACAGGCTGTGAAAAAAAGACCACGTTGTCTGAGTGCAGAGGGAGCTGCAGGTGATCATCCCCAGTCCAGACGTATGGCAAATCCCATCTTCACTGGTTGGCAGACCTTGCCACTAGGTGCGTGCTGAGCAGTTGTGAAATGCAGTGATTAGCTGCAGGGTTAAAACCTTCTCATGGTGAGAACCACTGCCTGAGAGGTCTATAGCTGGGCTGGAGAGACATTACCCCTTGCTCCCTCCCTGCCCGGCCACCTCAACCCTACTCTGCAGTCAGATTTGGCATCACCAAAAGCTTGGTGCATTTGAGCTGTAAATGAACCAGCCAGGCTCCAAGCTGCCAGGCTGACATTCTTCCTGAGCAGTGAAATTCAAAAGGAAACAATTAAAGTTGGAGCTACTGCTTGATGTTCCTTGCCTAGTTGTGCATCAGCTGTGCTGGCATATGCCCCTGAGCCATAACATAGACAGTGCACAAGAATGGATGGAGGAGAGTGAAAATGAAGCTCACTCTCAAGGGCTTTGAGAGGTGACACAAACGGCAGCCCTTCATAGTCAATAGCTCCCTGGGAATGCCATGTGGTGGATACCCAAAATATGCCTTGCTCATGGCTTGTTTCTGGGTTGGGTGGGGGGCATTGTGTTTTTTTGGGGGGGGGGGGGGCGGGGGGCTTGTTTTCAGTTTTTTAGGAGAAGAGAAGTATTTTCCTTCTTTTAGAAACTTCCTGTTTTGTTCCCCCCCCCCCCCCTTGAGCTCTTAACCTTAGCAATGATTGATATATGTATATTTTAAGTGCATCAATCAGCATTTCAATCAGCTGAGCATGAAGCCTGAGATGACAGCTCTCTCTGCTATGGCTGGTATGTGCAACTGGAGTCCGCTTTGGCTTTCATTTTTGCCTGACAATGAAGAGGTGAAATAACTCACTATATATTTAACTTTATGAGGGCTCACAGGCTACATCACAGTGACTTGGCCGCACCGTGCCCTTAGAGATGTTTATGGAAAGGGACAAAAGCGACTACTAAATTTAGGACTAATCAAGTTGGTAAAGACAGTATCATTATGATTTTTCAAAAAAAGAATCAATAGTGTATTAAGTATGTATACAGGAGTGTCTTGTGTAAAGCATGTAAAGGCCTTAAACTACATCAGTGGAAATATGGGTTAGGTGTTAGAAAATGCTGTTTGCAGGGAAGGGTAATAAAGCATTTGAACACACTACCTAGGAAATGTGAAGGATCTCCACTGCTGCAGATTTTTAAGACCATTTGAGAAGGGCATTCACCAGAAATGAGATAAATGTGTTTAATCTTTCCATGGACAAAAGGACCCTTCCAGCCCATTTTAGATAATTCCCTACGTTAGTGCATAGAACAGAAACTTCTTTTCCAAGGCAAGATGGTAAGGTGATGGTTAGGTACAGACAGCACCTTCAGTAAGACAAACTGGTTTATCTGCAAAAAAGTATTAAGAACTTGGGCTCAGAAATCCTTCTTCAGGTGTGAAACAGGGACAGCTTACTTCAAAGCTGGGAGACAAATACATCCACAAACTTAAACTTGCAGCTTTCCTGGATAGCAAGAGCTACAGACTCTTTGTTGATACAGTTTTATGGTACATTACAATCCTCCCCAACTTCACGTTCCAGAGGATATAAATGAATTATCTGCTGCCCCAGAGATTACTTATTGTTTTTCCTTCTCCTGCTAATACCCCTTCTTCTCCACTGGTATTAACCACATTATCTTTTGGAGGTGGTCCTTCTGCTATGTATCTAACACGTAGCTGCAGCAACTTACATGCTGATTTGAAGTTAGGGATGGAGCACCTCCGCCACATTTTTAAGGCAAGCATTGTGGTCCCCTCGAGCCAGGAGTCTGGCTTCATGACCTGATCTCTCTGAAATGCTGCCTGTCCTAGGGCATGCGCCTTCTCTGCAGGGGAGGGTCTCTGGTCCATCCTCTGCACAAGGGCAACATCATGCCTGACAGATGTCTGCCCACCGGTCAGTGGTGGAGATCTTCAGCGATGGTGAAACCACAGCTTTCTCAGACAATCTTCTCCAGTGCCTCCTTATCTTCAGTTTTAGAAAGCCTTCCGTGCTCTAATGTCTAACTTCTCACTTTTAGCATTATGAATTTTGTTCTAGACACAGCTGCCCTCCTCTGACCTCTCCCTGCTTGGTCCACCCGTTACACAGCTTGAATTTGAAATACTGTTGCCCAAATCATGCAGTTCAGTCCTGCTGAGGGCTTTGAGAGAAGATCATCAAGCCTGGTTTTGGCTGGGATAGAGTTAATTTTCTTCCTCGTAGCTGGTACAGTGCTGTGTTTTGGATTTAGTATGAGAAGAATGTTGATAACACACTGATGTTTTAGTTGTTGCTGAGTACTGCTTATGCTAGTCAAGGACTTTTTCAGCTTCCCATGCTCTGCCAGGTGCACAAGAAACTGGGAGGGGGCACAGCCAGAAGAGTTGATCCAAACTGACCAAAGGGCTATTCCATACCCTATGATGTCATGCTCAGTATATAAACTGGGGGGGCTGGCCGGGGAGCAGCGATCGCTGCTCGGGAACTGTCTGGTTATCGGTCGGCAGGTGGTGAGCAATTGCATTGTGCATCACTTGCTTTGTATATTATTATTATTATTATTATTATTATTATTATTATTATTGTATTGTTATTATAATAATTACTAATGTACTTTATTTCAATTATTAAACTGTTCTTATCTCAACGCAGGAGTGTTTCTCACTCCTACTCCTCCGATTCTCTCCCCCATCCCATCGGGGTAGGGGGAGTGAGCAAGCGGCTGCGTGGTGCTTAGTTGCTGGCTGGGGCCAAACCACGACAACAGCAGAGCAGAATTATCTTGTGTTCTCGCATTGGGACACTTATGTTTATATATCCAGTACAAGACTTACCTTTTTTACAGCAACAAGATATCGCTGAGTTATGATCAGCCTGTAGCCCACTTCCCCAAAACTCCTCCTGATCCGGTAATTCCCTGGTGTGATTTTGTGAAGTTGTTTTTCACTGTGCAATACAAAACTTTGTATTTGACTAGTCAAAATGGAGTCATAGTGTTTTGCAGGGGATTTCTTCAATTTTTTTTTTTGTAATTCTTAATGTATGCACTAACTTACATGCAACCTCTTCCAGCTTCACGTCACTGGCAAATGTCCCTTCTTTTCTGTTCCCAGGTTGTTACTGAAAATGTGGAGCGTCATCAGACTTGGGACAGAGCACGCAGATGGCTGCCTGAATGTCCTTTCAGTCTGACTGTGAAGTGAGACTATGGCATTCAGAACTACTCTCCAGCTGTGATTTTCCAGCCACTCTTGCAACCACCTTAAATAATTTAATCTAGACCATACTTTCCCAGCTTTTAAAAGTCAAGATATGTGACATCTACTGATTCTCCCACTATCTTGTCATGAAAACAAATTTAGATTGGTCTGACATAACTTGATGCAATTAGATCAGTTTGATGCACACTGGCTGTTATTTATCTCCTTGTTTTCTCCCAAGCACTTACAAAATTGCATGTGATTTGTTCCAGGAGGGTTCATGGAAGTGAAGTTGAGCAACGTGAGCTACCAGAGTTAATCCTGAAGTCCATGGAGCCAACCCAACCAGGAGTAGTATGGGCAGGAGTAGTATGGGCAAAGACATGCTTTAGGTCCCAGATATTTTGAATTTTCTCTGTGTTGCAAAATAATGGCATCTTTGATATTTAATTAAAGCAATTATCTTTCCTATCCATGTGGAAATGTGCCATAAGTATTTTGCAGGTAGAAGCGTTCAATAGGAAACGCTTGAGCAGCCTGGAATCTGGTGGCAAAGCTGAACTCACCACCCCCCCAGGCGAAACTAACCCCTGACTTGCTCGCTGTGGGGCTCCTCGGGATTGCGCGCAAGAGGAGGACACCAGGCTTCTTGGAATTCAAACAGGGGGATGTTAGGGGATGCAGGGGTTAGGCAGCAACTGAAGCTTTTAGTTCGGTCTAATCAGGGTTTGGGTGTCCAGTGCCATGGTTCTGTGTTTAGGCTCAGACCTTTGCTCATCTACCTTGCGTGCAGTTGTCATGTATTTCTAAGGGACTGCAGTTGTCCGTGAAGAAGGAAGGCAGATCTAGGCCTTGAGAGAGAAAAAACCCTAGATGTCTGAATAATTATTGTAAATGGAGGATCCATGCATGTTTTTGGGTGCGTGGGCAAGGAGAAATCTCACGGCTGCCTCCAGCACAGCTGTGATGCACTGAGTGGCTTGTAACTCCAACAGCTTGGTCTGGGAAAAAAATAGTCCTCCCATAGGTACTGCTTTCACTGTTTCCTTTACTGTTGATCTAAGAATGTGTTTCAGGTTCTTAAGTGTGACAGGAAATACTCTGGATGAGTAAATAGCTCCTCAGCTCTGATATGCATGTTGGTCCTTTTACAGCACTCACAAACACCCGGTGTGTTTTGGGGTTTCACTCCTGATGTTTTCCCACACCAAGCCTAGGTGCTCTTACTTTTTTTTTATTTTAGTCTATGACATGGTGTGTTTATTCCTATATATTTTTCTCTGGAGATCACTGCAACAATAGCATGAAAGTGTCTGTGCAACTCCAGCTACGACAGGTGCATACAGCTGCTGCTGAAACTACGTAAGGCATCTAAAAATAAGTAAAACCGCCAAGCTCCAGGGCAAATCTAGTTTCTTGGGATCTACTGCAGCCATGAAGGAGGAAGGGGCTGGTTGGGGCTGAACCCCCTGAGACCTGTGCCTCGTGGCAGGGCGCGCTGAGCTCTGCCCCTTCCCACGCGTGCGCAAGGGGAGCTGACTCCTGCAGTGGAAACCCCGTGGCGGGGCTGGCATTTTCAGAGGAAGGTCTGGTTTGTGCCGTGCCAAATGCCACGTTTCGACAAGCCAGGCAACATCCTCTTGGTATGTTTGCCTCCGTGTAAACCTTCTGGTTATAATCTGGGGGACGTGTAGAGATCATGTCTTAACTATGAAAACGGTTCTGTTCTCACGTCAGAGGCTCCAGCACACCAGCACGTAGGAGCCCTCGTTCCCTTCGAGCGGCACTGGTTTGTATCAAAAAAAGGGGGGGAAAAAAAAAGACAAACAAGCCACAGCTTTGCTTCTGTTGTTGCTTAAGCCATTCAATCTGATGCCAAGGAGGGGGGACGCTGAATTTCCAAACACCTTTTCTGGGTAATTTCTGTTCCTCATCTCACATCCTCAAGGGAAGTCTGATTTTCATAACCACTGTATTTGGGAGTTTTCTTACTCTACTGTTTGGGGTTTTTTTTACCGTGTCAAATATTTTATATCAGGCTTATGCAAAAAGACTAAATAATATGACTGTATTCAGCCAGAAGTGGTTATTTTTATGGGATAATTCAACTAACGAAAGTTTAATAATTGTATTTCAGGGAACTGTATGCCATCGTGGTGCATTATTTTTGTACCTCACAGCCTGTGCTATTAAAAGATTGCAGCTGATACAGAGTGATATGAGAGGATGCCAACTGGATTCAGAGTATTTAATTAGATTACTTTGGTTTTGAAATCTCTTCATTGGTTAGTTATAAAATTTCCTATTAATTTTAGAGCATTTCTGCTCACTTCTGAGGGCTCTAAAAGCATTAGCTTGAAACCTCAGAAATTATTTGGGAAGGAAGACATATTTCATGTTCATGTTCTTATTCTGTTTTCCTCTAGTCATTTTTTTCTGAAGTTTCAGCTTGCATAACTTTGGGATGGGCATTGAATACCTTTTGAAAGCACACAAGAGCAGATCGTTTTAAAGGCTGTTGTCCACATATCTAAAATCACCTGCCTTCACAGATTTGGAAGGTTTGACTCCATTTTCATTTGTGGCCCTTTGCACCGCTTTTAAATTTTGAAGATTCTTGTTTGAATAAAAAGCACGCAGGTGCAAAAGGCTGTAAAATATTAGTTACAAACTCAGTCTTTCCCCCCACTAATACACGGGGGTGGAAGAAAACAGCTACTGGGTGGATAACACTTTGGTGGAAGAAAAAAGCAACTGCTAATACTGGGTACCGCAACCAGAAAGAGGAATAAATGACTGATGCTTAAGAGAAGCCCAACTGAGTTCACGTTGCTGGGAAAAATGCCCACCAGGAAGGACATTAGATAACAGAGTACTTTGTCTAGCAAGGTAATTATGATTCAAACAGTAGATGTATTCAAGGCAAGATGAGATAAACTCTCCCAAAGTACAATGTAGGCAGCGTGGTGGCGTGGGGGGAAGGCGAGGGCCTGGGAACCCCCGGCTTGGTGTCCAGTGACCCACTCCCTTTCCCCACCACCCCTCCATCGCCCTCAGCCTCTCCTGTTCGTGGGGGGACGTGGGCAGGAGGCTGGCAGGGAGCTGGCAGTGGGTCCCACTGCCTTTCACAGGAAGGAGCTGGGGCCAAGGCAATCGCTTAATAAAAATAAAATCAATGATGTTTTGGACACGGGAGAGACGGATGCACCAAATAAGGACAGCCAGAGCCCGATTCCCAAGGGTTTGAGCTTTATCTGAGCCTGTTTGCCTGCTTCTTATCGAGTAGGGGTGTATCTGGTGCCTGTGCTGGTGCCAGTCCTGGCTGGTTTTTTTTCAGATTCTCATTACAGAGAAAAGGGAACTTTTGCTATGTTTAAAAAGCAGGGGTGGGAAGAAAACCCCACTGACAGCATATGCCTTATGACAGCACTAGCACATTCATTGTGAAAGTGATGGGCAGCTAATGATGTCAGTGCAGGAAAAAACCCAAACTTTGTTTGTTTTTTTTTCTCTCAAAAGCTCTGGCCTGAGAAGGGGGCTGCAGAAACAATCACAGCCTGTGAAATCAGGGCAGTATTTAAAAAAAAGAAAGGGGCAGGGGGCAGGGGGGAGGATATATAAGTAGTGCCAGCTGGATGTGAAATCAATCTGGCATTTCAAAATAATGAAAATATTTCTTCCCCATTCATTTGGTCTGGCGTGTAACATCAGCACTGCTGCCACATCATCATTCAGAGTTAGCATGCCGAAAAGGAGACACCAGCAGAGACCCAATTGCCATTCAGGCCCCCAGAACAGGACACTACTGTGGGACAGTGCTGCAGATACAGCACCACTGGGAAGGATGCTCCAGGCAGCAAGTACCCAAGCAGGAGCACTCCCCAGATCCAGGGCAGCAGATGGAGGGTGGTCCTCAGAAAAAAAAATATTTATATTTCGCAATTTGCAGGAGCAGCTGCTGAAAAATGGAGGGGTAGCTGCAGCGGAGGGGGCTGATGGCAATGGCACAACCTTTCCTATGTAAAATCTTGCATTATTTGAGTGGGACCTTGTTCAATTTAACTTCTATTTAGAGGGAGGCATTTTAAGTTTGATCTTCCCATACACACAAGATGAGAAAAGTCTTTCCAAAACATATGGCATAGCCTTGAGTTATGCTCTGTTGGATGGTCTGAGAATCCCAATTTGTAACAGGAGGAATGAACTTCAGTCTTCTTTAGCTTGACACTTGTTTCCAGACACCTTTCTCTTTCAGAGTTACGCGACCACCAGTAAGTGCTGTCAAAGCAATGAGTAAAAGCGACTTTCACTTCTCTGTGTTTTGCACACACACACCTGCCCCCTTTCCTGCACCCAAACCTGGGAGCTGTGGGGATAAAGAGCCATTTTAATGAATGAGGCACCTTGTTGAGCAAGCAAACCCCAGACCTAGAAGTGTTGAACAGGGAGATACGTTTCACAATTTGTTTTAATGCCTGCTCAGGGGCCGCTCTATGATTAAAATGAACCAGAGATGCTGGAGAATCAGAAGAGCACATCTGGGGGAGCATGGCAGCACAGAGGTGCAGGTGGCTCCCGTGCTGGGACAGCTGTCACAGAGCTCTTCAGGAGGAGCTGGCACCTCCCCACCCGGAGAATTGCCATGTGCTCGGCCACTGGGACACCCCCCTCTGCCCCTGCTCGGGGTTTGACACTGCTTTTCCTAAAGCAAGACACACCAAAGGCAGGGCGTTGCTTCAATAAACTAGATGGACTTTGTAAGGGCAGGCTCCAGACCTACTTGGACAAGTGACAGAGGGACACTGGGGAGGAAGAGGGACCAAGAACAAATCGGGAAAAGCAAAGGGGTCTCCATGGGTTGATATAAAGAAGAAATTGCTGTAAATCAAGCTGAGTTAGACCCTGCAAGGACAGCAAGCATCTAAGTCCTTCCCAAGGCATAAACAGAAAGCAGACAAGAGGTGAGTAAGGAGACAGTAAGGGAAGAGGTAAGAACAAGAGACGTTCAGATAGGACAGTGCATCAAGCTAAAAACCCACCATAATTCAGTTTTCTTTAAGCAGATGTCAAATACTTGGGGTAAAACCAAGGAACCTGTTAGGAATTAGGGCATGAAAACTCAAGGGGCCACACCATGGGTAAAAACAAAGCAGTGTGCTCAATGCACCTTACCACATAGACAAGGTCATCTCCATCCCAGGACCTCATTCATAAGATTGCATGAAGTCATTAATCCAACAGTAACTAATTTTTCTGTAAACCTACTCAGTCAGAGGTGCTAACCCAGAATTTAGAAAATGGGAAATTATTACTAGCCAGTTCACCACTGTGGTCTTGCTGTTAGGAAAGGCCTAGAACAAAATTTGAAGGACAAATAAAAATTAAAAGGGTGTTCAGAAGAAAGAAAAAACACCTGTGGAATTCAGACTAGGTTTAGCAGGAGTAGGTCAAGCCCGCCTAGTCTGATAGACAACAGATAGATGGGTACATAACTGATAGATAATTGATTTTCTAGGCATGAGATATTAAGTGGATCTAATGCAGCTGAATTTCAACAGATTATTTTGATACAGAGATGCCTGGAAAATTATCAGGGAACCTTATGAAGATTGGCATTAGTGTAAGAATGATGAGATGGGTAAAAGTTTGGCTCACAGCGAGAAACAGCTTTTGTACTTTAGGGGAACATCAAGAGCGAACCTGCCAGTGGCATTCCTTACAGACGGGTCCTGGGTTTGCTTTTCTTAAATACTTACATAACTGCTTTTGTCACAGACAAATGGGACCATACTGATGAACCCTGCTTTAATGCGCTGTCACTACAGAGTAGGATAGGGACAGTTTTTGGGAAGAACTGGTTGAGTTTGAGGAGCAGGGTAATATGTGAGAGTTTAGATGGGGTAACACAGAACTGCAAAGTGATGCACAAAGGAAATTTTGCGCTACACTCTGGGAAATTTGTCCATTGAAATTCATCCAGCCTGGAGAGACCTGAGCACTGGACTCAACTATGGGTGACTATAGAGAACAGATGTGAGGTGGCTGTGAAAAATGCAAAGCAGCCTCAAAGGTGTGAAAACTAGTATAGAGGAAGGATATACTGAGCCCTAATGGAGGTGCTGGCAAGCCCTGACTTATACAACTCCAATTACTCACTTCAAAGAGGGAGAAATTTTACAGAAACCAAGCACAGATAAGGATATAAAACTGGACTAAGGGGAAAAATATGACCTAGCTGATATAAGGTGAATGAAAAGTTTTGGCTTGCTTTCCTTAGCAATACTGAGGCTGAGGGGAGCTATGGTTGCTGTCTATTGAAATAATGCAGGTAACCCCAAAGGAGGGATACAAACTGTTTAAGCTGGGGAGATGGTCGACACAAAAGCAAATAGGTCTGAACTGTCTGCTCTTAGCTAAGGCTGGAAACTAGAGGATGTCTCTGGCTTGAGAGCAGCGAGGCTCTGGGACAGCCTTCAGACAGAGGCAAATGCCCAGCTGGCACGAAGACGGAGTTCGAGGAGGGTGAGAAAGAGCTGTAAGCAAGGGGGCAAGACTGGAGGCTATATGAATTTAATTCCCACCCTATCTTCTTCTGTTTGAGTAGCTTGTAATCCCTTGATGAGCCTTACAGCGGACTCTGTTTGCTCTGCGCTGTATCAATGTTTATCTCATTCGCAGCAGAAAAAGCAAACCCGGGAAATGGGAATTTCACTCCGAGGAGAAACACCGCGGTGCCCTCACTCGCGAGCTGTGAAGGGCAGATCTGCCTCCTGATTTCAGCAGACTATTCTTCAGCCATCTTCCATTCATCGTTGGGAACGACAGCTAAATAACTCCTAGCCTGTTTCGTAATGGAGAGACTAGCCTCTCTAAGAGGTAAGACACTTCCTTTCTTTGCTTGAAACATCATGAACTTTCAAACTTGGCAAGGCTCTTTTGAGTTCGATCTAATAATAAACCCAAACCTTCCATCGCACAAAAGCAATGAGTCTGAACTTGCCTGAACTTGCCTCAGGGAGCTGAGATCCAAAGCTCTGTCATTCCCTCAAAAGCCATTCTCCTCTTTGCAAGGACAGGATGTTGTTGTAACAGGGCATCCTTGCTGTTTGCTCAGCCTCCCTTCCTCGTGATGAAATCCCTCTATAGCGACTCTGGAGGTCCTCCTTCAGCTCCGGTTTTGGGCATACAATGTGCTGCCCAACTAATCCCCGCTCTTTTCTATGAGTGATTTATGGACACTAGAAGGACATTGAGACTCAGCACATTCTCTGTCTTCCAAATGTTGGTGCAACGAGAGTCGTACTTTTCCTGCCAGTGGGAACCTGAAAGACCTGATGGGCTTTTCTGGCAGGACTCGATGTCAGTGAAAGGGGCGCCAAGCTGCCTGCAGGGCAAGAGGAAGCACAAATGTGCATTTGCTTTGACTTCCACTGGGAACCACGGAAAAAATATTTTGACTTGATTTTACAGTTCAGTTTCTCATTAGCACAATGCGAGTGCTCGGCCAGTGATGAGAAATGCCCTTGCTTAATTTGCATCGGTTCCTGTTCAGTTATTAGGCAGAATTGACATCAGAAGAACAAAAAAACCAACCACCACATTGAAGAGCGAGTGATACACTTCTTCTTTTCTCATTAATTTTTTCTTGCGGTACCGGTTCTTCTTTAAAAAGAGAATGGTCTTATGTCATCATGAACTATTTATTCTGGGAGGGAGGAGGGGAGTCTGGGATGTTTGTTCTAGGTATCTAAATTTAAATGACTAACTTAAGCACATGATCTCCCTAGGCTGCCTATAAAAACCAATGGAGAGGGAAGGGTTCCTCTAGTGAGCAGTTCAAAGGCTCTTGGTTAAGTGAGCAATATTTTATTACCGTGCTGTGCAATATAACAGGTGTTTAGGGTTCTATTTTATTTCACCTTCTTGCATGCTCCTGTTCTCCAGGATGATGTGAAAAGCACGAGAAGTCCTCTGTGTATCTGGATTTGTTACCCGCCATCTTCCTATATTTGATTATGCAAATCACAAACTTACTAGAGCACAAGGGAATGAAATTCCCCTCTGTATAAAAACAAAGAGCCCACTCTGATGTTGACTTTGAAGCTCAGGTGTTTTCACCTATGCAGGAGTGGAGATTGCCAATGGAAACCCATCCCTTATATTCAGAGCTGGAAAGTGAATTTGGATTCATATGGGCCTGATCCAAATCTCATTGGAAGTTGGGAAACCCATGATTTAGGAACTATTACACTAAATTATGCCCAGATCCATTTTGGCCATCATCCTATTTGCAGTGGGGACCACCAGCAGCTGTTTTTGGTGAATGCTGAAATGGGTTTGCAATAGGCAGGCTGCGACATTTGGTCACATCCTAATCCTCCACAGACAGAAGCCAGCTGAAGTCAGGTCTGACACGTGGATGTTAGTTTCCCTTCTACCTGTTATCTTAGCATTACCTATTAAAAATATAGGTTTTCTTGCTGCCAACATAATAGGGAGAAGTGGTAGCTACAATATCTCACCTTTAGAGAAGTAGTGTTCTTATAAGAAAACCAAGGGGAGGTGGTTTAGATTAAATAACTGAGAGTACTCAGAGAGCAGTTACCAGGTGAACCGTGTCAAACTGGAAAGATGTATTGAGCTGGATCCCTAGGGATAATGGCCTGGGTTCAGGACTATTCAGTATTTTCATTAATCATTTGGATAAAGGGGTAGAGAGCCCCTTTGTTAGAGTTTCAGCTAAGAGCGAGAGACACTAGGGAGGAGAGGATTAGCGCTCAGAACATCTCAGTAATTAGAAGAATGGTCTGGAAATAAACAGGATGCAATTTAGTGAAGACAAGTGCAAATCTGCACCTACGTTGAAATAATCAGCTCCACAGGCACACGGTGGGAGAGAGCAGCCAGGCAGCAGCTCTGCCACGAAGGAGCTGGAGGTTATGATGGAGCAATGACGCAGCTGTGGAAGGAAGAAACATTGGGCTGGCTTGGACAGGTGGGGATGTCGCATGTTAGGCACGGAGGGATAAGCCCATCAGCTGGATCACTGGGACCAATTTCTGGCATTACACCTCGGGAAAGACGTGGCCCCAGTCCTGAGGAGAGCAAGGCTGCAGAGAGCTACAAAACAGCGCCTTGAGGAGACAGAAAGCATTTGTATTTAGCCTGGGGAAGACAAGGCTGAAAGGAGACACAATAACAATCTTCAAGTCTGCCAAAAAGAGGAAGGTGGTGAACTATTCTGTGTCCAGAAGTTATCCTCTGTGGTTTAACCACGGTTTTCTGTGGTTAGAAAAAAAGAGAGAGGGAGAGAGAAATTGAGATGGTAGATAAGTTGACTTTACTGCTTTACTTATGAAGTGCCTTGGGGCATAAAGCACATGATCAAACATAGTCGAGTTACTGCAGCTTAATGAGTTATTGCCTGTTGGCTGAACCGTACTAATTAACCATGTGTGTGCTCTTAGCCTGCCTCAATTGCCAGATGAAATGGGCTCACTTAAATATTTGTATTTTACTTTGCAGAGGAGGCAGGCTGAAAGCTTGCGTAAGATCAGTGATTACAGCTCAGCTGATGGAGGGTGACTTCTAAGGGATGGAAACTTGTCCTTAGTGCTCAATGGTAACACTGACACTATTATATCTGGGAATAATAAAAGGAATTTGACAAGGGAGGAGAAGCAGAAAATGGACCTAAATATATGAAGTATGTTAATTCACAGGCTTACGTCAATGGGAAAGTGGGTCCATACGAGTGTATTGGAAATGTAGTAACACTGAGTTTTATAAAAGATCTCAGTGTTTTTTGTTTGGGAAGGCTTGTAATATGGTAATTTTAAAAAATCTAGCATTAAGAACACTACAGAGCACTGCACGCATTTCTCTCACAACTGTATACACGCTTGCTTTAAGTCTCTCCTGTTTTTTTAGTGTTTTCCAGTACATTATTCTTTTTGACTCATATCCTCATGCTCCCCTCCAATTGTTGCTCTTAGCCACTGGCTGTTATACTTTCTCCTTTTGATGAGCTGCCTTCTTCCTTTTACTGTGGTGAGTAGTAGCTGTTGGAGTGGAGCTTTCCTGGTGCTGGCAAGTGTGGGGTATACAGTGCTCCAGGTTTCTTCTGATGTCCGTCCGTCCTTCCTTCCTTCCTTCCTTCCTTCCTTCCTTCCTTCCTTCCTTCCTTCCTTCCTTCCTTCCTTCCTTCCTTCCTTCCTTCCTCTTTTTTCCCCCTTTGCAGTTGTTTTTCCACTGTTCCATCATTCACCAGTCTGAATGATGTTGCTAAGGATGAACATTTGGATGTTGCAATCTTAAGGAAGTTTTTTGTTTGCAGCAGTATTTCTGCCTGGATGCTGTATGTTGTCCCTTTTAAAGCAACTTATTCTTTTGCTTATAGCATGCCAGTTAGGAAGGCAGCAGACTTGGCAAATTTGCTTAGCAGACATACTTGAGAAGTGCTTGTGAAATGGAAGTGGAGAATTCTACTTTGTTAGTTTGTTGGTGTTTTATAGAATCACATAAATTAGCCTGGAGAGGATCTCAGGAAGGTATCTCCTTCCTTTCTGTGCTCAGGGCTGGATCAAATACATCACCACCCTTTCTGACTGATGCTTGTCTAACCTGTTTTTGAAGCCCTGCAGTGGTGCAAACTCCAGTCCCCCTGGACAACCTTTCCCTGTACTTTCTTATCTTCAAGACTCCATCTGATCCAAAATACACAGCTGATGACAAGTTACAGATCAGCCTAAACCAGCCAAACAATATTAATTTGCTGCTGTGATCCTTTCAATCTTCTGCAGGAAAGAGAAATGCTAGAAATTTTCATAGAGATTATTTGATAGCATAAATGTTTTGTAATCTAATTTAGCCTAAAGATTCCTTCAGGACATAGATTTTTGCACTGGGAGAGAAACTACTACATACCAGCAGCTATAATGCTACAGTAGTAATGTATACACCACATTTCTCAAGCGCCTGCAACATAGAAACAAGTTTTCATAGCTGTGTTTTACATATGTGGAAGGAGGTGCTGTTATGTACCTATTCAGTGTTAGGCTTCCTTGCTTTCTCAGATACATGCTCTAGACTGAGGATCTGTGATTTAGTTGGGGCTGAAATTTAGTCCAGGTCTGGGGAGTCTGTCTGCTGCAGCACAGAAAAAATTAGCATCTGCATGAAGTTCATATCCAGATGTGGATCTGCAGCGGGGGAAAGTCTGGCTGATTTGAGTCTGTCTTATCTCTAGTTTTACTGCAAAGAAATTTTATCTTAAAGCAGCACTCTCACAGAGTCCTTCCAGTACTGCTAATCCCCCTTCACTATTACCAGGGAAATATCAGACAATAACTGCTCCATGGAGATTCGAAGTGGAATCGTCATACAAGAAGAACATGAGAACTGCTGAGCAGACTGTATTTCCAGTTATCTGAGAACAACAGTACATCTACAAGTAGCTGAAAATTGTGGTACTAGTACGATTCTGTCACGTCCTTCAGCAGATACATTTTGTACAGACAGACCCTGGTACAGACAGATAGATTAAAGAACAAACAAATCATTTTCTCCCCCTGCATGCAGAAGGAACTGTATGCAGCTTGAAAAGTGAGGGGCGATGCTGGAAAAATGATGATTGAACTAGGAAATCATCTTAAAACAGATGAAAGAAAGCCTGTTTCTTATACAATGAGTAGCAAACTTCTGGGATTTATGCCTGCAGAAGGTTATGGGTACAGGTACTGCCAGTTAGTTCAAGAGGCAGTGAGATAAATTTATGGACAACAGGTCCATAAAGAGATACTAAAGGGAATAAGCAGTGTTGTACTCACTAAACTCCCTACGTAGCATGTCCTACCACCACCAACAGAGGCAGGATATGGGGTAAGGTGGGCCATGGGTCTCGCCCCAGTAGTGCAAGCCTGATACTCTTATGAACTGCATCTCCTCCCCACCTGCCCTGCCCATGACTCCAGAGCCAAACCTACCTATCACAGGGGTAAAAAGGTTCTTTGCTGGGCTTGCAATAGTCTACAAAACTGGAGCTGGCCTATGGGGAAATGGTTAATTGGGGTCATTGGCATAAGGGATACTAGATCTGGTTAAGGGTACTTAGACCTACTAACACTCTCGACAGTTGTAGAGAAAGGTTGGTGATAGCAAAACACAGCCTGGGAACACCTAGCTATTCCTCAAAATGTGCCGGGGTTTGCATCTGGATTCCTCATTCGCTGCTCCAGGAGAGGAGAGAAGGGACAGACTATTGGACATAGAGCTTGTCTATTTTTTGCTTTCATTATGTTTGGTGAGGATTGGAAATGTGATGTATTTTCCAGAGCTCACAGCATCAAATAATTCTCAGTAGTGTCACAAATAACATTGTTTCAGGTCTGTGAGGGATTTACAGGCAAGAGCCAAAGACCCTTGAAATCGATATCAATAATTCTGCTGCTCAAGCTGAAGGCAAACCTCCAACAGCTGTCAGGGGCCATGTTTTTTTATACCCCCTCTAGCTGCAAGGAGGCAAGACCATCATAATTAGCTGCTAATTGAGAAGCCTGCACCCGAAAAGCACAATTTCAGAGAACAAAGAGCCAGAGAGGCCCATTTCCAGGGCTAATTAGAATTAATTTATAGCTATAAGTAGAAGGGCTCCCACAGTCTGGGACTCTCTCTTGCCCTCTCCTGAAGCACTAGTCTAAACATACGCATACCAATTGTAGAAGGCTCAACGTGACTTGTGCCGCTCTTGTGCAATACAGAAATAGCACTGCTTGTTAAAAATGAGCCTGATTTTCATTTTTTTGCAGCCCAGGGCTATGTCTCCCTTCTGCAACCTCTGGTACCTGCACTCGGGTATGAAGCCTTCTGCCTTCATTGCCTCTGGGAGGTATCATGGCACTTGTCCATGCTGGGACTTTAGTACTGCAATGCTCACCTAGGCTCACAGTGAATGCCCAAGTGGCTTTGCTACCTGCCCTTCCTTTTTTTTGTGAATCTGTGTACTAATAAACAAAGTTACAACCTCAGCACTTTTTTGACTACTGAAGGAACAGAGCTTTTAGAGAAAAAAAAGGTCTGCAAAACCAAGCCACACTGCGTGTTGCATCCTCCTGAAGATGGCTCAGGCAGGACTAACTTCAGGCACCTCCATGAGCTGCTGGGGTCCATTTGTTTTTCCCCCAACAGGTCCACAGCAGCTGTTTTCCCACCTGAACTGGGCCTCCACCAGAGTCCCCAGTAGCCCTTCAGGTGGTGAGGACACAGGCTGCAGCTTCTAGTCATCATGTGATCTCTTAAAAGCCTCCAAGACCTGATTTTATTCTTTAAGGTCTGAAGTTAAAAAAAAAAAAAAAACCACAGAATTCTGTACAGTAGGCATCTCAGTAACAGGTCAACCTACAATATTTGTATCTTATTTGATATCACCATGTCTCTTTTATTGGTGTTTAGGCAACCGCTCACTGGTCCCAGCACTTCTCATTGCTTGAGGACTGAGTCAATGCAAGGGCACTCCAGCGAGAAAATGAACCAGATTGCTCCCTTAAGACAGCCAAAATTTTCGAAATGCCTCCATTTTTGGTGCTTCCATTTTTAGTTGTCCAATAGAAGGTGCTTTTTAAAAGAGCCTTATTTTTTTCAGAAGGCATGGAACACCTGTCTTTGGAAGACTGCAATTATTTCAAGTTGCTTCAAGCTAGGGACCCAAAAAAGAGCAAGATGATAATTGATTTGGAAAAATGCAGGATAACACATTCTCTTTAGTGATGATCTTGTTATAGAGGAGGTGGCCTGCTGAATTCTGCTGTGCTGGCCTCCTTCTGTAAGGATGTCTAACAAACCTTAAACACTTCACAGTTTCACTGTGGGTGTCGGAAGCTGATGCTCCTAAAGCAGACAAGTGGCTTAATTTGCTGCAAAGAGGAGTCTGTACTGCTCAGTAATTGCAAGGCGCCTCATTTATGGCTCCAAATATAGATGCACTTCTGTATCTTTAGTTACCCACAACTGAAAATCTAGTGTGTCATACCTCTGTGAATGTGTGCTGGGGCACAGGTGAACACCACATTGCTGAGGTCGAGAGACTCTGAGTACCTTTAGATTTCCTGTTGAAGGAAACTGATTTTCTGAAAAAAGATTTTCCAAAGGATTTTCTGCCCACAGGTACCTATCTGGACTATTCAATTGCAAGAACAATCTTTTAATTCTTTCCTACGTGGCTTAGGCAAGTCCTCCTTTCTGTGCGGTGTATCTTACACATTATTACACAATTCCCATATGCTCATTTTGGTGAGGGATGGTATCTACCGCTGTCATAAATGAGGACAACCTGCCTTACCTTGTCTTCACAGCCCACTGCAGAGAGGAGATCCAGGTGCCACAGTCTGTGCGTGCATTAAGGCTTCAGATGGAACCAAAACCAACCGTAACCCCACTGCTCCCCTTCCCCTGCCTCCAGCGCCCCAAGTCCCCTTCTGCGTAGCAGCTTTGGCCTGAGAGCTAGGACTTCACATTTCCATCTGACTCGGAGGACCAGACGTGCCTCTTCAAACTTCCCCATCGCTTACAGCCATGTTTTGCCAGGAGCCCACTAAAGGTTTATGGATAGCTTGAGTCTTCAGGTGCCACATGCTGTGTAAAAACCACTTGGCAGGCAGAGAGCTAGTTTGTACGGGGTTGCCAAACACAGCAATACTACTCACTTATGAGGCAAAATAACACTCTCACCCTCCCCTTCATACAGCCATCGCTCTTGCCCTACCACCCCATGCTGGTGTGGGCAGCCTGCGACCCATCGCTTCTGACCTGGCTTGTGCTGCTACAAACCCAGGAGCTCCTCAAGACAGAAGCCTCCCATCACTTGCTGTGAGGCTCCCATCAATTTCCTTTGCCAAACATCTGGATTCCCTGTGCGGTCTTCAGTAACTTTACACTGCTCCAGTCCTGCAGGCAAACCCGGAGGAGATGGCTTGACCGGGTCCCAAGTAGTTGACTCTTGCCGAACACCAGAACTTCCTTCCCTTTACACATCTGATTCCTGCTGCATGGCCTGCAGTCCTAGCTTCAGCTGCTGCTTGAACACTGAGAAGCAGTCGCAGTGGGACTCGTGGTTTTCCGTTAGGTCCCAGTGGCTCGTGTTTGCTGGATTTGTTCGTATCTGCAGTGGTTGCATTTCTTGTATTAGGTCAGCAAAGCTGGGTAAGGTTGTATACTGGTCTAATTTTAAAGACTTTAAAGCTATTTTTATTTAACATCTCACTGACTTAGCCTGTAGCAGAGCTATCAGATGACTACAGAGCCAACTGCTTGTTGGGCATTGTTCTCCTCCTGACCTTAGGACTCTTCCTCTGGAAGGCACGAAGCACGGTATCAAATGAAACTCTTTCCGTGGGTTATAAAAGTTCCTTTAACACCTTTTTTTCCTCCCCACTTTGTGCACAAATGAACTGACTGATTGGGATTGGAAGTGAAACCAGAAATACCAAATACCATTACAATGGTGCTGGGACTGTTCTGTACCTAAGTGATACCATATGTTGGCCTGCTTCTAGCAGTGTTTACTGTGTGACTACATTGGCTCAGTAGGGATCTGTCTGGAAAAACAGTCAGGGTGGAAAAGAATAGCTGAAGAGAGCCTCTCTGAGCAAGCGCTGAAAGAGCTGCTAAGGGGCAATGCCAGAACCGCTGTCTTTGATGACTTTGTTTCCAAACCAGTCAACCTGCAGAATTGGTTATGACCAAGAAAGGAAGAAGACTCTTCCAAAATGCACTCAGGAGACGTCTTTGCTCCTCGTTACTCAGTCTGTACGCAATGATGATCATCAGCCCTGGGGATGGCACCCAGCCAGGATACCAAACACCACTTTGGTGTTACATTGCACAGCAGGAGACTGCGACCTGCAACAAGATAAAAACTGAAAGCTGGCAAGTGGCTCCAAGCTTCGTATCTAAACCACATCTGTCTTATTAAGAAGGGTCCGTAGATTTCAATGCTTGCATGATCCTGCTTTCTGTAGGACAGTCAGACAAACTCACTACACCCAGTCTGAAAACCAAAGGTGGCAATGACAAAACTCCCGTTGCCAGCTTCGGACATAAGCTTAACAATCAGCTGGCCACATTTTGGTCTGTTGTGAAGGGGAATAAATCCCATGAACTCCTTATAGTCATGCACATGTGGAGGATGGCTGATACCTCATTTCTATCTCATAATTACTGCAATTATAACATCTAACTTTAAGCAGAACTTTTCTTGCCCTGTTCCCTAAATATTTCTTTTTGAAGTCTTTCATTTACTCCCATTATGAGGCTCAAAATGTCCCAGAGTCGAAAGATATTTCATCCAATCCCGCAGCTGCCATCCCAACAAACATGTAAATAAAACAAAGATTCTGTGAATGGGGTTCTCAAGCAGTTGTGGGGAGGATTAGGGTTTAGTGAAAGATGATTCTGCCATTGTACTCCTAATTGATAAAAGACGGACCACTGTTATTTTGAATAATGCTGTTACCACACAAGCCTCAAGCAACTCAACAGAAGATCCTGTGTAATTGAGAGAACCGCTTCTGGATGTCGAAAACGTTCCTGTGAAGTTACTCCACTCCAAGTGCTTAAAAAGAGGGAGCAAAATGAGTGAGGAGGTATCTCTGCCTCCTCTTTTTAATTGAAAAAATTGCTTTCAGATTAATCCACCTCATTTTTCCTCTGAAAATTGGCTTTCCTGATCTGATTCTCTTCTGTGCCTGAGCTCCTTCCCAGCCCTGCCACAGCCCCTCGGTGTGCTTTGATGCTGCATCGCTCCTGCCTGGTCAGTCAACTCCTCCCCTCCCAAGCCCAGAAGAGCTGGAGAAAATAGAAAGGCAGCTCTGCATGATCCCCCTCCCACAGCAGCTTTGCATCCAATGCTTGTGTCATGGTTTAACCCCAGTCGGCAACTAAGCACCACACAGCTGCTTGCTCACTCTCACCCCAATGGGATGGGGGAGAGAGTCGGAAAAAAAAGTAAAACCTGTGGTTTGAGATAAAGGCAGTTTAATAGGACAGCAGAGGAAGGGAAAGTAGTAATAATAATAATGACAAAAGAATATACAAAGCAAGTGATGCACAATGCAATTGCTCACCACCCGCTGACCAATGCCCAGCCAGTCCCTGAGCAGCGATTGCTGCCCCCCTGCCAACTCCCCCCAGTTTATATACTGAGCATGACGTCATACAGTATGGAACATCCCTTTGGCCAGTTTGGGTCAGCTGTCCTGGCTGTCCTCCCTCCCAGTTTCTTGTGCACCTGGCAGAGCATGGGAAGCTGAAAAGTCCTTGACTAGCATAAACACTACTTAGCAACAACTAAAACATCAGTGTGTTATCAACATTCTTCTCCTACTAAATCCAAAACACAGCACTATAGTAGCCTA
Organism: Pelecanus crispus; assembly: GCF_030463565.1. Taxonomy (NCBI): domain Eukaryota; kingdom Metazoa; phylum Chordata; class Aves; order Pelecaniformes; family Pelecanidae; genus Pelecanus; species Pelecanus crispus. The sequence continues at coordinate 193,874,888 of NC_134643.1, read as the reverse complement.
CTAGGAAGAAAATTAACTCTATCCCAGCTGAAACCAGGACAGCTAGTTCATCACCTGAACTTGGCATCAGGCAGATTCATGTTTATAATAGCAAAAGCAGCCAAGCAAATTGGGTGAGATTATTAAGAACTCAAGATAGCTTTACGAGGTGTACTTAGAAATGTGCACCTATATTTACTCTGAACGTCAGCTCTCCTGTTGAATATCACTGCATATTTAGAAGGAATTCAAAAGAAAACACATGAAAGTGAGCAGCACACTTTTACAATGTGTGAGCATCATCCTAATGCAGAGGTCGTATTTTAGAGGACAAAAAGAAGATGTCTGGCAACTCAAAACAGTCATCTGTAAATTCAGAGTGGATTTAAATGCAGCTCATCTCTGCAGGGTATCTGAGCAAATCTTAACACAGACCTCACTAACTTGGCCTTTCAGGAGCTCCCAAGACAAACCAACTGCTGAGCCCCAAAGCCTCTCATGGGACTGTGGGGGCATCATGCGTGCAACACACCCTGAATAGGGCCGGTCCCATGCAAGCTTTGGTCAAATGCAGCATTACCAGCCTCTGGGGGAATGTGCAGCGTGAGGACCAGTCCATCCCTTCGAAGCTGAAGTGGTGGCTCTTGGTTTGGAGCTGTAGTGGCACGTGTCTGGTTGGCAGGAATTGGCCTCAGGTGGGGGAGGAGGAGAAACCATCTCCTCAATTAAACTGGAGAAATGAAGGGTGAGAGCCACCAAAGGGCTTAGGATGTTGTACCGCTCCAGATATGAGACCATAGCAAGTTAGACACTGCACTGATCGAGCTCCCATGAAGCATGCCTCATCTCCATCTCCACCATGTAAATATCTATGTCCTCCCAGGGCTGCTCTAGACACCAAATTTGCCTTTAATACCATTGTGTGGACCCAAGACCATGTCACACCCAATTTAAGGTGCCTTTTGGGGAAAGGCTCCAGGGAAGTTTAGGCCCATGCATGTCAGAGTTAAAATGGCCATCTTTGGACATAAATTACTCTTCTTGTCTCCCTCCCAAAAAGCAAGTATGTAAGCAAACCAGTTGAAGGCAAAGGCTGAGATTTTCCTTGCACCCTTCTAGCTAGGACCTCACGTCACTCAGAAAACTAAAAAGTGCTCTGCTTCTGGTTGTTTGGCAGCTGCTCACAAGCCTGCAAAAGAAGTGAAGAGTGATGTGCTCGGGAAATCTGACTCCCAGTGGGACAAGGATCTGCAAGCAACAAAAGAACTGCTGAATATGTACAGAGGAGTTAACAGTCACCAATGGTCCCCTAAAACTCCAAGAAAAGCATTTAATACGCTTTAAGTAGACAGCTGGGTGAAATTAAGAAAGGGAAGCTATAGGACTTGAAATCAGGGAGCTTTTATTAAGAGTGGAATTTATACTTTCTAATAGCACCCCAGGAGAAGAGCAAAAAGCTGTGTGACTTCAAAATTTTAAAACTGGACAAGACAGAGCCCTAGTGGATGAAACAGGGTCAATAATCCAGCTCGGGGATGGGGTGAACTGCTGGCCTCATGTCATGTGTCTTTTCCATTCCCCACTTCTGTGATACTAAAAAAAATCCTGACCCAATCCAGGGATTACATGAAGAATGCACTTCAACAAAGGGAAACACGTGGCCTTTCTACTCACCCTCCAGCAGCATTCAGGACCAGAGGAGGGGCTGGTCTGAATAGTCAGGATGACATTCCTGGCTGTGTCTAGCAAATGCTATGTGGGTTTGAGAGGAAAAATATATGTATCCTCGCATTAGAATATTTTCTCTGTGTTCTCCTGTAAGCCAGGTGTCAAATGGAGGCAGTGATGGCCATTGAAGCCATTCCTGCTTAACAGCATGTCTGAGACGTTATTTCTTCCTGTGCCTGTGCGAGAATGGGCTAGTCCCTAGCACAGCGCAGCAATTAGGAAATTAATAGTCCTATTACTCTGCACCATCTAGTTTGCTTTAAAATTCATGGTGCAGTTAGCCGAGGTTTGTTCATAACAGGAAAAGTACAGAGATGCAGGAAGACTGAGTCAGAACAGAGCTTTGAAATGCATCAAGCAACCATTTAATTAAAGAAGGGAGCTCTAATGTTGTGTTCCAAATGATTACTTATTTATGTGCTCCTCAAATAGTGCTATTTTTAAACCAGATTTTGAAGAGAAGACAATTTGTATTTTTACATGCAGACAGTCTTAAAGTTAAATGAGCTGCCAGCACAGTACTGCCCAAGAGGAGTAAAAGAAAAAAATCTCCATGTCAGTCCTTCTTGCTCTTCTGCTGCCTCATGGCACCATGAGTGCTAGAGATCAAAATAGACACCTCAACTTACGCAGGCTTGCCAGCTTCTCCCCACAGCCCTCCTGTGGCACCTCATTGCCTGGTGCTGCTAAGACATGGGTTTGGAGGTGCCTGGAGGCAGGTGCCCATAAGCCTGGGGAGATGGTCAGCAAGAAATGCGGGCATTTGGAGGGGGGTTGTGCCTCCTGGTAAGAAAGGAGGGGTTTGAACTTCTAAATTGTGGATTTCCATGGGGTGAGGTGCAGGCAGGACTTTTGTTTTACAGTGCTGAAATTAAATTGAAAGCAAGCCTTGAGTCGAAGTAATGAGCTTCATCCTTCACTCCTCTGATATTTGCTGAATGCACCGGTGCAGAGTGTGAAGTTAAGCACGGCACCATTTTATGCCCATTTTTCACTGGTCTGAATAACTACGCAAGTTGCAAGGAAATAAAATGTTGGCTCCAACAGATGTTTGAAAACTTCAGTTTTTCTTAGGAGTGGAGCTGAGAAAGGCCTGTGTGGAAAGAATGAATATTTGCTGAGTTCCCAAATAAATCTGAGCCCAGCTTTAGGACTCAAAGCCCAGTGCCTTCTTCCAGTTCCTTCCCCAACAAAGGGCTGGACCCAAGTGCACTGAAGTCGAAGAGAGAGGCTCTCATTGACATCAAAGGATGTTGAATTGTACCCGATGAAGGACAGCCTCAGCCAGGGACCAGCAGAAATAATAGCATGTGATGTACGTGACCAACTGCCACTAACCAATCACTCGGATTCCAGGCATTAAATACTGCAAACAGTGAACTCACAAACAATTCATGAAAATATGCCAAAAAAATTCAAAGAAAAATATGTAAGGAAACTGCAATGCATTTGTGGGTATTCTGTGAGCAGAAAAATATGTTATATTTGTGGAATAAATTAGACCCTGAGAAGTGTTCTCTCAGCTCCGAGTTGCATGCAATTAAGCCAGCTAATCGAACTAAAGCTTTTTTCCTGTTGCCAAAGGAAGCGGGTAAATACATAGACATAGATGAAAGGGTTTTGGTTTTGCTTTTAAAACGTGAGTCGCCAATTATATCTTGTTTCAGTCATTCTCATCATTTGGATGATCGTTTTCGTTGCTATCTAAACGCTTCGGTTTATTCTCTTACGAATGCTGACAAGCTTTGGTCTGGTCTTTATCTATATCAGACACTGCAAAGCTCATCCAGTCTCTTATCTCCTTCTGATTAGATTACTGTAATGCCCTGCCATGAGGTTTGCTGGGCTGCTTCCTCTGGCAGGGAAGGCCACCAATGTGAGAGCATCATGCACGGGAGGAAATCCAGTGCATTTTATTCCAAGCACATCATACCTTTTGCTGGCTATAAACAAAAAGGATTGACTAAAAATGGGAGTATCTGCAGCTGCGATCCAGATCAATTACGAAATGGGGTAACACCAAGAGCAGACATCTCTAACGTGGTGAGCAATAGCTGCGCAGAGGCAGCATGGTAAAGGAAGGAGGGTCAGACTCAAACCTTTGACTCGCATTTGGTCCTCTCTAGAAGTCTTAGGGCTGCTTGGGGACCGGTCTGTGCCTCATTTATGGGCTGTCTCAGGAAATCAAAAGGACCCATTTAACTCTTCCCTGGGAGGATCTGCCCTTGGTGGCAAGGAGTGGAGTGGAGGTGGCTTTGTCCATGCCTATGACGCAGGATGGTGGCTTCTGATGGTGGTTGAAAAGAGTCTGTCAGGAGCTCTGTGGGTGCCTATGGTTATCTGCACACAGGCGGCCTACACGTCCAATAAGCCATGCAGAATGAAAAGCAAAGGAACAAATGGGTTTTGGGGTGCAAACAAGCAAGCTCTGGAGAGAGCCACAGAGGTTTTTCAGACAAGGAATCAAACCCTTAGAGACAGGGAGCATGGAGAAAGATGGGACTCTGCAATAAACTTCCTGTTTGCCTGTGCATGTTGGCAACAACCACAGCTGCTCAGTTGCAGGTTTGGGTATAAGGGTTACAGCTGTATTCATTAAAAACTGGATTCTAGTTCAGCTTCTACGGTGGGATAGCAACAAGAGCTGCTTTAGCTGCTTTAGCTGTCCCGCCGCCGGCCAAGCTGCTGAAAGCTCCAGCTCTCGTTACAGGCGAGCAGTTATAAATACGGGGTGGTCATAAATGCTCTCAGACGCCAACCAATTCCGAATCCCGACAAGCAAGCGCCTCTTTCTACCCGAGCATCACAAAGTGCTCTACCAACCTTCACAGACACACTCTCACAAAGACTATTTTACATCAGGGCACTGAAACACGCTGGATGACCTCTTCAAGGTCACACACAAAACCAGCGTGGCATAGACTGCAGGTTGCTTAAATCCCCAAAGATAACACATTCCTTGCTTCCCCAGCGAGTCCCTGTCACTGAGCATCAGCCTTTGGCCCTCTTTGCTTTTCAGCTGTTCAAATGACTGCTGCAGCTCTCTGCATGATTGAAATCGTGTTTGATATGGTTCTTTTGCTACTGGTGTTACTTATAAGTGCTCTTACCTTTGACCGGACCGGTTTTTTTTTTTTTTTTTAAGCATATTCAGCCCGTGATTTTGCTTCAAGCACTGTGAGTGTCTTTTGTGCAGCAGGTGCGGCTCAAAATTGTTTGCCTTGAAGTTATACTCTTATCCAGTGAGTTTCAGGTGCATCAGTTGTTCCATTAGGGCTGTCACTTCCTACATCCTTTTGGTGAGCACCACATTTTACTTCTCTCACAGCCAGTGTTTCTTCACTCTTTGCAAACTATTTTCTGATTGCCAAGCCTTGCAGACCAATACCTCCCCCTTTTTGCCTATCACAGACAAAAGGCTACTGAGTGCTGCTCTGAGGCTCATTAAAGTTCCTAGTATTGTTTTTTTAATTTTTTTTTTTTAAGTTACCATGTCCAATGGTTTTAGCGTGCAGTGTTCGCTTGCTGCAGTGGTGGGTGTCTGCATGCTCAGCCATGCCTCTGCTGATGGTGGGCGGGAAAGTGCCTGGAGGGGCCTCTGGAAGGAAATCCCTTGGCCTGACTCTGCAGTGCTGGGGGTTTTCACATCTCCATCAAGCCTGGGGATGGCCTCTGCACTGCAAGGCAAGCACCTCTTCCCCATCTCTCCGGCGATGCTGCAGAGAAATGGGAGGAGAGCCGGCCAGTCTGGGCTGTGACGCACCATGGGCCTTTCTGCACAAAGCAGAAATGCTGTAGCAAACACTTGGTGTGAGACCTTGACTTGCCAACAATACAGTAGTAGCTTTTCTGGTGAGGATTATGTGGGCCTTTGCCATTCCTCTCCATTAACACCATCCAGCACATAGGTGGTGGCACAAGATGACACAGGAAGCTCTGCAGCTGCCCAATTTGCAGCTGTATCCAGCTTTGACATCCTGCTCATGTACTTCTCCAGAAGCCACGCTGGCTACTCAGTGAATTCAAGTTCTTCAGTCCGAGGATGGTGTAAACACAGGAAAAATGCATATTGTCTCAAAACAGCTCTAAACATGACAAAGGTTGGGTTAGTCTCCCCTCCAAGGACTGTCCTGCAAATCACGGTCTCCCACTTTTCAGCTAATGCATTGTACGACATCGTCTCAACTTCCCTCCCTCAGGATCCTGAAATTCCAGTGCAGCTTTTGGTCTTGCACTGGCGATAAGATCTGCCCCGTACACTTGCTTTCAGCTTCTGGGAACTATCCAAGTTATTCTGCAAAAGGCACCCCCTAGTAGACTTGGTGGTCTCTGAGTCTTGGCTCTGCTCTTCTCTGGGCCTTGCACTACAAGCTAGCCAAAGGCAGAGGGGAAAGGTGGGATGTTTCTACATAATTACACAACTTAAAAGCATACCCAACAAGGTAAGGAATAAAGTGCATAAGAATGGCATAAACTAGTGTTTCTGTCCGTTTTTTTGCTTGCACTGTTCAGGAGCTATTTGACTTCTTGGGTCCTGAGCTCATGCACGTACCTAGCATTGCGTGGGTGAAGTCTCCCTTGGCTTCTGTGTCTGTCTTGTGGCATGACAGGGTGCTGGTTCCCTCTGAGTCCCTTTGGCTCTACTTACAAGATGTTGGGGTTTTTTAATTTTATTTTTTCAGGGATTTGGTTGGTTCTTGTTTGTTTAGTAGTCAGCTGCTCTTTCTGCTCTACTCTCCACTTCCAAAAGCTTTGCTATACTTCTCGTGGTCATTACTCTGAGCAGTCGTTGCTGTGTTGTCAGCTTCTGCCTGTGGCTGAGGTGGCTTCCAGAGGTTTCCCTGAGGCATTTTTTTGTGTTTAGCAAGGATAAAGCTGGGCAGAAAGCTGTGTTCAGTGGCTTCAATGATCAATTCTTTCATTGCAAATAAGTTTTCTTGTTTTTCCTTTGCTGAGAGAGGGTATCCTCCATTCTCAGACGCTGCCTGCTGCTGAAGGTAGATTATCTAATTCAGCAGTGCTTTTACCATTTTCTTCCTGCCTTTGCTTTGCTTTACCTGAGGGAAAAGGGCTCATTATCTTTGCAAGAGCTCAAACAAGACAGGTGTCGCTTGCTGGGAGCAGGTCAGAAGCTATTTGGTGAGCAAAGCTCTAGCCCTTTGCTTGAATACTGCTGCAGCTCATGCAGGCGGGCTCCTTCAACTGTGCTGGCATCTTTGGCTTATCACGGAATTGTGAAAAAAGAGAAATAATTCAGTCTCAGTGACAGAGAGCAGCAAATATTGCATGTCAAAGCCCATCTCTGCCCCTAATGTTGTTGTTTTGGAACACAGCCAGCTCTTCCCCTGCAAGCAACCCTTCCTCTCAAGCTGTCATCTGCGTAGGTGAGCTTGTAACCAAGAGGCCTGTGACCCTGCTCAGCAGCAGCAATTTTACAGGGCTGTAATTGTGCTGACTAGGAATGACTTCTGGTGTCTAGCTCTGTGAATGGACAATCTGGTCTACAGTAGGTGTGGGAGCTGCCTTTTTTTTTTGGAAAGAAACCTCCATCAGAAGAAATTGGTTTGAGTTCTGGGAAGGATGTTTGTAGGGTTTTTTATTAAATCCAGAGGCTTTTGGAAATACTTTGTCACTACAGGCCACAAAGCTGCATTTTCTTCACATTACTGAAACAAGTAAGAAATCCAAAGGCGGCAACTACTGTGCAAACCCTGAAGCTAATGGCACGCAGGCAAACAAGCTGTTCTGGTGGAAGGTGAGCACAGGGAAACAAGAGGAAGAGAAAAACATAAATCAATGAGATGATGCCAGCACAAATCTGAGGAGAGCTTCTCCTTTTTTGTTAGGTTTTGGTGCTAAGGATCTTTTCATTACATGCTGAGGTAACCACACCAAATAAAGTATATTCATTGTATACACAGCATGTATATATATAAAGTATATCCCATTGAATTTTGCATGGATTTCTTCTAATAACGTTCCTGTTTCATGGTTTTATAGTGTTTTAGTGGTGGGAAGCTGGGGTTAACAAGACTAAGGCTCAAACTTACTCAGGTCACATCAGAAGTCAGAAAGGAGGGATTTCCATTGCCCTACGCTAGTTTAATTATCTCTCCTCTCCGTTGCAGGGTTCCTAATTTCAGAGATATAGACAGAGAGTTTTCATTTGGGTTTTTATATAGGAAACCACTTAGGCCAGTTGTGAGTGCTCTGGGAGATTTTGAATCCTATGCAAGCTGTTAGTGTCTTTGGAGGAGAGAGAAGCCAGATGGCCAAATAGCAGGTAGGGCATTAGGAAGCTTCAGGTGTAGTCTCAGGCTCTGCCACAAGCTTGCCCTGAGCCTCTGGACAAACCTCTTCACTTTTTGGTTTAGTGTTTTTCATCTGCTAAAACACATAAGGTAGCTTACCTGTTTTACCGGAGTGTTGGGAAAATGGATCAGTTCCTATTTTGAGTGAGCTTGCGAACAGTTGATACTAAGCTTTGTTAAAAAGCTATCGAAGATGAAAAATTCAGACAGAAATCACATAAACTGTAGCCACCCGCTTGTATTACTATTGATTTCATTTTGCATTTCTAGTGTAATTTATTCTAGAAGGTCTTGGAATGGAAACAAGAAGCCTTTACGTGGTTCTGTCCCATGAGATGATAGACCAGGGATCAGGTATCTGGCTGCACAATGCAGTTATATATATAGATTGCACAGTATTACCTCTCCCTGTACCCTTGCCTGGCTCGGGTCTTTAGACTGTCAGTGTTACAACTGAATTGCCGTTGTTACAGCCTTTGCGTAGAGCCAATTGCCTGCCATCATCCTATCAGGCACTTATACCTAGATCTCCTAATGTAATTTATATTAAGCCAATTTATATTACACAATGAGTGCCTGATGGAGAAGGTACCCACGGGAGGCTTATGTGCTGTTTTCCCTCAATGGTATTTAGCTGATCTACTGACAGGTATTACCTCTCCCCATAGGCTTTGCCTCATTTACATCCTTTGACCATCAAAGCTGCAACAATACAGTAACTCCAAGAACAACCCCTGTTTTTCAGGAATTACTTTGCTGTCCTCTCTGTGGGATACAGGATAAGTACCTATCACCTGGCCCTCCAGGAGCCAGCTGTGCACTTTGATTTTCTCATTTGGTCTCAGATCAGTCTCTGTCCAGATATGTTTGCATTTCTATTTACTTTAGTTCTAGTTGTGTTTGCTTCTCCGTCTCTATTGAATTTTTCTCCAGGAAACATGTGATTTGCTCAGCTTCTGGAGGTGCCATCCTTTCACCATCTTCCAGCAACAGACCCAGCTCCAGTTAGGATTTTTGCCTATGTGAGTTAGTTGCCGTTTATATCAGTGGGATTACATTGGTGGAAAACCAATTTGATGCCAGCTCCAGCAAATCCTGTTAAGTTTTTGTCACTGTAATTCAGCTTCCTCACCTATTTTTCATATATCTTTTCATCTTTTAGATCTGTATAGTGCTCTGCTTGCTGGGTGCTTTGGGAGTACTAGGAAATGGGCTAGCAGACAACCCCAAAATAGATGTAAAACAGCTTCAAGTCATCTGAACGGGTTGGGAGGGAGTATATAACATGACCATTACTTCTACTTGAGAAAGGAACAGGGATAGGTGTTGATATCTGGTGGCTAACATGGAGGGAGGAGGAGGCACTAATGCCCTCTTTCTCCTTTTGTCCCCAGTTAAATCTATGCCAGGCTATGATATAAATTTGCATTTACAGACACAATTCTGCCAGGTAAACCTACAAAATCCCTTACAGAACAAACATGATGAATCATCATTCCCTCGTTGCTGTTTAGGAGCTGAACACACTCTTCTTCTGCCTTGCCCCTCTGCAGAGGGGGAAGTTAAGACACCTGCTAAAAGGCATTGCCCCTCAAACTGGCTGTAAGAAGCTTGACGGCCAAAGACATCTGGATGTGATGTCCTCACGTGCTGCAGGCTGCAGCATGGGTCAGCCAGCCCAGGGAGAAGGTTCAGCCACTTCTTTCTCTTTTGACCTATTTTGTGAGTAACATTTTATGCTTGCCTTTATTGTTCTCTACCTGACTTGATAGCAGCCTCAGGGTAGAGAGGGCTTGCATGGCATGGCAGGGGTAGAGAATACGCTATGAGGTCCAGGCCAGCACAAGCCAGAGATGTACCCTTTATTTTTTTCGGTGGCTTTTATTTTTTGCTCAGTAGAGTTTTCCAGGCTTTGGCTCCCAACCTTAATAAAATAATTATGTGACTTTGAAAAAACAATTCATTTTTCACCACTTCTCCACCACTGCCAGCTTTTTGGGGCTTTATAGAAAATCTTGTGCTATTTGATGTTTTGCCTAAAGTTACATGCGATTAATCAAAGCAGCTCAGCCTTCACTGAAAAATAAATCCCCAGCTCTGTCCCTGAGCTTTGGGCTGGCTGCAACGCGCATGTGGTGCCCTTTCTGTGCCTCTCCCTGCAAGGTGTAGCCCACCAACATGATCCAAGCCGTGGACATGCTTGAGCAGTGGTACTACACAACAATTTTTGTTGTAGTTGTCTGCAGGGCTCCTGTGAATTAACACAATGAGACATTTACCAGCACAACGCGACATTTACTGGAGGGGCCCACGGGGTGTTAGTTGTCCCCACTCCACACACGTTAGCTCCAGCTGGCATGGCACGTGCTCCTGTATCACAAAAACACGGTCTTGTAGCTGCACATCCCCCCATTCAGCTCAGGGCCATCATTGCCCTTGCTCACCCTGCTTAGGAGTAAAAAAAAAAAAAAAAGTTCAGCAAAGGAAAGATTAAACCTTTCAAAAGGAAGTAAATTATTTGAATGAAAGTATTTCAAGGAAATGATTTTATCGCTCTGAAATTTTATCCATCCTTTAGAAAATAAACAACCTCAGTAACTACTTTTTCAGGCTACGTTTTGCTGGCAGTTTTTATCTGCAGAAAGGATTAGCTTATCCGTGGATGGAACGTGCTGCACACACCCTGTTCCCATGCAGATCCATGCGGAGGGGAGCTGCGTTTCCAGCTCAGCGCTTGGACATTTTTCTGTAGCTAAATCAGATGACTGCAAAGACCATTAGAGCAGTTTATCGTTGGAATCCGCAGGAACATACTGTACCCAAAAGGAAAATGCTCATTGATAGGGGAAGTGCAAGATCTGTGATCCTTGTAATTATGCAGATGATCCTCTCCAGAGGTCTGTGGGGTGTGAGCAGGTCCACAGCGATGGCTTTCGGCTGCAGCAGTCCACTGAGTTCCTGCTCTCAAGTTCACTTGCCTGCAGCCCTGACTGGCACATCAGCATGAATGGTTTCATTTCTCACTGGGGACATGCACGATGCTGACATCCAAGAGGCTCTTTGAAATTAAAATGCTGCTTTTTCTGGACAGTTTGTGTTGTTGCTCCATTGAGCTCTAGCAGAAGTTTGCACCTTGCAGCTCACCAGTGGTGGAGACACCAGACGCACTTGGAGATGACCAAGTTTTGGAGCGAGATGCCACCATCGCCAGCACAGGTTGGCTGTATGTAAGTCAGTCGCTTCCTCCAAAAATCTCCGGTCAAAACCTGGTCCAAGGAAGATTCCCTTGACATAAATACCTAGGTAAAAAGAAAACCTTCTCCTCCCACAGCAATGTTTCTGCTTGATATGCAACTTGTGCAAGAGCTGCATGTTTCCCAGCACGAAACCAAACTCATTCATGTACTAAAATCTTAGAAGGCTCCAAGCAAGAAAATCACCTGGTGCTATTTACATTATAATTTCTTGAAAGGCATTGCAGAAATCAAAAAGAACTGGGAACCAAAAGAGGTTCTCAAGGGTTTGAGAGCTGTAGCACTGACAGGCAAAACAGACGGTGCAAAAATGTGCAAGCTCTGCCACTGATTCCCTGCCTTGCCAAGCGAAAGCCATCCTCCTCCCATAAACACTCCATTCCCATAAAACCGTGTCTTCACTGGAGAAGCCAAAGCATCTTAAGGTTGCAGGGCTGTAAACTTCTGGTGACCCCAGGGCGGCTTTTCAGTGGGGAATATGATCCCTGTTGATCTTGAGGAAAACTGTAGCTGTTTCCTGAGGGTTTATCAGGGAGTTTAAAGAAACGTCCAGCTGAGTTATGCCTCTCTGCATTCAGAAAATGATCCTGCCAGCCCCCGCTCCCCCAGATCAGAACCTGGTTGTGCTGTACACATTTGTAGCAAGACCCAGCTCCTTCCCCCTAAAACTTAACCCTCTGGTGGGCAGGACGGGTTGGGAGTAAAGAAACGTTGTTCCAGTTTTCCTGATAAGGACCCAGAGGAAGTGGAGGAAAACTGGTTTTTTGCACAAGGCCATAAAGGACAACTGTTTCAAATCTGGGAAACGAGCCTGAATCTCTTGACTCTTACTGCTCTCTCCTTTTTGGCAGTAACCTAACACACTTTTTCGGTCTCAGGGAGCTGGGACTGCCTTTCTCCAGGGCAGAGGACAGCCAGGCTGACGCAGGAGGAAGCTTTAGTGGCTGCCTCTTGGAAGAGCTCATCAGGCTGTTTTGATATGACTTAATGCAGCTGGCTGCAGCACGGAAACTGCAATGACTTTAGGTCTGCGGTTTTGGTAGGGGAAATGGCCTGGACTAGCTTTTGGTAAAATTTTTACCCAAAAAGCTGTGTACCCAAAACCTGCATTATTTACAGTGCAGGTTGTCTGAGCCTGATGTGAATTCATCTGTGCAGCTCACTCCGGAAAAAAGGTTATAGGAGGTGAAAATGAGAATTTAAATAGCCAGGCACAGACAAGGGTAGCACACCAAGTGCTATTTGCCTACTGTCAGGTAGCATTAAAGGGAACCAGAAAACAGAGGGCAGAGGCCTTCTGCAGTGCGAAGTCCCAGAAGAAGATATATCCTATTGCCACAGTGTATTATAAAATTGCAACAGGCAGCTTTGAGGCAAGAATGAAGGCTGTCATGCAAAAGCATGGTTGGAAGACAAATTGCTGAAAGGCCAGGTGGATGTTCAGAGCAGAAATCAGGATTTATTGGCAGAACACAGCCCCTGCATGTGTTTTATCTGCCAACAGTGTATTTATATAGGGAAAGGTTTAGCTGAGCTAAACCTGGTGCTGGAAGCCTACAGGATGAAGAGCTGCCCATCCAGGAGTGCCCCAGAGAGACGTAATCCTATGGGAACGCATTTAATGGGGATGTATGTTTTCTCATATCTGGGGAGGGGGTTGTTTCTGCAAAGAAACCGCAGGCAAGCCATAAAGCAGAGGAAGCTGCAACAGCACGAGGAAGCCTGGGTGAATTGGTGGCACCTACATTTCCCTGCTCACCCGACCTGACTGCATAGGTGTGGGGCTGGGAAGAGGGACGGGGCAGTGCCTGGGGGAACTTCACATGCTCGAGAGCACTGCAGGACGGGGATCACCTCAGATGGGGGAGAGGGGGGTTTTCAGTGGTTATCGCTGTGCTTTGGGGAAGGAGGAACAGGTCGTTTTGCACAATCATCAGAAAAGCAGCTTCACTCCCCTTGCCTAGCTGCCAGCTTTAATAGGAAGACAGTGCTGGCTGCTAATAAATGTTTCATGTTTGTGAATTTTCTTTTCTGCCTGCTCTAAACTTCCTTCTAAGCCCAGTGATTGCTGGTCATCAAGCTGTCAGCTTCAAGCTGTCTCGGTTGGGGGTCAGGGCACCCCCTAAATTTCTCTCCTGCCTGCCCAACACCTACATTTGCTTTGCAGCCGTGGCTCAGGGCAGTGGCACACAGGTCCCCCGAGTCACCCGCTGCTTGAAGTGGCACATCCCAGGGGAAATGCTGCTCCTGCCGGGGAGGTGGCGAGGAGCCTCTAAAGCATCAGCTTGCACCTCTGGGGATCCTGGCTCAGCGAGACTTCAGCCCCGGGACCTGGTCTTGCTCAGAGGGACACTTTTCTGATGGATCAGCAGCCCCTTGGCAACATGGGGGTTCCACTTTGCTTGTGCTGCAGATCACAGTGCTCAAAGCATTGAAACATATATATTTGTGTATGTATGTATACATTCATGAGCATATAAGAAGTCAAACAAAGCATTATAAATGTGCAGTGAAGAAATAACAATCTGGCTTCTTTGATTAAACAGCTTGATTTACTGGGCTAAACAATAGATTTATTACTCTGTGCTATGTAATTGCTATTGGAGGACACATCTGGGCTCTGAATAGAAATGCACTTTTGTGACGCCAAAGCGTTCCAAAATGTGAGGGAGAAACAGCTCAAACCGGATCTACATATAAAAAAATCAGCCAGAAAGGTCAAATAAATTTTGAATGATATATACTTAATAAGGTTGTGGAAGAGCATGGCTCTTTAATATTATTGTGGCCAACCCATGACATTTATAGCTCTTCTCCTGCCTGTCCACTGGAGGCTTCTCTGTTTCTGTTGAGCACTGGCAGCTACTGCGACATGATGCCAAAAGAATTTACTCTTTTTTCCTCTGTTCAGATACGGAGTTGCAGCCACTTAAGGTGCAGGCCATGCTGAAGATTGCATGGAAAAATAACAAATTCAGCTAAGTGTATGGATAAACGCAGGGAGCAGAAAGTTGGTATCCAGCCCCCAGAACCTGGAGGGAGGCACAGCTCCTGCTCTTCAGCCCTTACTGCTGAATGTGAAGCCAGGGACTCAGAAATGTTGTCTCATGGCTGTCAGGACTTATACCCATCACAAACTGGGGGAAAAAACCCAAACAAACTCACAACAAAGTTAAAGAGATTAGAGGGACTGAGCAGTGAGACTTCACTTGGGTCTCTTTCAGTTTTTTAATGAGGCATAAAAAGGGCCTTCAAAAGTAGGCTTTATTTTTTCCTGCTTGTTTTGCTAAATTAGAAATTTAGGTTGCCCTTGTTTTCCCAGGAAGACTCAACTGTTGAAGGACTTCCAACAGCACAGGAGCACAGCAACCACCAGCAACCTCCTTCCGACAACCGCCTTTCCTTCCGCTTGCTGCCCTCCTGGTCATCGTCACGCATGGGGCCACGTTTTCAAAGGTGACCAGCAATTTCCACCGCTCGGCCTGCGACATCCTAAAAGGAGGTGAGGTATCTCAAAGCAACGAGCACACATGCTATGGAAGAAGCCAAGTGTCCTGGTTTCGGCTGGGATAGAGTTAATTTTCTTCCTAGCAGCAGGCATAGTGCTGTGTTTTGGATTTAGTAGGAGAAGAATGTTGATAACACGCTGATGTTTTTAGTTGTTGCTGAGTACTGCTTATGCTAGTCAAGGACTTTTTCAGCTTCCCATGCTCTGCCAGGCACACAAGAAACTGGGAGGGGGCACAGCCAGAAGAGTTGATCCAAACTGACCAAAGGGCTATTCCATACCATATGACATCATGCTCAGTATATAAACTGGGGGGGGTTGGCCGGGGAGCAGCGATCGCTGCTCGGGAACTGTCTGGGTATCGGTCGGCGGGTGGTGAGCAATTGCATTGTGCATCACTTGCTTCGTGTATCATTATTATTATTATCATTATTATACTGTTACTATTAGCATTACTATTTTACTTTATTTCAATTATTAAACTATTCTTATCTCAACCCAGGAGTGTTTCTCACTCTTACTCCTCCGATTCTCTCCCCCATCCCATCGGGGTAGGGGGAGTGAGCGAGCGGCTGCGTGGTGCTTAGTTGCTGGCTGGGGCTAAACCACGACACCAAGTCATCTGGAGGTTCTCCAACATGGCAGCCAGAAATGAAGGCTTTCCACACAAATAACCTAAATAAAGTTCAGACTGTGTACAGAATTGACCTTTGCCTTTGGAAGAATTTACTCATAACACACTGTTAGCCTGGGAGAAACATGGGCCCTCCTAGAGCTGTAGAGCTATATATGTGCAAGCTGTATTTAAGGGAAGAGATTGATTAACGGACATTGGGAGAAGATGCTTGTGTCATCTTCAAAAATACACACTCATGTGACCAGATATCTCACATGGCAGACGACCACATCACAGAGGAAGAAAGCATCTGTTAAAACTGGTTTTCTCTTACAAGAACTGGGGTTTTCAAGCTGCCACACTCATGTCTGTGTGCTACCAAGAGGTACTGTCACATCCAAGCATGCAAGAAAGCATGAGTCACGTCCCTTCAAAATTAGGAAATGAGCTTTAAAAAGTACCCATTTTCTAAAAAAAACCCTGCTCATATATTTTATTTTTCTATCTGTATGTATGGGAGTCACAGCTTTGGAAGGAAAATTTAAATTTTTAAAAAAATCAAACGTAATATTTTTATGTAATCCTTTGATTCCAGATGATGAGGCCTTATGGGATCCATCACTTAATTTGTGAGTCTTAGAGACTGGAAACTGGATACATGATTGTCTTACAAAAATGCAAACACATCACAAAGATCCTCAGCTTTTCTTCACAGCAACAAAGAACTTAATAAAGAAAAGATGTTAATACTAAAACTGCTGTATTTTTGTCTTGCTCTGCTTCTTATACGAGCCTCCATAACCTTCTAGTTTCCTCTGATGAAATTAAATTCCTTCTTCCTGAAGTCCCCCTTTTCTATGTAAAGAAAGTTAACAAAACAACAAACAAAAAATTAGTTCCAGAAGAAAACCTGGTTTCCTTGTACAAGGTCTGTCCCTGTTTTGGGCTCTGCCTACCAGATCAGCAGCTCTTGGCGGTGCAGTAGAGGTGGCATCTCGTGGGGAAGGTGCTGTCACCCCAACTTCTCCAGTGTTGGGGTCTTCCTGTGACAACAGCGGCTGCCCCCGCTCCCCGAGGAGGGTCTCCAGCGAGACTCTGGGGCACAATGCCCCAGAGCAGAGGGGCTGGGAGGTTTTCATGGGGACGCTTTGTGCTTCATTCTTGCAAAGGTGCCAAAGATGAAATTTTTACCTCCAGATTAGCAAATGGGCCTTTCTGGGCATTGGCTTGTGCAGGTGCATCGGTTCAAGAAAAGTGACACATGCCTGCCTGTCATCTGTTCCTAGCAGATGGTTGATATTAAGGAAAAGCATGATTGTTTTAGTTTCCAGTGTGTTAGGGCTTATCACTCATTACCTTTGGAATTATAAATGTACATTTCCAGCTATGGCAAAAATTTGGATGGAGAAACACATTGAGATACTTTAAAATATGCAAAATAAAGGAAAAGTAAACACCGAACCCTTTCTGAGGCTAACAGAGCTGCTTACTCTCTAGTGCTGCATTCAGCATGGTCAAACTGCTCCCCAAAAACCTGAAAAACCACATGAAATCAGAATATGTGGAAACCACCAGGTGGAAATGTGAGGACTCATCCTGCAAACCTCACACACAAGGTGATTGCTTAACTTGGAGCATGAGAAAGCCCCACAGGAGCCGAGGGTATCACACAGGAGTCCCACGTGAAGCCCAGGGCGCTGCTCCACGGCACTTTGGACCCCACTCCATCGGCAGCGTGGGGGTGGGATGAGCCACTGAGCCAGACTGGCAGAAAACAACTACCCACTACTTTGCAAGGACATTTCTTGCTAGTGGAAGGGCTGAAGGTGCACACCATGGGGCCAGGCACGCGTCAGTGCTGGCCCACGGAGGAGCTGGGAGCATGGGGATGGAGGGGGCAGCAGGAGAGCGGCAGCCCCGGTTCAGACCGGTGGAAGTTGCATCCAGGGAGAGCAAAAAGCACAAGGCTAGAGCTGTATCCCCACCTCGCATAATGGGTTGCCCTGGGCGCTGCACTAAATACATTAAGCAATGATGAATATACATATTTTAAGATTAAATCTACTTCCTAATGGAACTTTTCACTGGCAATCTTTTCTTCTCGTGCCTTTGAACTCCGTGTAGCTGAACAACCGCTTCTGGGTGGAATGGCTTCCTGAGTCAAAATAGCATAATCAAAAGACTGAAGAAAATTCGCAATGTCCAGAAAATAGTTTTTGTGGATAAAACTAATGAAACCAGCTTCCATAAAGCTCCCTCAGATTGAGGTCTTGACCTGGGAATTTGGTTTAGAACAGCTGAATTTTCTCCCTAGGAATCCTGTTACAGGTGGTGGGACTTCACACAGGGGAAAATACCCACAGTACAAGACTATCCCCTTTTTCTTGATGTTAAAAAAGGCTTCTGAAATCTATTCCCAGGCTGGCTGAAGACTTCAGAAGGGTTGGGCTCTAGCTGCAGGTGCCCAATCCAGTACTTTTTTCCCAGCCCACTTTATCTTGAAGGTAGAATAAATGCTGCTGCAGTCTTTTGGCAAGAAGCAGCCGCTTCATGATGTGGCGTTATGGGGATATTTCTCCACCCAAAAATCTGACAGCATGTTGAGATCCCCATCTGAAGGTACCCTTCCAGTGCCATCTTGCAGTGAGGTGGTGCAGGGGCACCAAAAGAAGCCTGGTCAGACAGGCTGCAGCCCTCTGATCCCCCCAGGGTGGGGTGCAGCACCCCCACACCTCTTTCTAGCCCCAGGCAGGGCCAGGAGCTGGTGGTGGCTCCTTGGAGAAACCAGAGTAGCAAACTGGGTCTTTTTTCTAGAAGAAGGCACTGACTGATGACAGTACGGTGAAGGGTGGTGAGGACAACCACAGCATGGTCCCAGTGACACAGGGTGGCTGCACCGGCCTCCTGCCCATGCTGTGATGTAAAGCAGGAGGAAAATGGGGGAATTACATCAGGGCTAAGACGGAAGGTGTAAAAGCTGGAAAACCAACCCCCCCCACTTTGCAGCCCCGCTGCACATCCCGTAACGCTGGGCGCATCCAAGCCGGCTGGTCCATCGCTGCATGCAGGGGAGGATGTATGGCCACAACAACTCTGAGGATTTTATTATGAAGTTTGGGAAAACCATCAAACCAAACAACTCCTTTGCCACCTCTCTCATCCATCTGGCCTTCGGCTTTTCCCCTGGAGCAGGGCCAGCTGAAGGGGACAGTCCCACAGCTTTTCCCGGGCCATTTTGGGGAGCACCGGCTGCATCCAGCCAGACCTGCTGACCAAGGATGAATCCTACGGATTTTCTGCAGTGCCTCCTTGGACACAAATTCTGCTGGAGGCAGCAGCAGCTTTGCTGCAGAAAGCTGGAAGCAAGGACAACAGAACAGGATTTTTTCAGAGGCAGTAAGACTTTTTTTTTAAAAAAAAAGTCAATAAATAGGAGAATTGTGGGGTTTTAAAAGCAGGAAGATGAGAGGCTGAGTCAGACAGGGTTGCTGACCACAGCTCTGCCTGTGAACTGGGAAATGCAAAGAAAATAATTTCTGCGCTATGGAAATATCTAATTATCATCTGCCATCTCAAATGCCTCCAAAGAGAAACTCCTGCAGAGACCTTTGAAGCTCTTTTAATACAGAAAGTAGGAAAATACTGTCAGACTGAACCAAGATGCAGAATGTGATCATATAAATCCCGTGTCTTGGAGCACAGCCCAGGCGTTTCTGACTTTGTTGTTTTTCACCGCAGTTTAGCAATTCAGCAGAATCATGTTTGCAGTCCTAGATCTACTGGTTTTGGTAGCGATGGTACTTGAACTAATTGCTTATGTAAATAAACATTTAAAAACCTAGAGGAGGACTAAGACGGCTGCGAAAAAAAGAATGACAATTAACTTCCAGCAATATATTTGGGGGTTACAAATTATCATTATTTTTTGAATTCACAGAGGGTTTATTTTTAGAGAGGATAAAACCTCTTAAGCCTTCAGTTCCTGACACATCTCTTTGGAGCGAGGAGAGAGTGATAGCAATTAACGGGGAGGTCTCCGGCGGTGCCAATGGGCAGGGGCTTGTCTGTGCATTTTAATCTTTCACCCCCCTAAGAGAGAGGAATTGGTGAGGTAGGCAGTGCACAGCTGTACAAAGGTAATTATTGGTAATGAAAACAGAATAGTACCATCACTGCTTCAGCAAAACAATTCTAGCCAGCGCGGGTGGCTCCAGGCTTGTTATCGACCGTCCAGAAACTCTTGATGGTATTCTTCGGAAGTGGGCTGATGTGATTCCCATGGGACTGCCACCATCACCTGTCCTGCTGACAGGGGCCCTGGGAAGCGTTGCAAATGGGCCATAGGTGCAGATGAACCATGCCGAAAATACCTTTGGTGGGCCAGACCCTTTATTTTTCCCCCTTGGAATATCTTTTAATTTAAGCATCTCTGGTGAAAAGAAGAGGGTGAGCAAACATTTAGAACTGTTTATTGAATAAAACAAGGTTTTAAAAGCCGTATCATTGTTCCAGGACACAATGGTCGTTACTGTTTTTGTTAGCAAGTACCCGTGTGATTTAAAGCTGCTGACAGCACCAGACGCTCACAATGAAATCATCTCTCCCTCCCCTCCCTGCAGTTCAGGCAGACACTCATTTGTATGTATGGGTTCAGCCTGTCTGCTGCGGCTGGCCAAAGCACAGATACTAATGGCATATGTTAATTACAACCCAACAACTTCCTTTCATTTGGGTGTTTATTAACATTCTCACTTCTGTCCGTGGAGGCAGCTGGCGGGAGATGCCAAGGCTGACGGGGGGTCACATGCGATCTTCAATCTGGGACCGCGATGTGCACCAGATTACGTCTGTCAGTCGGCTGGCGAATCCAGCATCCCAGCGGAGGTTTTTTCCCTCTCTGCTTACAAGGCTGCAGAGAGGTTGGAAAGGAGATGGCAGCTCAGGAGCAAATTCCCAGCCACGACTGCCGACCGCTCTAGGTGTGGCTCTGCTCTGAACCCGGGACTTCCCCGGGAACATCCTTGTGTAATGGGCCCAAATAGCTGGAAAACAGCTCAATAATTTGGAATTTAGGGGATCATAAAGTGTCTAGTGTAACTGGCGAACGCAGCCAAACAGGTTTTGCTGGGAATAAAAGGAATTGTCATGTCACATAGAGCCAGGATCCATCTGCCCTCCTGTCCAATTTCTGAGTGTAATCACAGACAAATATTTCACAGGCAAATGCAAGAAACATCTAAAGGGACAATTAGGGAGCAATATTTCAGGTGACATTCCCTTATCTTTCCCTTCACAACTGGTTTGTGACATTGGGAAAAAGAGATAAAAGGTTATTTTTTAAGAAAGAAAGGATATCGGATTGTCATTTCTAAACCCCTCATCCTCATCGAGTGCTATCTAAATGATTTCTTATGGCATGGTGGTCCAAGGTGGTCAGTTAATTCTACATTATACTTAAAAATAATCCTCAAATCCCTTTTCAAGTTGTTATGCTTCAATTTTGTGCAACTTTATTTATATCATTGTGCTGGCCAGGAGTCATGGCCAATGGAGCAGGACTGCATGCAGTCAGGTTTTGCAGACATATAGAGCAAACCCACCAAGCTCAAGCTATAAAACAAGCAAAGTCAGACACAGGACCACAAAGGAGAGCAGTACAAGCAGACTAGTCTCTGACGCCTTTTAAAGAAATTGTATTAATCAAAAGGTGTTTTCGGGAGTGGTTTGTAGGAGGCAGCTGTGTGGCTGATGGGAAACTTTGAGGCAGCATGAAAAAAAAAATAGGAGAGTCCCTTTGCTTTTGTTTTCAGACTGGTTTTGATGTGTCTCAAACCCTGCGTGAGATATGCCTGGCTATTCGTGGCATTCCTCTCAGCATGCATCAGGCTGTATTTTGTATCTGGGGACTTCACGTAGCATTGTGCTGCTCTGGTGACTACAAGTTGTTAAGTCCCTGCATAATTCCCTACAGCGTTCACTTATCTGGAAGTAAAGCATAATTAGCAATTTTTGTTACCTCGCTATTTAACCCTTCTATTGGTGGGGTTGGGGGTTTTTTTTGTGCTTTTCATTCACAAATATCAAGCCAAAATGGTACATCTGTTTTTATTTGTTGAGATGTGCAAAGAATTATAGTAGATTAGTAAGACAGAACTGTCCTTTACAGTTGACTGTTTTCTCTTTTTCCTTCTGTATCCTGTTTACCTTGGGGTTGATTATTTTAGGTACTGGTTTGACCGGTTTTGTTGTACCACATAAATAAAATAAAATAAAATAAAATAAAATAAAATAAAGTAAAATAAAATAAAATAAAATAAAATGCTTGATACCATGTAGGTCATAATGTAAACGGCCAATGGAGGGAGAGTTTTGAGTTTTGTGCATAGTTCATTCTCAAATGCCAGTGTCTCACATTTGGCCCTGGAGGCTGCTCTTGAGCAATTCAGCATTGCCCAGTGGAGAATCTATAGGGTGAAGCCAGGCCAGGGGATGTTTGTCTGTGGCCTACAGGACCTTTTTTCCTAGAGGAGATGGAGAATGGCTCCTCTCCTTCTCCTGTGGGACACAGGACAAGGACATACCCCTGCCTATGCTGAGCTGCCTGTGTATTGTTTCTTCTTTGTGCTGACCCAGGGCAGAGCTGAGCGGGGTTACCCATGGTCTCTAAGGCTCTAAACAGGACTGGAAAAGTCGTATCTGGGATGAATAAGCCAGAACAGCAGAAAAAAACATGTTTTTTTTTTCAGTGTTTGCATCCAGCAAAATCCCCACACAATCACTTGTCACAGAATACCAAACACAGCCCTGAAAGCATGTCAGATGAGCAAGGGTGCTTGGTTTAGCAGCCTCTATTGAAAATGACTTTGTTTCTTGTTTGAAGACAAGACATTTAACTATCTGGTCATACATTGTTCTCACTCCCCATGCTACTGGACTGATGGAACATTTTAGTTATTTATTGAGAGGCAGTAAAGCCAAAACCTTTGAATACTACAGCAATGAGGAGTTTGCATGCATTGTAGCAGTCCTCTCTATCTATCTCATAGAAAGAGACTGTCCACAAGACAGAGGAAAACCCCTTTCTGTCTTAATGAGAAAAACACAATCCTATACTACAACAACCATGTAACCAGGAGATGTACATAGGGCTAGGTTTTAACGAGAGCTTACAAAAAAGGGCTAAATCCTTTGTCATTACCACAGTGCAAGGGCAATCACGCTGTCTGTGTACACCCATGGGCAATCGCACAGTGAAGGGATTGTTTCAATGCTCTGTGGCTTTGACTCTACTTTTATATTAATAGAAATGATAGAGTGGGAATGTCCTTGGATGGCTTCTGCTGTGTTCTGTGGGAATGTGTCCTGTCCTAAAGTGTTTCATAGGACAAACCATCCTGCATGAAAGGTCTGGTTGGTAAATCCCAGCTATCACGCAGATGTTCTTGCTTGTGCCCCTTGTCCCTACGTACATAACCACAAACCATGCTAAGCAGTCCCTTCCCCAACAAAGTTCTATCCTTTGTTTGCATCCACTGAGAAACCATGATGCAGGGTTTTTCCAATGATGGGCTCCCCACTGTTGCAGGTATATCCCCGACCCCATTCAATATGTGTAAATCCGTCAGGAGAAACAGATAAAACTGGTAGGCTGAAAGAAGCAACACAAGAGGAATTGGTAAGAGTTTGTCATTGACCATGGCAGAGGGAATGCGCTGGGTCAAACAAATGTGGCCCATCTTTCCAGCAAAGCCTGGTGACACTTGTCAGTCCTCTTCTCCCTTCTGTGTTGGCCAGTGTCCTCGCTGGTCCTCAGTGGAGCCAAACGCTCCGATCACCAGGATGCGCTGCTTCTGCAGAAGCCCTCTGGGCAGCCGCCTCTCCCTCCAGAAGCACTCTCTATCATGACCCCGAGCTCCCTGGGGATGACCTTTGAGGCAGAATCTCAGATATTGTTTCCCAACCTGAAAGCCCAAACGTTTTGGAGGCTCATTACTCTTTTCTTTCCTCCTTCCTGCACCGTGTATCAAACAACCAAGGACTGGAACTGATATGAGACTGAGTTGCCAGTAAAAACATCCTCCCTAAGTCCTAAAGGAATTTGGGATATTTTTCTCCAGACTGCTGAGACCCCCAAAGCACAGTGACTATACCAGTCTTGAAAATAAAAGCTGTGGACCAGGAAGTCTTGAATCAGGAACAGGAAGCACTGGCTGAACTGATAACTGAAATGTTACTTTAAAACAACCTGGTGAATATAGCAGGACAGCAGCAGACCAGCGTGGCTTCTGCAAAGACAGGCTGTGCCTCTCCCATCATCTATTAGCTCATCTGCAGTAAACAGCAGAACCGATTCAAAAACAGACTTACATTCTCAGTAGCATTTTAAAAATACTCCTCAGAAAACTGAACAGGCACGTGGGTAAAATTTGGTCATGGATGAAAATTGCTGACAAGACTTCACTTACAATATGGCAAAGGCAACACATGGCTACAGGTGTCCCAGTGGGCAGAGCAGGAGGAGAGGAAGGAAGAGGAAATATGCTGAAGACATCAATTTGCCCAGGTTAATTGAAACTAGAAAAACCTGTGAGGCAGTTCAGAGATGAGGTCAAAATGGTCTGAAGGAGTATAGAAAGAGCAATAAAAAGATTTGAGGAGCGGAAGAGACTGAAAGCTGAAAAGGCTCAGGTGAGAGTGATGGTAAATACAAGGGGACCTGACAGAATGACTTGAGATAATATAAAGCATGTCAGCTGGAGTTACACAGAGAATTTCAGCTGAACACATTATTTCCTTTTATTTAACACAAGAGCAAAGTGACATCATAAATAATAAAAGACAACGGGTATAAACATCCCCAAAAGAAATGCTGCTTTTTCAGAACAACGCGCGCCTTGATTGCCATAACTGAGCAGTTGGGTTTTTTTCATTCTGCCTGCATACAGGGCCATGTCCATAGGTGTGTGGCTTCCTGTTTTTCTCATGACACTAACAGCAAATGCTTCATGCACAGGAATGATTTTCATAAGGTAGTGTTGGAAGTGATAATTCAGCTGGCATTTACCTGACTAAAAGGGCCAGCAGGTATGTCAAGAGAAAAAAATGGTCTATGAGCCATCCCACTTCGAGGTGTGATCCAATCAGTAATTGCCTAAGATTAGCAGAAAAAAAATAAATCCCATGAACGATGTACTCCAAATGTACCTGATTCTGGGATCCTTTCACTTTCTTTTAGGATTAGACATTTCTGGAAGCAAATAACTCAACTGATTTAACTACTGGGCTGGGACCTATGTCCTTAGTAAATGTCTGCAGTCAGGTGGAGATGCCATTCACACGCTACAGAAAGCCAAATAAATTCACATTTTAAAAAGCTTCTCTTTAGACAGTGAAAATACATGCAAACCTGATGGATGAGACTCCAGCGAAAGCACTCCCCCTGTGCATCCCCCTGCGCATCCCCCTGCAGCCCCAGGAATTCCCACAGGTCAAAGGGCCCAAACCCAGGGTGGCTCTGTTGCTACCAGGTGAAACAAGAAGCCCAGCAGCCAGGGCTGCAGCGTGTTCATTTTGCACATGCTGCTTAAATGGCATTGCATGCAGAAAAGTTAGCGATTGCAATAATGTGTGCAAGCACAGGCCGACCAGAGCTTTCACTGAGAGCCTGGGATGAGTGGCTGCCCGACCCTAACCCCACAGCTTTCAGCATCTGAGCTGCAAAGGGAAGATCCTGTAGTGTGTTTGCAGGAGCAGTCAGCAGCAAGGGGCACAGGGCAGAGCACAGACTCGCAGCTGTGTAAGTCCTTGCTATCCTGCAAGACTAACTCTGAAAGCACCAGTGAAGGTTATGCAGGAGCAGGAAAGCTGCCAAGCGGTTATATCCCAAAGCAAGAGAAAGTGTGACAGTTTAGCCATTCGTTATTATGATGCTGTTTACCTACCCCGTTCAAATTTCCTTTTTCCCCTTTAATAAGCGTATTTCTTGTTACCCATCTGACTGTTGTTTGCGAATGTTTTGAGAATGACTGCCCATCAGACAGTTTAGCCTGTTTTTCCCAGGTTACTGGTGTGAGCTCACACTTGAGTGTCTGTAGTGACGCCCTTACCCTTGAACCCAGCCCTCACTGCTGCCCATCAAGTCCTGGCAGAAGGGTTATGTACACATGACTCTTATTCACTCCTTTGGAAAAGTTGGACAGGCGTCCAAGGATAGGCTTTGTCTCCATGAGCAGACACAATATCTCATTATGGTCTGGAAGGATCGTTCTCAGAGATTCAGCGCTGGGATGACAAATCCGTAAATTCCTTGGGGATCTGTTTCTTTGTAAATATGCAGACATGACTCAGATTATACTAATGTAGTTATGTGTGAAAATTCAGGGGGAAAATATAACCCCAAACCACCTTCATAAGAAAAGAAGCTGCAAAGCCAAACATTACTGCATGCTTTTTTTGCCTGGCTATCAGCAGTTTGCAAGTCCTCTCTTGTTGGCCTTTGGGAAACAACACATCCCGAGACTATGAGCACCAAGCAGTTCAAAGCAACGCCAATGCTCTCCAGCGTGAGAGAAAAAGCAAGCTTGCAAAAATTTGTTGGTATTCTCAATCAGCCTAGATGGTCCATGAAGTCTTCCCTGTACGCCTCCCTGTCCAATCCTCGCAGGCGTGAGTATTTATCCCCTGGCACACTTGTAGATCTTGCAATTGCTAAAGGCTCCCAGATCTCATCGTGCTCACCAGCAAGCCTTTGGAGGGTTTGATGTTGCAAGTCCTCCGTTAATGGGCTGTGCACTGGTGCTAATGAGGTTCAGAGCACTGACCACAGGGAGGATGGACCACTTGTTATTTTCCTAATTAATTCAAGAACTAATCATACGGTAGCATGCTCCAGAAGACAGCCCATCTAACGACCAAATTAAGAAGTTTGCACAAATCTGTCCCCTCTGCATTCGCCTCCGAGTATTTTTCTCTGCCTTTTGTAACGCATTTGAACAAAAGACGGTAAAAAATCTTGTTCTACCAGCTGCTTGTGTTCTCCCCCATGGCAGCTCATCCTGTATATTAGCTCCTTCTGCTATTTTAAATCATCTGGCATTCCTTTTGGGCCCACCCATCCTGCATAAGCTGAGCTTAAATTCTTGACCCCTACTGGGAGATGACATTAGCTGTCCGCTTCACTGCCTCTCCCATCTTACTCAAAGCTTATCTAAACCCACACTTGCTCATATCTCTGATTTTTCTTTTTCACTTGGTCATAACACTCTAATTAGAGCCTTGAAGCATACAGGGATGTGATTTGCATGAAAGGCACTACTCAGAATGAAACTGGTCCCAACTCATGCAGCTTAGCAGCAACATTTGAAGGCAGTAAGTTATTTAGAGCCCTCATTTCTTGACATTATTTTCTAAAACACTCAAAGCCCCCTTCGTCTGCTCTTTTCTAAAGGATCAGAGCTAGTTTCTCTGGTTTTTCTGGATGAGTAGTAACCTCATAGCTCTGTACCGTGTTAAATAAACCCTGGAAGAGTTTCCACATTCCCCTTCAGTGTGTGTATATTTACTTGAAGGTATATCACCTGCTACCCAGCCCGCACAGTGGATATCTATCTTGTATGTTAAAACACACAAAATAAGGCCATTAGTATAAACATCTGCGCTTACCACTTTCTTGCTCTTCCAAAGTTGCTTACTAAAAAAAAAAAAAAGACATGAAAAGTCAGTCATATCAGAGTGGTAGGTAACTTTAAAGCAAAGTACTGATAGAAAAGATGAAGACAGCTTCATAACAATTATTATAGTTAATGACCATTATTAAATATTAACTCTAACATTAGATATGGAGAGTTTGGAAATACCACATTTGCATAGCAAAGTGGTTGTCTTACATTCGAAACATCCCCTCAGAAGAAAAGCAGCTCCCAGTGCTGTTTGGCATGAAGGGGACATAAGTTACAGAAGACCTGACACGAGGAATTTGTGCTGTGGCTATTCATGGTGCCAATGCTTTCCATGTAACTCTCCATTCATGGCCTTCTTGGGGAATGGGATGTGTCCCAGGTGCTGGAGAAAAGCCAGAAAAGGGCCATTTCTTGGTAGCATATTCAAAACAACATTTGCAAAACAAATTCAGTGCAAATGAAACGGATTGGTTCACTCTGCCCTTAGCAAATGTTGACAAACCCTTGCTTGGGGTGTTGACGGAGAGCAAGTCACGTCCTTGCCAGGGCACCCTGGTTGTGCTTTGTGAAAGTCCCATTGCCCGTAAGGATGCCTTCCCCATCCTAAAAGCTGGGAGAGCTCCCTGCAGACATGGCTAATCCCATGGGAAGCTTTATTCTCTGTGCTGTTTCAGCAGTCAGCCAGGCAACAGCAAATCGGCTGTGTGGACCCAAGCGCTTCCCTGTCCCCCTGCCTTTGAACTGGCAAGGATGAAAAACAAACTTCTAATGAATGAACTTCAGTGCATTGAACACGCCCTTGGCTGGGCTGGTGTAGCTCCTCTGGCCTCAGGGAGAAATGCTGTAGAGGAACGACTTAGGAAGCAAAGCGCTCACGCATCAGAACTGAATTTGGCCCTGTAATTTAGGTTAAGCTACACAGCACTACACACAAAATTGAATGTTGTTACCCAAGGATCAGGGACAAAGGCCAGGCCAAGGCTGAATGCAGTGGCTCGTGCCATGGCAAGGCGAAAAAAAAAACAATAAGGAGGAGCCTGGATGGAGATCTGAAATTGCTATGTCTGCCCGTAGGACACAAGAGCTGAGCAGAACAACTCCTGCTGCCGGGGAAGGCTGCGCCCCTGCTCATTGCTACACCCCAGCCTCTCCTTCAGCAGCATCACTAGTGGTCTCTCTGGTTTCCAGGGCTCTGGCACAGGCAAAATGAAAGGCAGGGCCACAGACCTTGAGCTAACCCCCTCCCTCTTCCCTGCTTCAGGACAGCCCTCCCCTGTGGGTATCTGCCCCAGCCTGTGCCTACAGCTGGTCCTGCTCCATGGGGCTGCACTTATTGTTTTATATAAAAGATATTTCCAAGAAGAGCAAGCGAGAGAACGTGTCAGAGGAGGGGAAGAAGTGACTTTTTAACTCCAAATAAGTGCATGCAAATGGGGATGATTGCCAGTGATTACTCCCAGAGCTGTGCCTCCCGGACCCACCACATTCCTGTCCTGTGCTGTCTGCTCTTCTCTCCAGGCCGACTGCAATCGCTATCCAACAGATATTGTGGAATTTCGCTGCCAACTAGTAAAACTAAGCACTAGAAATCAGCTTCCTCTGTAATTGCTTCAAAATCCTCAGAGAAGCAGATGTTGAGGCATGTGGGACATATCACAGTATCACAGGACAGCTGAGGTTGGAAGGGACGTCTGGAGGTCATCTGGTCCAAGCCCTCTGCTCAGGAAGGGCCACCTAGAGCCAGTTGCCCATGTCCATGTCCAGACTGCAGCCCCAAACTCCAGCAGTAAGAATAGGTCCTGGCGAGAGCTGGCTTCTCGGCAGGAAAGGGAGAAGACTTCTCAGAAGATGGCAGCCAGATGGCAAAAACTGCCTTTGTGGCTTCTGTATCATGAAATAGAAAGGGGAGGGAGACTGGGGCTAAAGTGGAAATGGGTTTTGGCCACAAGGAAATAGATGGGTCCCACAGAAGTGGGGCTGCCCCAAGGTAGAACAATAATAGTCCAAACTCACATCAGTGCAGTTTCATCTGTGCCCATGGAGCTGTTGTGATTTAAAAGGAAAGACACTAATGTAGGGAAGCCAGTCCAGGGAGACCAGGGTTCACGTTTCTATGTTGCATCAGGCTTCCTATGACATCTTGGGCAAATCCGTCAGCCTGATGTGCCTCAGTTCCCCACAGGCACAAGAGGGAGAGAAGAGCTTTTCTTGGGCCCTCAGCAGCGTACATGCTTGGATGCTATAAACCTTAAATACTGAGGTGCTGGGTGCCAGGCAAAAGTGGTGGATATTTAGGTAGACAGGCAAAACCATGAACTGGTGCTGCCAGGTCACCCTTGATAGAGACACCTCCAGCAGCCTCAGAAAAGGGGTGATTTGAAGACCTCCCTGAAGTGTTTCACCAAATAAATCCTGATTATTTGGGCTTTGTGCAGACAAAGTGATTGTTACCCTAACTTCTTAAGGCACATAAGCATTTAAGCTGCCTTAAGTCTTTAAGGTAGCACAATGTAAGCATTAAAGCCAACTTAAATCCTTATTAATTCTTCTAGGTGCTTAAAGCATTTAAGCCATTTTTAAGTCTTTTTAGAATGTCTACCGATTTCCATGGGAAGGATGCAATGTTGAAAGATGCTTTGTATGCAACTTCCCCTTCAAGTTTGTGCTGTCAGACAAGCCAATGTCTCATACGCAGCCTTATCAGGAAAGATTTGAAAAATGTCTAGACTTTAATTTCCCTGCCATTTCAGGTTTGGTCCTGGGTTCACAGTGATGTTTAAAAATGTGTTAGGGTTTCAAGAACACAATGATTGAGCCACCAACTCATCCTGGTCGTTCACATTATCCTGTATCATGGCTTTACCACACCGGTCTGTGGTACATACTTCAGAGGACAGTAGAGGAAGTTGCAAATGACTGAATTCCCTGCACGTACAGGGACAATCACAGCTCACAGCCAACCGAAAGCCTTTTGCTCTGACTTTTCAGCAGTGACCTTTGGATTGCAATCAACCTTGGAACGTCCCATCTGAAAAGGCAACATTTTTGGCATGCCATGAAAGCAAGGCTTTATAGTAGAAACCACGTTTGCAACTTCTACTGTATGATTTGCACTCAAGAGGATGCCATAACAAACTGCTGAGCATAGCGAATCTTTCTATGAAAAGGGATCCAATCCAGCAAACCCTGTCCTGTGCGCATAGTCGAAGAAACCACTTAACCCCATGAATAAGGGCTAAATATGCAATATATGCTCTAGAAGACTGGGTCATCAGTTGACAGAGCGCTTTTCCAATAAGTCCTGCTATAATTCTGATCTTTTCTGGTTCTTAACTTTCCTTGCTTGGTTATATCTCTGAACTCTAAATGGCTGATGAAGCCTTCCTGTCTGCATCTCCTTCAGGCCCTTAGCTTGTGCTGGTATTGCAGGCAACCACACTGAAGCTATCCTCCAAAGTCAACAGAGAGAGAAGACCCTAAGCAAGGGCAAGCCAGAGAGACATCTCACCTAAATGTAGACCAATGTGCTGGGACAGAGGACTCTTGAGGAACTAGGGCACGATTTGTCTCTCTTAACTGTATCCCTAATAAAAATCTATTACTAGGTGGGTCACCTGTGCTGGAACTAGTCACCCTTCATAGTCAGTGGGCAGGGATGGGCACTTTTAGGAGGCCATTCACCTGACATGTTTCACACATTTTTCTTAGTAAAAAGGCAGCTGTACCTTAAAACAAGGTCATTTGTCCCCTTTATGAATCCAGACAACTAGTGAGATGCAGGCATCCATAGTGCACATTTGAGCAGATAAAACCATGCACTTCAAGCCTAGGTGCAAGCTAAGTGCTGAAATTGGCCAGACTGGATCTTACCCACTGCTCCAGTGTGCATACAAAAGTGAATAACTTCCTCGCCCACATCTTGAGGTCAGTTTAGAAGTCCCTCTATGAAATGCCATTGCTATTGAATCATGGGGTCAGTCTAGTTCTTCCTCCTTTCACTTAATTGCAAACTGTTAGTGTGTGCCATAAAAGGTTTATGCAAGCATACCCAAGTGGTTTTGAATGCTTTCCACTTCCCTGCATTTGCACGTGAGAAGTTGCTAACTCCCATTTGCAGATTCTCAGCAGATCCGGGGTTTATGACTGAATGCCTCCAAGCTGGGGTATGCAAATGGATGGCAGTGTTTGGAGTCAGTGACCGCACTCATGCCCACGATAATCACGAGCATGTACAAGCCATGGGGAATTGTTAAAATGGAGACTGATTTGACTATAACAAAAGTCTCCACTAAGGTTTGTTATAAAGTGCCTCATTAGTCTGATAGTTTTTGTGACATCCCATTGGCAGTAGATATGAATAGAGGGTTTTTTTTCCTGTCTCACACATGAGCAATAGGCACAAATTCCCATGTCAGCGGAAAACAGGCCTGCTCTCCACACCAGAGCTGTGTATCTGAAGGACCCAAGCCTGCAAGATGCTGAACATCCCCCGCTGATGAGAGGAGCCAGGTAGTTATTTGCCTCAGCCTCGGGATAATCTAGCCCAAAAAGGGAATGGAAAGTTCAAGAGCTTATTTAAGAGCTCTGTGCCCAAACTTAGCTCGTGCAAAAGGAATCTGCAGGCTGAGCGAGCGCAGTCTGCTGCACAGCCCTCTCTCCTTGTTACCTACCGGGATGAGTTAAGTATCCCAGCCTGAGCAAAGACTGCACCTGACCAAACTGAAAGGGAAATGCCACACACAGAGCAGCATCAAGTGGGCAGACAGGGCAGCCCAGCTCATGGACTGTGGGGCTGGTAGTCCAACACAGAGCACAAGGAGCAAAGGGAAGAGGGCTGGCTGTGTTCCTGCTCATGCAGCCCAGGGTAATGCTGATCTCCTTTGCTGCCATGAGGTGCTGCTGGCTCCTGGTCACCTTGCTGGCCACCAGGACCCCCAGGTCCTTCTCTGCAGAGCTGCTTTCCAGCTGGCTGCCCCCAGCCTCCACTGGTACATGGAGCTGTTCCTCCCCGGGGGCAGGGCTTTGCATTTGCCATGCTCAGCTTCATAATGTTTCTGTTGGACCACTTCTACAGCCTCTCGAGTTTCCTGTGCATGATGGCCCTGCTCTAGAGCTTATTGACTGCTCCCCCTGACTTGGTATCACTGGTGACCTCACTGATGAGGCAATCTGTCCTGTTGTCAGGTCATGCTCCTGAATCAAAACCTGACAAACTCCTCTAGCTGGACTCTGAACCACTGACCATCACCCTTTGACTCTGGCAATGCAGCCAGTTTCCACTCACCTTACATCCAAATCATGATAACTGGAGCAGGTCCTATCAAGCATTAAGTTTACAGATGAAGCCACTATGGTTAGGAATTCAAAATATAGCTGCCTTTCCTTTTTAATGCAGTTATCCCCGTTTGAAAGAGAGTCATCCCTCT